>NC_137218.1:11138033-11221787 GCF_949987685.1 Ammodytes marinus
TTTCTCAGGGAGGAAGGAGGGAAGAAGAGGGAAGAAGAGAGGAGGGGGGAGAGCTAGAAAGAGAGAAAGAGGGGAGAGAGCTGAGACACTGAGCAGTAACAGCAGGAAATGGGTTGATCCGGATAGGGGTAGATTGTGTTCCCTGTGTGGATTCAATGAGTCCACAGTCTTTCGGACTGAGAGAGGAACCAGGGAATTAGCTTAGCCTCTCGACTGCTAATGAGCCATGGATAGCATAAACAGCAGGAGTTTTTCTCTTTTTTTTCTTCTTTTTATTTATTGCCGGGCACACTTTTTCTAAATCAAGTGCTAGTGATAGAAAATACCTCTCATTTTTGTTACCCCTTCCTGAACCTTCCTCTCGCTACCCCCTCCCTCTTTTCCTTTTCCCCCTCGCAACCTCAAAAACAAATCTTACCCTCAAAATATATATCTAATATATTCTCTATATACTTTGTACTGAATTGTAGTTATAATGTACCATGCAATCTTTCAAGGACATTTAAAAGTCTCTTCTAAAGAACACAAATGTTGTGAAACTATTTACAGCAAATAACATTTCACCTGCATAGCTCTATTACTAAATATATTGTCAAAACATTTGTGATTTTTGTCGCCCAACTACAGATACTTGGCCTTTTAGCCCAGTCGCACAATCATGATCAGTTTTGGCACCTTTCTCTAGGAATTGCTAGGTTTTGAAAATATTGCCTCATACATTCAAGACTAAGGACATTGTGTTTTTTTTCTTTCCTTTTTTAAACTGTGTGATATCAGCGGTGTGCAACAAGAAAATGCATGAGCAAAGTGAGGCACCCATGTGGAAGTTTAGGGTCTAACATGAAAGAGAGGTGTGTGTGTTAAGGAACAACAAAGGCAGTTTGCCTTTATGCCAAACAGAAAAGGCCATTTGTATTAAACGGGGCAGCATGCCTTTAAGAACCAACTGCCGTCAACTCCATTTGGCAAGAGTGCATAACAACTGTGATCACTCAGACAGCAAAGAACAAGCTACTGTATGCTAGCTTCCTTTGGCAAAGTCCTAAGAATGTCATGCGAGCCACAAAAATAGACTTTAAGAAGAAAAGACAGACTAACTAACTAATGCAGCTATGCAGCATAATGACTGGAATCTAATGAAGACACTGTGTGTGTGGAGGGTGGGGCTGGGTTATGTCGACCAAATGTAGTGCACGCAAATGTAATTCGAGCTAGCTGAGGTGGTTAATACTGTGCTTTAGTACATCCTTTAAGGGGTTTGCGTCTTCCTAAAAATGTTGTGCAAGTGGCAGGTTTGATTTTGACAAAGGCTCACTAGATACAAACACAACAACAACTTTGCTATGCCTTCTCTCCCCCCTAACTCTCTATCACTTGCGTCCCATCTCCTCCGGAAACATTATTTTCTGGCCAGTTTGCCCCACTTAGCTTACTTGTTTAAATTATTCACTATTGCCTTTTTGCCCCTAAATGTTTCTTTGCCTTCTTGTGCAAAGAGGAAGTAGACCAGGCTCTTAGGCAGTTTAATCAATCAACATGCTGTAGGCCAAGTTCTAGAGAGGATTACTGTAACATTCCCTGAGAAGGTTGGGTGTACATTTTTTTAACGCATTTCTCTACAACACATCGACTTCTAGCACGGTGGGTAACCATTAGACTAGAGCATGCAGGTCATGACATGCATTACCTCTGAGGTGATTGGTGAACAGCATTCAAAATCTTTTCTAATGTCTGGGCTTCACCCCCGATAAGATAGGAAACACACTGTTAAGTGATTCTCCCTCTCCCTCCCACTTGCAGTACGGCTGCTTATGCACAATACAGAGTGAGAACTATGGGAAATTATTATTACTTGAAAATCTCAAAAGGTTTGTTTTACAGCTCTTAAATGGGGATACAAACTTGCAGATAACACATAGCATTACCAAGCTAGCATCTTTAAGCTAAAAGAGGGAAAATGGCGACACTGAAAGATGCCAATCATCATTATAGTGGAGAGAGTAAGGGAGTGAGTAAGCGGTGGTGTCACTCTTGCGGTGGCCCATCATAAAGCCACAGTATTGGTAATCACTTGTTTGTTCAGACAGAGGGGCACTGGGCTGTGCTCTTGGGGAGGGAGAGGGGGTGTAGAGATATCTATCTCCATCAAATAACTTCTATGTTATCTGAGGATCAGCAACCAGCTTCTGGTTAGTCACCGTTATAAAATTAGCTGAGAAATACGGAGCAGCAGAGAGGTACAATGACTTTGTGCCTTCAGCCATCTTTGCAAAACAACACGAACACCAGTCCCGCAATCTAGTCTCTTCTTCTTTTGTCACTCTTACAAAAACAAACACACATTTTAGACCTGTTAGCTATTCCTACTAGCCAACTCTCAGATCAGGCCCCTTTCGATCATCCACCTTATCAAACATGAAGCCATTTAAGTACCTTTGTTTTACATAAGTCATCTTCCAGCAGATTAATGGGGTAGTTTAAGGGGTTGGTGTTGGATTGTCCTATCCATAGGGATCAAGCAGGTACTGTGTGGTCCTGTCCAGTTTTTAACAAGGCCACTTTCAGCCGGGTTTGGTCCAGTATCATGACCCCTGCTGCTGCTTCTCTAGCGTCCCAACTTTTGCTTCCACACCTCCGTTTTTACACTCAGGGGCGGTCACACCACCCTGCAAGTTCTTGCAGCGGCAGCCGGGCCTGCTAACATTGTCATAACACTTTTGTCCCAGTTTGGCCAGGCCCGTAGCTGGCAGATAGCAGACCAGACAAGGCAGGACAACAGAAAGGGCAGCCATGAATGACCAGCGTGCGCAACAGTTGGACTGCGAGCACGAGCAGGGCTTGTCGGAGCAGGAACCCTCGTCGTCCTCATCCTCGGTGCAGTGGTAGAAGATCCCTTTGACCAGGCACATGCAGGTGGCTGTATCCACCAGGTTCTGAGCAGAGCACAGGCACTCCTGGTTGCAGACCCAGCAAGAGGGAAGGGTTCTTGGGAGTGTACACTCCGTGCATCTGCACTTCCCGCAGTGCTCGCAGAGAAGGAGGTGCTTCTTCTCGGCCGGGGATGAAGGGATCAGTGTCGACCCCTGCTGGCCTCCAGTGGTGCACACGCCCGCTGCGGGCGTCTTTGCAGACTTGAGGTCCAGCGATTTAGAAG
Organism: Ammodytes marinus; assembly: GCF_949987685.1. Lineage (NCBI taxonomy): Eukaryota > Metazoa > Chordata > Actinopteri > Uranoscopiformes > Ammodytidae > Ammodytes > Ammodytes marinus. Next base: position 11,141,188 of record NC_137218.1, read on the forward strand.
AGGAGGAGCAGGAGGAAGCAGAGGATGAGGAATTGAGGACTTTTGATTCAGGGGAAGTGAAGCAGCCTGGAGTTCGGGTAATGATTGTGTTGGTGGGTCCCTGGTGGGGGTGTAAGTTTGGGTGGTGGTCCACCATTGGGGTGGGTGCAGCATGGTCCAACAGCCTCTGATCGGACGAGGTGCTGCTGCTGCTGCTGATAGAGCTGGGCCTCCCACTAAAGGAAATCCAAGGGTGGGTGGTGGTGTCCTGGTGAGAGTGGGGTTCACACCTGCCCTGCTGTTGGTGATTGTGATGATGGTTGTGGTTTGCCCCCAGGACGGCCTCCTGATTCTGACCAAGCCAGGTGATCCTTCGGTTGGCAGACTTCTGACTCGGGGGCTGCTGGGAGATGACGGCAGGGCTGTCGATGTAGTCATTCTCCACATGAGAAGACTTGATCTGGTCGATGGGGTAGATGGTGAGAGGGTGCTGCAGGCGGCCGTAGGGCACTCGACTGTCCAGCAGGGGCTGGGATATGAGGGAGGAGGACACTCCGGGGATGTGCTGGGGAACCCTGGACTCCATGTGTAGGCTGGTGCCTTGCACGTCTTCACTCTAGAGCAGCATTGAGCAATACTGCAACGACAGATAAAAAAGACAAAGTTACGATCTGTTGTTTAAGAGTCTATTTACCCATTCGATCCTCTTTTCCTTAAATACCTTATCTTAAATCACAAAGAAACCAAAGTCTAAAATGAAAAGTGGAGACAAGGGAAATTCAGTTCATTTTACATAAAGGTACATCACAAAACTGTCCAAAGACTGAGAGCCAGTTAAGATATGATATAAAATGCACAATGCCTCCTATATTTGATTTAACCAAATGTGGGTAGGCCAATGTCAAAACATTCAGTGTATTTGCTATGATGTGAGAAAAAGACATCCTTAGCATTAATTGTACCTTGTATTTAATAGTTTTAACCCTCTGTGGTATAATTTACTGCCGCATTATTTGCTACTGTTGGTGACTAATCCCTGCCTTATCTCATGATTAAACTACTAAAACTACATTACCTACATGAATGAGACTCTTCAGTATGACTATAATATATCATGAGATGACTATCCAAGATAATGGATCACAGAAATTTAAATCAACACCGTGGACAGAGTGTAACACTGACAGATTACAAGTAGTTTACTTATCCCCCGCACAATTATTAAATCATTCAAACCAAAGCGTTTCAGTCTCTCAACTAAAATCTTTGACCGGATCTGAATATAGAGTTTCGAAACGATCTTGATCTTTAGACTGAAAACCAACAGGGCTTCAAACCTCCTCCATTCTTACTTTGACATTAGAACAATAGAAGTTGGGCTCTCATCGCCTCCCTTCCAAAGAGAAGGGAGCACCAGAGAGCAGGGCTTGCATGCAAAAGACTCAGAGATGCAAAACAAGGCAGGCAGAGCAAAAAGAGGAGAAAGCTGCCAAAAAAAGGGTCTTCAACAAATCCAAAATGAACAAGAGGCTATAGGGAATTTATATGTTTGTATACAATCACACATTTTATAAGACTGATAATAAATCACACCACGTAATATAATGTTACCTATCATTTTATCTTTATGAAAATACAGTGGGCTGTTTTGAATCTGAGAAGAAAAGGACCACTCTGGGATTTTGTGAATGGACCTGATTTTGTGAAATGCAGGTTTTTGTGAATGAAAGCTGCTGGTTGCACTCGGTGTTGCAGACAAGGATCAATGCACTCCAGTCATAATCAGCCTGAATGCAATCGGTTTCATCCATTTCATTGATGAGTGCTCGGCAACCGGGGAAAAAAAATCTAACCTACTTTACAGAAAACAAAAAATATATAAAAAAAAAATCGGCACAACACAACCTAACCAAATCTGTTCCGTTTAATTTCGCTTTTTGCAAAATACTCCAACAAAACCCCTTCTTATCCAGACCACAACATTCTCTTAAAAGGCTACCTGAAATTTAAAATCAACCTAAAAACCATGATTGAAGGAGTGGTGATCTATCTTTATTTAAAAACGTGACACCCTGCTTTGACTGAGCGTTTGCTTTCCTTTTCCTCGGATTTGCACGAGCCTGGTTGAGAAACCTGTTGCGACATTGCTGGCACCGACACAAGCGCTTGTGATCGTCAAATCTAGACCATTATGAGCCGGAACAGTGCGTGTGCAAGTGCGCGCGCGTGCGTGTATGCGCGTCCCTCCCTTCAATATGTGAATGGACTGAGTCATAAAAAAAACGGAGGCGGACGCTCGGCATACTCAAATAGCATGTTTATATAGGCATTATAAGCACGTATTCAATACCGCAGTCTTTATAACTGAAAAAGGATTTAAGTGTGAGATTGATGAAGAAAATTGTACACTCTATGCCACCAGAGAGACTGCTTTAGTGGTAGTTTTAATCCTCGGTTAGTTAAATGCGTAGATCGGTGCGGAACTTGGACGTTATCACTCGTGACGAACAAATGTAAGGCGATTGAAATAGAAGATCAATTTTAATTTAGTCTTCCACGTCACTCGGACAAGATGAACAAGCTAACGGCAAAAACACCTGACACAAACCGACACGGTGCACCAACCAGGCGGTCGCTGCAGCGCGAGAACGAGACACGCAACCGAGTCACCCGAGCTACTGCCTATGTAGGCTACAGACTTCACAGGGGACGGCGATTTAGGTGGAAATATAGAGCTGTTCTCTGCCCTTTATCGTGCCAGTGGTTTTAAAAGAAACGACGCGACAGATGTTGAAATTCGTGATCTGCTGTCATAAAAAAGCAGCATTTCGAACAAGTCGTGTTTTAATATACGACACTGTTCCCTTTTCTGTACCCTCAACTTTGCTTTTGGTACAAAATCGGTGGTTAAATATTGACTCAAAGTGCAAACACGAGTCGAGGAAACAGCTTGTTGCAAAATAGAGTTTGCAGGAGCGTTTTCGTGCCTGTGATCCAGTGGATTGCCTACTGGAGAAGAACAGCGAAGCTTAGGCAAAAGAGAGGGATAGACTGAATAGTCGGTTTGTGCAGCCACACGCTCACAACTTACACACATTAAACGATAAGAAAACTCCTGAGGTGATCACTTACTGTGGTTTCAGGATACAATTCTCATCTCCTCGTTGCGCACAACGTTTGCGCGCAGTTTATAGTCCAGTCCAAGCGAGTACGTTGCTCCACAAATGTTGAGCGATAAAGTCCAAATGTCAAGGAATTATATGAACGGTACGCGTAAGGAGAGCGGGTCTCCTGCACTATATTCTCCACTCGCTGGTGCGTAAAAGGCGACTGCGGTTGTGGACGCGGAGCTTTGGATATGATGTTGCAACCACCGAGGGGGAGGGAAGTGAGTTTTTATGAATGGGAGGGTAGAGGAAAGGGAAGGGACGGCACTGCGCAGATGCCTCGGCTTTTTTTTCTCTTTTTTTTGTGAATGGGAGGGCAGAGCGAGTCGGGAGGACTGAAATGCGGGGGTTACATTTTTATGAATGAGGAGGACTCCGAATGGCATTGCGCAGGCGCGATGCCGAGATTTTTATGAATGAGAAGAAATGGCGAATGAGGCGTGTGTGAGAGAGACAAGGGGGTGAGGGCATGAGGAGGTGTTTTTTTTGTTGATCACAAGGGCAATGTCAGGGCTGATCTATTAAAAGTCGACTCATCCGCTTTGGTGCCACTCTCGCTTTATTTAGCCTGCTAATTTATGTATCTATTCAGCTCACCCTAAAGGAGACCTGATTATTATAGCTTATTATGTAGCCTAATAGATGAGAGGGAAAGCGAGTTGAGAGAGTAGGCTGAATCTGCAATAAATTATTTTATTCTGTTCATTACTGGCAAATCTAATATCTGATATATTGTTCTGCTTCATTGGTGACCACATTTCTAATGAAAAATGCCCCTGAAGATGCATGGCCTCAATTTTTAAGGAAACGAAATATCCATAAAATCCCTAACAGTATAGCCTACCATGGAGGCCATTTTCCAGTTTAATCAGTATACCCTCACGACCAAGGATATCAACATGCAACAAAGCCGCTCAGATCACATGCCTCAGCTCGATTATAGGCGAAATAATGGCCGCTCCCCTAATGTTCCTGTTCTATCTTAAGCCGTTTATTGCGAACAAGGACGTGCCCTTCCTCCCTTCCTTCCTCTACAACAATGTGAGGTATGGCTACAGCCTCTATGGTAGGCCTAGTGTAAAAAAAAAACAGATGAGAAGAGCAGGGGGAGGGGGTGGAGAGGAGACAGGGGTGGGGGCGCGGAGGGGAGGAGGGGGGGGGGGGGGGTTATTACGCCTACTCTGAAACGCAAACCAGCATGAGGGCAGGCAGGATTCACAAAAGGACAGGATGTTGTTGATTTGTACCGAAGCCACACGGAGGAAATGAGTGTGAATTTCCTTTCTCTCTGACATCCCAGTGTGTGTGTGTGTGTGTGTGTGTGTGTGTGTGTGCCGGCAACCCCCCTCATGCCACCACCCTCCACTCCCTCAGATTGGGGCTTTTAACCAGTCAAAGGTTAACAGTTGCCCCATTATCCGTTTGCACATGTCCCCATGGAAACCACTATAGGCTACAACTCCAAATTGGGATTTTTGTTTTGGAAGAAAAGTGAGAGAAAGGGAAGCATTAAACATATATGTATTTTGAATGAGTCAGCGATTATTGTGTTTATCAGTGAAACTTTAATCCGCTGAATTTGAAACAATAGCGTTTAAACTAAGTAAAAAATAAAATCTCAAATTTCCATTTATTTTAGGTCTACCTTTCCTTTAGTTAATCCATCATTCTTGACAATTAGTTCAAGGTGATTCAAGCACTGTATTGTAGTCCTATTTCCCATGGCTACATTAAAATACTATGTCTGTAATAGATAAGGATTTTAAGTTTGGTGCTTTTAGATTGATATATCTTGGCACAATGTTCGTACCTTTTTCAGTATTATTTTAATAATAGCCTATATCGTTTGTTACTTACTTACTGCCCTTTATGCCTAGTGGCATGTAGGGCATATCGTTTGTTAACATAGTAAATAAATAACTGGTATGTAAAACTACACTTGACAATGTTGTATGCTGATGGTAAAAACCTTTGAGGTAAATTTGTGATTTGGGACTATAGAAATGAAATGACTTTGCTTTATTTACACAGCAATTTTACACAATACTGACAGTATGATAAAAATAAAAATAAAAGACTAACAAGTGAATGAGCATTAATGGACACTGGTGTGGTTAAAGTAAGTATATAGCATTATCACATGTTTTTTTCATTTTAGTACACACAGTGACCTCAGGCTGTAATTTTGAAATAATATCAATCAAACATCTACTGTACAGCATTACAAAACAGATTATGCACTTCAGGCTTGTTAATACGCCTTCATGTTATGACTTTATGGTTTTATCTTTTGTCTGCAGGGATGTTTTCAGTAAAATACTGACTAAAAGAAGCTATTCTTAATATGAAGGCTATCATATAATCATTTTGGCATTCATGATAGATCGACAAATGTGTAAAACCAACCCTTGCCTTTTCCTCTCACATCTTATCTCCCTATCTTTGTCTCTCATACATGCACATGGAGATGCACAAAGACACACACTGTAGACACTTGCAGTTTTATGTCTTTGCAGCTGTGTGGCTTGCAGGCATGGCCTAGATGGAGCTTGGTTGTTGAATTGTAGATTTCTTGACGGTGTGATCATCCAGGCATACATGCACGGAAGGGAAGGCCTAGATTTCTCTCCAGAGTCTTCCCCTCCCAGCCTTACTTCCTGCCACATCTGCTGGCTACTGCTGTGAGCTCGGCATCCTAATGGACAACCCCATCTGCTTCCAGAGCAGTCTGACATATTAAATGTAAAAAAGGTTTTCTTTTTCCTTTCGTTGGGAAAGCTTACAAAACCTTCAAAAATCTAGTTTTTTATTTTTTCTTCTTATTTTTTCCAACTGAATTGTCCAGTTGAACTGTTGGCCTCTGCTCAGACTTGTTCATCCAAATCAAATTTCAATGTCAATAGCCCTTTTTTTTGTCCATGACTTTTAGGTCTATCACTTGATGTGTTTCACTAATCTATTGGTGTTTGTCAGTCTTGTTTTTTCTTCTTCTGACTGTTCCCAAGACAGAATACTGTGAGAAAAGCTGGTAGTGTGTGTGTATTGGTGTGTCTGAGCACAGAGCAAGGTGACAGTGCTGAAACGCAAATCACACAGAAGAGATAGCCCTACAGAGTGCTCACAGCTTACATCAAAAGCTTCCTGTTTGAAGGTAAGCCATCATTTACTTTGTTGTCCCCCCCCCCCCCTTCCACTCCCCCCTTGACACTTTACAATACGCATCTCTCACCAATTAACAGATGTGTTGGGCTGCAGTCGCAATACAGCCTGAAGAATTTGAATGGCATCACAGTGCATTTCACACCAGGTCACCATGTCTGTGTGCTCGCAGCTTTCCTAAAAGATGTGAAATGATTTCCTGAGGAGACAGTGATGAAGATGACATACAAAAACTGATTTAAAAAAAGGATCATTGAGGAGTTTTAATGCTGGTTTATGGTATGTATTGATGTAAAAGGACAGCATAGGCTACAGTTAATGTTTGTTCACTGAACAATTTTGAATCACTTTCCTATGAAAGTTGCGGAGCAGTCTTTTATTAGAATGGCATTTTTTTTTGCTGAATACACATGGAAATAACTAAAAGTTAACAGCTTCCATTTTGCTTGTTGAACATTTCCATACAACAAAACACAAAAGCAGCAGCAAAAACAGTCTCATTCAAGATAACAGACCTTTGATTGGCAAATGTACAACATGATGTTGATGAAGAGATAGTCAATGCATAGCCTACTAGTTGAAAGTAAGCTATTAACAGTGGAAATCTAAAGCTAAAGCTAAAAATAATGGATAAATGGTTAAAATAGCTAAAAGTAATGATACATTGTATCTCCAGCTTGACCAGGCAAGCATTGACCATTCAATTGTATGAAAAGATTGGTTAATATCAACCCAAACATAATTACATTTGATTTGTGAAATGACATTGTTTATAATCATGCACGAGTGGGTGGTTAAGATGAAGGGATACTTGAGCTCAACTGAAACCGCTGTGGGGTTCGGGAACCACTGTAGAGTACATCAGAAATATCTGTGTTTTTGTAAATTGTTGGCGTAAGGGCGGATTTTTCTTTTTAAACAGTGTAGGCTCAGGGCCAAAGCCTACAGAATTAGCCAAATTGATGATTTGTTATACCCATACAGGAACACTCAGCCTGAGCATGCTGAGAGCTGCATTGTAGTAAACTTTATAGTTTGCCTACAGTAAAGGGGCTGCTCTCGGCCTCGAATAAGCCAGGTAGCTTCAACTCCTCAAATATTGACTTCCTTCCTCGCTGCCCGCCTGCTCAGGAGGTGTGTTTGTGTGCTTTGGAGTCAGGAGAGGTGTGCGGTAAGAGAGGCAGGCGGGGTTGTGGGTGCTGGTACGTGTAGTTGTGTGAGTCTGTGTGTCCACATCCATCAAAATAAAGAGTTTGATGACTTTGGCCTACCCTCATTGCACCATAATAGGATGCATTAGACCTAACTCACTCACAGCCATTAGAGAAACTCAAAAATGACTAAAAAAGAATAACAACACAGATGCCAAATGAGCTAAACTGGTTCTAATCTCTCAGGACCTTTACAACAGGTTGTTTTGTTACAAGACCCAAAATATGATATTATTTTTAATCAAATACAGTATTATATATATTTTAGAGATTGGATTTTTTTTGTCATATTCTTTATACCAATCACACACAATTCACTGGATTATCTGTTAATAATCTACCACAAATTATTATATTACAGTCAATGTTTTAGTTACAGATATATGTCAGTGATATAGAGGATGCTGATTTGACCAAGCAACTTGCCTTGCCCCTGATACTGTATATCTTCGTCTTAGATCATATTTTTGCTCCCTGTAAATGCATTAAGAAATCCTAGATTAACTAAAACTCAACTTTATTCCATGTTGGCTTTTAAGCTTTGCCATTTTGAAAGGAAAAACATCTTGACCAATAATTTGACATGGTTACGCAGCAGGAAATGGGTTTTGTGGCTCCAGCAGATAGTCACACCCATTGTCAGGGATAGCCCTGGTCCCTCAGCAGCGGTCTGTACAGGTCAACAAGACGTTGTTGTTTTTTTCCCCCTTGGGCAGCCATCCCAGGAAATGTGGCCTCACCTGGTCTGGGGTTGGCCATACTTAAAGACAACTTCAAGTAGTATATGCCATCGAGCAGAAGCTTTTCTTCATGCTATTAATGGCAAGACCGGCACATTAAGCCAAAGCCTTTAAAATAGTAACCACAAAATAACTGCAAATAGTCTTACAGACCCTTATTAAGAAGGTACTTCTGAGAAAAATGCTTGGGAATGAAATAAAGGTGACATTAAAACCGTATCAACTGGTGACTCTCACAGACAAGTTGAGGAAGCCCATATTTTGGAAACCATTGACCTCAAGGTCGGGGTAGACTATATTTTTCACTGGAAGACCCAGGCACGGCGTCCATGTTGACAAGCATCTGCCCCACTGAAATACTCTGGAGCGAGAACTGAATCCATGTCAGCTGCAGGGGCGCTGCTCTGTTCGCTGACCCTGACCTCTGAACTTCCTGGCTTGGTGGAAAAAAGCGATGAAAGAATTTCCCCTGCAGGGATCAATAAAACCATCTCATTAAAACACTGATACATTTTTAGCATGGGTGGTCCTACATAGGCCATCATGTGCCTGTAGGATTAGGTAGGTAGGCCTGAAAACTCTTGTCTCTTTCTTCTGTATCATTGTTATCTACTCTGTAATGAACTCTGGGAGTCGACGTCGGGACACAAGCGGTGAAGTTCTGGATGAGAAACAGGATAAAGTACTTCCAGAGTAATATGTAAACTATGTGTGTCTTTGAGTGTATGTTGTATGTATGTATGCCTTTGTTTAGGTGATTTATGTTGCACGTTCTTCTTTCTCTGTGCCACAGCTTTGTCATTGTTCTATTGTTTATGAGACCATGCTAACAAGGTTTTGAGTAAATAAATCTAAATTGGTAACCACTTTCTAAATGTTGTTGTTCTTACCTTTTATCAGTAACAGGCAGCTTTTTCAATAAATTAAGTTGGAACTGAGCAATGAAAGGATGCAACAGATCCTCTTTCATACGGTTGGGACAGTTTATAGTATAGCACGATCAACTTGTCTTTCATTTGATGTCTTGCTATGTAGTGCTCTTCTTCTTGAGTTGCACTTAACCCTTTCACGCATAGAGGTCACTACAGTGGACAGCTATTCAAAAGCTGTTTTCTTGAATATGCATGGGTGTAGATCGCCTAGTTGCATATCAGCCACTACAGTGGACTCTTGTGTGTCATCCAATGCATTGCCAACCAGTGGCCAACCATTGTAAGAGCAGCCACAATTAGTCAAAACCAAGATGGCCGACAGGGAGCAGAAAAGTTGAGTAGCTCAGGAATATCCTGTAAATACTTCAAAAATAGCAGACTCTGGCAGGTAAAAAAAATATGGCAACATCAAGTAACATCTTAGGAGTCATATAGTTGTTAAAATTTCCAATTATTGATTTTACATTAGGAGGAAATTATGTTTAATCACCTGTCCACTAAATTGGACATCATGCATCACCGACTTCAATATATACTATGACTGCAGATGTGTTGTGATTGAAAAAGCTTACTTTGCTGCAACTTTTTGGTTTTAAATCAATTGATTTATGTTATTAGAGTGCAACTTGAAGTATTTGTGTAAAAAAAAAACATTTTTTCCAGATTATTCCATTATGTGTAAAACAGTTGGTGTCACTATGATGCCAATTTTCATATAAAAATAGCTTTGATGAAGTGATGTACAAGTTAGTAGGCTGTACTACTGAATTACAGCTGAAAAAGAGAAATTGGAGAACCAAGGAAAAAGTTGTCTGTTATTTTCATAGAAAATTTTGATTGAAAAAATTATTCCACGCTTTTTCATTAGATTGAAGTATTGGAATATGTTAATATATGTGAACAGGCATTGAAAATATATATTATTTTATAGTTTTCAGATGATATATCATTTTTTTCACTGTTTTGTTAAATAAATAAGGTCAAAATTGAGAAGTCAAAACGCATGGAGTCCACCCGAGTGGACATGTGTAAAACTCTCTGAAAAATGTGTGTTTAAAAAAAATGAAGTTATATTTTTTCTTTTCATGCCTAAAGAAGTATAAAATCACTTGAGAAAAAAATCCAGACTAAGGATATCATAATTCATGCATGAAAGGGTTAATATTTGACCCCTGATACACAAACACAAGATAGAAGAGAACATATTAATGAACATACAGGGCATGCAGAAATCTCACACACACATATGAACACACACCCTTAACTTGGCCTTCCATCCTTGTTTCCATAGTCAACCGGCTGGCTGATATTATGTCTAATTCCAGGCATGTAATTAGTGTGTAGCCTGGTCTGGTTCCGTCTGGGTCAGTGTCGAGACTGTGTGCGTTTGTCTTTGTGTGAGTGGTTTTTGTGTGTGTGTGTGTGTGTGTGTGTGTGTGTGTGTGCGTGTATGTGTGTGTGTGTATGTTGGCCAGCACCAGGATGGGATGTGGACTACCCCACTCTAAGCCGAACCACACATGGAGGGCAAATAAAAAACACATTACTGTGCTAACACATATACACACATACACATATACACACACACGCACGTACGTACGTACGCACGCAGGCACGCACGCACGCACACACACACACACACACACACACACACACACACACACACACACACACACACACACACACACACACACACACACACAAACACAAGGTTGGTCTATATACTTGGATACTCAAGAGCTGATGTGCACAAATACATAAATAGCAAAGAACAACCAAGATGGGGTGAATGCTTTTTACAAGGAAGCCGCAAAACATACACATCACTCATATTATAACTCACAAATGTGTCAAACTATGCAAACAGAGAGTTTTGACATTGAAATGTAGTTGAAATGCCAATGCTCCCTGTCCCAGCACGTAGTAACAGGTTACATCAAGGACAAATAAAGATAAAAACAGTATGTCTGGGTTAAATATGGCACATATGAAATAGATTCTGACCCATAGGCAAATGTAATGTTGAAGTGAAAATCTTCAAACATCTATGTGAATTAAAGGGGAGGATGAAAGAAAAAACTAAGTTTTGGAAAAACACCTTTTTTTCCATTAGGTTTGGTGATATAGGTTCTACCAGCTCTTGGAGACACCTGGAAGTTCCCATTCATCCAGAGGTGACTGCAAACTACAGTCACTGACAGGAAGTTAGCTGACATGATCCAACCGCTAAGTCATTCTGTAATTCTGCTTTAAAAGCTGAAATACTAAGGTCTGTGTTGAATTAGTATCAAAAGTAAAAGCAGTCAATGCAGAATAATGGCCCATGTGGATACTCTCTATATCATATAAATTGAATGCTGATGCTTTATTATGTAATGAGCATTTCATTCTAACAATTTTAAATAATTATTATTAACTATTTAATTTATAACAGTGCGTCATATTTTACAATTATTTTTAATCGTATTGTTTTGAATCCTCTTAATTTGCAAAGTAACTAACTATTGGTGTCAAATGAATGTGGTATACGTAAATGACGTAACGCTGTATTATACTGGAAATGTAATGGAGTGAAGTATAAAGTGGCATGAATTGGAACTACAGGTACATACAATTTGTACTAAAGTACAGTGCCTCTAAAAAATATACTTTTACCATTGAATCTGTGTGCTATATGCATGTGCATGTGTGTGTGTATGTTCATCCCTGGGGTGCCTGGATGATATGTGCTCACAGAGGAATGCCCAGAATGTGAGGTCCTTTGAGGCCACGCCCCTGACGGCAGGTCACGCTTCAGTGATTGGTCGCTCCCCGGAGGTCGTAGTGCAGTCGGGGTCCTGTCACTCCTCTGAAGAAAGGTCAAAGGTCAACTTCCACCGGAGCTCTCCTTTCCTCCCCACCGCCCCCCAACGGGGTTCTACCAGCTTAGAACAGAGCCGCAAAGTCAAAGCTAAACCGCTAGTTTTCTTTCTTCCAGAAATGTTTTCACCTGAATAGAAAGCAAATCCACACAGCTAAAAAAATCCACAGATTTGCATAGACTTTTAACATTTTGATGACGTGCACACTGTGGGCACAATGATAACAGCAGAGTTCAGAGTCATAGAGTATACATATCTCACTGTGGTTTGGGCTCAAAGCATTGAAAAATACAATCTCGATGTGTTATCAAAAGCCATTTAAACCCACATTTTTCCTATGGCCACAAAGCTTTCCTCTCTTGTGGCTATGATCACACTATTCTCTATCTGTACATCTGCTCAATTGTTGGGGTTTGAGTGATGTGGGAGAAAAAAGGGCGTTGTAGTTAAAGCTCTGATATGATTCTGAGGAAAGGTGGAATATTAATATAATAATTTCAGACTTTCCATCCGGCCATTGTACAAACCACTGCTTTAACCACATGCAAATGGCTGACTGGAAGGTATTTTTTATGCTGGAACATATGACTGTATTGTGTTTGTTGCAGGTGCTTTGGTCATGACGAAAATAAAAAAGGGTAAATAAATGAAATATTTTAGAAGCCAGCCTGTCTCGGAGCCTGATAACACATTGGTTTTTAGATTAGTCTGTGAACCAAATTCATTTCAGCATATTCCTCATTGCTCTCAATAGAGTGAAAAAGGTGAGAAATTATTCTTGTCATTGCGTGAAACAAGCACAAACACTGTAGAATCCAACAGTATTGCAGGCGACTGAACGCAGCATCAGCAGTATCCAACTTCACTCTGATGACAAGCTTAAATTAACCCGTCAGAGTAGAAATGGAAGGATGGTGAGAGGAAGATGATGAGGAGATGAGAGGAGCATAGAATGATCTGGGTGGAGGAGAAGAGAAGAGGGGCAGAGGATGGAGAGGTAGAGAGAGGAGACAAGCGTGGGACAGCTAACAGGAACTTCCTGTGAGGCATCAGCGATGGAGTGGAACACAAGGAGGATACAGTGGGAGGCAGACAAAGGCTAAAATTGTTTTCATACCAGCGAAAAAGTTTCCCCAATTAGGTTGTGAACTGGTCATATATAAAGAATCAGGCTTATGAAAGAAGTTCTGGGAGCATGGGTTTCAAAATGATGTTAGGTGGATGCTTAATAATTCTTTCCAAATCTTGTAATTCTATTCAGTGGAAATACATTTACCTTTAAATTATTGTATTGGGTTTTATTATCTTTTTTTGCCTGCCTGTGTAACTCACGTATCAACTTTTTGAACGGGCCATAAAAATAAAGCCTATTATTGTACACTTTAGCAGCTGACAGTATTATGCTGTAGTACCAAAGAAAAATCAGTAGGCCTATACAATCTGTAAAAGGGTCCGTAAACAAGATTAAGGCCATGGGAGTGGTGTGTGTTTGTGTGAGTGTTGTTACCAGATGTGAGTGTAGTGAACGTGCTTCACAAGCCTCTGATTAATAAAAGAAGATCTCCTCCGGAGCTGAGAGGATGTGGCTCAAGAGGGATGCTTTGACTCACCGGCTCTTTTGTTGTGATGGATGATGAGGTGGTCAATTTCCTGAACTGTGGCCCAGTCAATACAGGATGTGAATCAGGATGCATTCAATATGAAACTGAAAAAAAGAAGAACAAGTCAATCAAGTATTTTACATCTCACAATTGTAGTTAGAAATACTATTGTTGATACTTTATTTTAACCCTTTCTATTTACCATTTATGATTAAAGATGTGTATTGATAATATTAACATTAACGTTTTGTACTCCTTTGCAGTTTACATAAGTGGATGCTGGTATATAAAAGATAATGAATAAAAACAATGGGATATCAAATGTATTTATATACAACTGTACATGAACACAAAATGTTAATGTTTTATAATCCAATGTTCTTTTGTTAACATGCTGCTGATACATTATGTTTAGAAGAGGTTAAAGTAATATTTAAGGGAATTTGGTGAATTTTTGTAAATCTGTATTTTAAATTTGTTGTAGAGATGACCTAACATTGTAACTGTCTACCTTTGCCTTGGTTCATACAAAATTAAAAAAAAATTGTTTGACCCTTTTCTTCGGTAAAAGGGAAGAATACGCATAATTGAACTGGAAATGTGTCATGACATTCTGGACCTCACCCTTCTGTTTTCCACCTTCCCCAGCCCTCCCTTCATTAACAACACACCTTCATTTCCTTAATTGATCCCCACATCCTGCATATCAGGCAGATTAGCCTCGGATTAGGCAGGTAAACAGACCAAAGAGAGAGAGAGCGAGAGAGGGAGAGAGAGAGAGAGAGAGAGAGAGAGAGAGTGTGTGTGTGTGTGTGTGTGTGTAAAACCAGAGGGGGAAGTGGAGTCTTTGATCAAGCTAATGAGCTGCCAGTCCTCCCCTCTAGGGCCTGCTGGTTGGCTGGGGGTGTATGGACACCTGAAACAACATGGAGACCATGCATATAGCCTCCAGAGGCACACACACACACACACGCACACAAACACACGCACACACACACACATACACACACGCGCGCGCGCACACACACACACACACACACACACACACACACACACACACACACACACACACACACACACACACACACACACACACACACACACACGCACACCCTCATCAATGCAACACACCCACTTCCTGCCAGCATTATTCTCTGCCTGCCACCTCCTACCACCCCCTGCTAGTCGTTCTCTATCCATGTGTCAGTCACACCCTCACTTCACCTCCAATCTCCTCTGCAGCACCCACCCGACTAACAGTAGCCTATCCCATAACAATGCTCACACCACCCACCTTGCCCCCCTACCTATCCTCTATTCTGTCACTCACACACACACACACACACACACACACACACACACACACACACACACACACACACACACACACACACACACACACACACACACACACACACACACACACACACACACACACACACACACACACATACACATGCTTCTCCACCTTTGCTCCCCTGTCCACCTTCATCTACAGTTCTTTATTAATTAAGCTTTTTGACAAAAAATTTTCTCCTTTCTTTATTTTGTCTTTTCCTATGAATATGCATACATTGACCTTCCCATATGTACAAACACACATAGTGGCACTGTCACACAACTACTATCACTAGTTTGCTCGCTTTCCGTCCTCCACCCGTCACATCAAACGTGTCCCTTTAGATGTCACCCATTCATTATTTCCCGTCAGGCTTGCCTTTGCACAGGTTGTGTTGTTTACTCTGAGAGATGACCGTACAGTGACCTACTCTTGTTTCTCTGCGACCGCCAAAATTGCAAATTTGAAAAGATCAAATCTTCTGGGCTTCCATGTTTCACGTCAAGTTCCCAGATCTGCCATTACTTTAAATCCTTAAGAGGAGGACATTCCACATAAAAAAACAATATGTTGATCTGGCATATTCTTTCATGAACTCTATTTTCAGTTTCTATTTGATGCACAGTAGAGACATAACCTACCAACTACCATTTGTTTAAAGCAAATGATACAGCAAAAATATATCATATATACAGTATGTACCATTTGTGAAATAAATAGGGCATGTAAACAAGTCTTTTTTACTATCCAAGTGATTTTTGTAGGCTGCTGACTAGAATCAATATTTTTATGAATCACAAAGGCACATATGGTATTGCTACCCAATGTTGCTGCTACAGTTTATTTGAGTTTGAAATTCGTTTGCTGTTATTTTGAAAAGCTTACATTTTGAGTATAGCTTATCTCATCTTTTTTAGAACCATTCTCAAGGTCTTCATCTGCGTTTTACCACAGGTTTGTACTTTCAACCCTGTCTCCTAAAAATGACATTTACATACAGCTAAGTAGCAACAGAAATAATGTTGTGAAGAACATGAAATGCACACTGGATAACGTTTTCTATAAATATATAAGGAAATGGTATTGAATATTGCATTCGGCAAGTCATACAAATGGTAATAAAATAAAAAATAAAAAACTCTGATTTCCAAAACCCTTTCATTATTAAACTTTTGTATAGGCACTTGCAGAACTTGTTCAAAGTTAGAGAAAGATTTTTGGTTTGGTTTAATGCAAAAATGCACAGTGACTTGAGACGCAATTTGTTTATTAACGTTCAATTGAAACCATGATCTTTCCCATAGCTTAGCTAAAGTGCTATTGTTGCCTAAACCTAACCACACACACGATTCAGGACGCACACTCCCGCCTCTGGTGGTTGTACACTCTTTATCCAGACTGACCACCTCCCTACAACTCCTATGTGGTAGCCTACACATGGTGCTACATTCACTCTAAAACACTTTGCTACTTGCCTCTGAAAATAACCCAGACAGCAATTACATTCGTCACCACAACGTAATTTAGAAAATAAATGACTCTTATATATACGTCACTTCTAGGAAACCGGGTTAGTTCCAGTTTTGGTTCCTGTGCGATAGTTCCTACTCCCCCCTAAAAGCCCCTGTTGCTTTTTTATTGCCCAGGAAGTATGGAGGGCGATTTGCAGTGTGAACGATGGTCAAACCTGCCAGCCGCTGGCAACCTTGTGAGCAGCATTAAATCAAGCACTGTGGTTGACCTACGACCATTGGATTGGAATTCTAACCTAATGTCACTGATGTTTAAGTTAATATTACGGCGGACTTTCTGTGACTAAAAGTAAGAGATACATTATTAGTGTATTTCTAACAGCTAGTGTGATACAATATCCAGGTCTGGATTGGTTACTGGGGGTCAAAACATGTCCTGCAATCACTGCTTTTATTGCCCCCCCTCCCCACCCCCTCAAGGAAGTTTACAGCTCCTCACGCACACACCCACATACATCACACTTCCTCACCCCTGTTGACCCCTCAACCCCGATGTGTGTCACTCAAGGTGGTGACAGTCAGAGATGGCGCTTGCCGACACGAGGGCGTTCAAGCGATAAGCATTTGTCTTTGCTCTCCTGTTTTTTTCTCTCCCTCTCTCTCTCTCTCTCTCTCTCTCTCTCTGGCCTTTGCAGCCTGTTGCTATGTGACCCAGTGACCCATGACTTGATTGGTCTCTGACAAGCCATCAAAGTACTTTCCTCTTTCGCAATGACAGCTACATGACAATATATGACTTGGACATGTTTACAATAAGGAAGTAAGTTAAAAAAAAGAAAAGAAAAAAAGACCAGCTGTGTGTTCTGATTTCATGTGGAACTGCTATTTCAAGGTATAACCATACATGTCGGTACTCACATTGTACCATTTTCCATGCGTTTGTTATGTTTTATAGCCAAGGAACGTTTCTTAACCCATCATGACTGAAATTACAGGTCTATAATGATCAGGAGGGGAAACTTAATATTAAGGTTCAAAACTGCCGAAACCTTCAGTCCAGCCCAGCTACTTCAAATAACACATCTTCTGAATATACGTTGCTTCATCGCCCTGTCTGGAAGCCGTCTAGCAATAACTGCGAAATTTCACATTTTCACAGCCCACATATTCGCAAAAATCTGCATGATCTCAAAACCTTCTTAGCACAGATGTGTCTGGGTTATATTTAGCTCTCTGGTGTAGAAACCCTTTCAGCTCTCTGCTACTGACACGGGAAACCGAGAAAGAAGCTTCCGAAGTGAGGGAAATGGAAACAAAAGATTGACACAATATGTCTGTGGTCTGATTTGCTGATGAAATATGGTGTCACAACATGTGCAGATGTTCCCAGATAAAAGTAATTTTTTTTTTTTTTACATCAACACTTAAAAGTAATCTGTAAATGAAACAATTGTTGACATTGTTGGAAAATACTTAACTGCTTGATTCATGTTCTCTGCTGCTGTTTGTACTTTGAGTTTATTTGACTCTGTATAGAATTAAAGCTAGGTTTTCTTTTTGTCTTCTGTTTTTTTAAGTCTTGTTTTTTTGTTGTTGTTGTTGTTGTTGTATTTGATGGTATGTATGTGTCTTTGTTTTGCTGTAAAAAAAAGCTTAAAAATAATAAATAAATAAATAAATCCATAAAGGATCTCGGTGATGTGCTTTGTGCTTTTCTTGATTTTTCTTATCTTGTTCATTCTTATCTTGTTTTTTTCACACAGACAAAAAAAGGGAAAGTGCAATTTCATTAATATTTTCATCCAAAAATGACTGTGATGCATAAATGCACATGTTAATAACTTTTGTTTATTTTAATTTCAATTCTCTTACTTTACTTCAGCTCCCTCCACCAGCTGAATTATTACTCATCTCACATGGGCAATTCTTGTGTGTGCGTGTGTGCGCGCGCGCGTGTGTGTGTGTGTGTGTGTTCGGGTGTCTCAGTATGCACTCAGGATGTTTTCACAGCGCTCACTTTTGACGGGGTGATTTACATCCACTTCGTCCTTCTTATTGAAGACACACACACACACACACACACACACACACACACACACACACACACACACACACACACACACACACACACACACACTTGCATACGCGCACGCACACACACGCGGGCCACACGAAGACACACTCCACAGACCAAAGAGCGGAAGACTGGCTCAGCAAGAAAACAGGTTGATGATCAAACTGGTTTAACAGAGGCCTCATGATGTTTGTGTAGAGATCTTGTCCTAGAAATCTGTTTCACATACTCAGCCCTGACAGCGTTTCCGCTGAACTCTTGAATGTGAGGGTGATGGATATTTCAGAAGTGAGTGGGGTCCTGTCACACAAACATGCTGGCTTCCTGGCACAGGATTAAGAACAGTTCTAAAGCAACATTTTGCTTTGATAGCACAGCCGTACATTTTGACACACCTTGACATGTAAACCTGCCAGTTTTGTACTTTCAGGAATGCATCACCATCAGTGTGTATTCACAGCTGCAAAGGTTAATACACAAGTTGTTACCCAATGGAGAAGTTCCCCATCTAATTTAATATTTGCTGACAGGAAACAGTGGGCAAAAACAGTAGTAAGCAGATGTTAACTAGCTTTTAGTTTCTAAAATGAAATTACAAATACAAAGATGGATATGCATCTCAAGTGGTCATACAAATAAGGAAGTCAGTCAACTTGCTGTAGTTAGTTTTTTAAGAGAGTGAGGGGAGCTCTAAATATATTTCATACAACTGGATGGTTACTGTATCGATCTTAAAACCTTGCAATTACATTTTTAAGTAAACCCTATGAAAGCATTATTGCCTTGTCTGCTTAACATAATTGAACAGTTAAGTTTCTGCTTCCTTTTTGTTGCAACAATTCTTGTACCATTCTGACACTCAGACAAACAAGCGTGCCTATTTCACACAGTGATCCGCCATGTTTCCAGAGGTGAAACAAATATGTAAGGTTCTCTCTCAAGCTGTCTTTATTCATGCCTCATGTAACCACTCCTGGCACTTTTAGTGAGTGCAAATGAGTGTAACGCTATGAAAGGCTTCAAGGAGAAACTTTCCAAAAGTGTGGGTCGCCGCTATCCCACTTTGAACTATTTCTTCACGTCTTGCTCCTGTCTATGGCAACAGGCTTTCTTTGCCCAGTCTTCAAGTATGACCGTTGTGCAACACTTTTGTCCTCAGATGTGGTCCTTCGACACATCAAACATCTAGTTAGTTTCTAGAATACCCCGGCTTTAACAGTAAGTGGTTCATTTGGCGTCAACCATCTAGGCGGCTCACCTAGCAGTGTCGTGACTCTGAAGCATGCAACTTATGGAAGCAAACATCCACTAATGTCATACAAAGATCTTTGGTGGCACAAGCATTCAAGAATGAAATATACTGTAATGTACACAAAGACATTTTTCGCTTCCCATGTTGGAACACATGATCTTATCATTTGTAAGTTGGCTTATGGGCTTAATGGATGAAGTTTGGGACATGCACAAGTCAACTCCTTTGTGAGCCTCTTCCGTTAGCGTTACACCCTTCTCTGTGCATATCCAAATGTAGGTACATCTTCCATTTACTATGATTCCATCTTACAGTAAAGGCTAAGGGGTTAACATCGTGAAATTGTCTGATGCAGGGTAAGGTTATGTTAAGGTTGGCAATGAAGGCACAACAGAGTACAACACAGCACAGTTACCAAACCTAACTAACAAAATCTGAAATGATAGTAAACTACACCACATTTCTCATCAAATACTTTCTCCAACCTTTGTACGTAAAATGATCTGTAATGACACACATTTGCACCAACACTTTTAGGGTTACACAATACCGTTCGCTATCGTGTCTTCAGAGGTGTGTGTCTGTGTGTCAGGGAAATAATGTTCATTGCGTTGTATATGTGTGTGAGCGTATGTGTGTCCATGGATGTTTGTATTCACATTATTCCTGCTTTCCAACAGCCTCCCTCTGTGTTACCGCTGTTGTTCTCCTGCACAGGTGAAAGGGATCCTGGGAACAGCCAGGTTCCAGCTTCCCAAAAGCCTATCAGTGTGCTCGCGGCTCACAATGGAACAAAGATTGTCTCAGTGTCGGGATGCTTACAGGAAACCCAACCCAGACTGTAATGGCCACAGTTTGACAACTGGGAACTAACAGGAGAATGGAAGACAGGATACATCTATACTGTATATAGATACCTGGGAGATGAGATTTGCTTTATACATCCTAGTGTTTTAATATCATACAAAAAAACAAGTCTGGTAACTTAGTCCGCCGGCAAGAATACATTGAGGATGACCTTTCATGATGGAGGACAGTAAGTATCACAAAGATCAGAATGTAGACTTCTATGGTATTACCTGCAGTACAATATTATACCACACCACATGCCATAGTTTATCATATAATACCAAAAATTGTGTTTTTTTATCACATGGTACCTGCTGTAAACTTTGTTAGCAGTGCTGAAATTCAAAACACATTGGCCAGATATTCTCTGCTCTATCTGGTCAGCAGATCAGCTTTAAATGTTGTAAGGCTGAATGATAGCCTGCTCCACATTTCAAATATGACTTTGCGTTGCAGCCCAGAACCATTCTATAGTATAGGATGCCATACCATAATTGACCATACCAGTCAGACTAATGCCAAAAGAGAAGAAGAGTCAGTCAAGTCTACCATATACCTCAAGAACATATTGAATTTTTATTTTTTTTTATAGTTTTAACAAAAACCTTCCGATATCAAGAAGTGTATCAAGAGGAAACAGATGGGAGTCAACACGAGCCATGGCTGAAAGATAATTAAAAAATAAATAAATCAGGTGACGAAAGACAGAATGCACATTATTCACAGGGTGTGACACCACAACAGAGGCTCCAATGGTAAACATGTGTGGTGGTTTGGGGCCTCATGGCTAGCCCAAAGTCCCAAACAGGCTGTCTGGTTTTGGGGTTAGACATTCTGCTTGTCCATTATGTCTGTATACTGTTAAGGACACGTTAAAGAATTTGATTGTACTTATCAGGTTCTTTGTGATCCAAAGTAGTGCCAGAATATGCCATAATCCTATTGATTTAGTACCTTTCAGAAAGCCATTGGTTCCAACTCATGACAGCAAAGAATATGATTGTCTTGTGATACATACTCCATCACAGTGGACATTTATCAGGCTTTATCTTTTTTTTCACAGAGACACACTCATCATGTTGCAATGCAGCTGCAAGCACCACCTGGTTTGGAACAAAACTTCGAGATCTGTTTTTTGAGATTTGGCAGTTGCTTTCACAATGAACAATTTAAATATCAGTGTTTCCTTTAACCTTATCACTTGTATCTATGGACAAATCCAGGTCGCAGGCGTAGCTTGTTAATAAACAACAAATCCAATTAAAAAAGCTAAAGTCAGCTGCACGGAGTGTTGGACCATTCACATTTAAAACTATATGGGAAATGTCATTTGACTCTTGAAGGCTTTCATTCATTATATCATTCTGATGGCATGAATTCAAAATTCTATGAGATAATGGTTGATAATTTATACATTTTTGGAGACCCCCCCCAAAAACTCAAACCCTTCTTGTTTCTAGGGGAGTTAAATCCAACCATGTCTTGGCACCCCTACTGCACTGGCTCTTAAGTTGGTCTGAAGGTGGCCTTTAATCAGTAAAATATTGGATTCTCAAGATCTTGTACGTGCCCTTTTCCTAATGCCTGAATCTCTATTTCCTTCCTCGATTTCCTGGTGTCAACACCACCTATCTTTTTTCAAAAGATGTTGGGAAGACAACTCTTTAGATTACTAAACAATGTTGAGATTTGGTTGAAAAGTGAAAGGTGAAAAGACGTCTATACAAAAAGAATGTTTATAAAGGCTATATACGGTCTGAAAAACAGAAGTCATCCTTCTGCTAAATTTGGAACAAATCAGATGGAACCAACATGGCCCAATTATAAACAATTACTTTTGGGTTAAAATGAAAGCTGAGATGGGCCGACCAGATTTAGCCCAAGTCAATGGACGAATGGTGCTTCCGAAGTTATTCTTGGGGTCTATCTATCTGTCTGTCTGTCTGTCTGTCTGTCTGTCTGTCTGTCTGTCTGTCTGTCTGTCTGTGTGGGTGTGGTCATGCCTGTCTGAAGTCTCTGAGGCTTAGAGCGGAGCATTGTACAAAGTGTCAACCCCATCAAAGAGACCGGGGGCCTGCATAAAAGGACGTTTTATGACTCTGCCCTTCAAAAGAACAGTTTGAGGAGTTCAAAGCACACACACAGGGAGAGGCAGAGCTGTGGATGGAAAGTTCAGCGCAAACCCAAAAAGTGAGACAGAGGATGGAAGAGAGAGAGAGCGAGGCGAAAAACTTGAAAGACAAAAAAAGAAGGAAAACCCTCAAAAGCGATTTGATATACTGTATATCTTCAAAGAGCGATACTAACCTGCCTCACTTTGCATTCGAGCTTGACGCTAAATCTTCCACATGAGTTTGTCGTTTCTCTCCACGGTCGACGGACATCCAAAGACCAGCCGGGGTGTTTGATCGATTTCACCGGGTTTTGCATCTGTGTTTTAGGGGCACACACACACCTTCCAGCCACATGCCCGGGGATTTCTTCAGAAGACCGGAAATGTCGTTTTGTGATTTACAGTGAAGTATTGATGGATGGTTGAAATAGAAACAGTGGTCATTGTTGATGGAATGCCCTTTTGCACACCTATTCACTATAGTGCAAAGATTTAGAGCCTGAGCTGAATGGTTTGGCACGAAGGCAGACACAGGCAGACACCTACTGTGTCTTTAATTAATGGTTGCAAATCAAAGCTGTCAAGCTGCATTTTCTTTCCAAAAAAAAACGTTTTCAGTCCACCAAATTCCCCAATATGGTCCTTGCTTGGATGGCAATGTGGGCAACATAGGGGGTTGTCTTTGTTGAGTACAAAGATTCAACAATAGTAGCAATTAAGCGAATCCAGATTGGCAAGCAATGCATTGACTTTGATGTTGAACCTACTTTATAATACACCCAAAGGTGACAAACCCCACTTGGATTCACAAGCATGAGAAATTGAATAAAGCAATGGTATGGTATCCATATGTTATAGTATATCAATTGTGCACTTACACACCCAATGGTTTCATATGGTTCTGGCAAGCCTTTAATCTTGAAGAAGGTCAAGCAGGACCGGGACGTTTATTATTTAATAAATGGTGAGAGAAGAGTGCGGGATCTCCTTTTTTAATCCTAGTGCATTTGTATCCAAGTTTCCTGGATGGTACATGGACTCTACTTACTTACTTTCCCCTGGTTTTTCAGAGACCCAAAGCGCTTTTGCCTCACTCACCCATACATTCATACACCGATAGCAGCTACTACGTAGGGTGCAAGCCAACTATCGAGATCAATTTGGGGTTTAGTGTCTTGCCCAGGGACACTTCGACATGTGGCGTGGAGGCAGGGGATCGAACCACCAACCCGGCAATCCAGTGATGTTGACATTAAGCTAGGTGGTTCTACATCTTCCATTCATTCATTTGTGTTTTTGTCCAACCCTCTGGTCAGCTAGGACCATGGGCACGTTCAACCATAAATGCCACGTTTACCTTTGTTTTCTCGTCTCTTTAAAGGGATTGTTTTTTGAAGTGGGGTTCGTGAGGTACTTATGCTTAGTTAGTCTGTTACCTTCTGTGGATGGTTATCAGCACAGTCAACTATTTGGGGGAGTTTGTGAGAGACATCACTGTAGCAGAAGTCAGCCTTGTGGTATGCAGAGGGGGCCAGCAGAATTTTTTTCCCATCACATATATAAATGCTAACCTAATAAAATTATAAGCTTAATGTAAGTTTTTTCACTTCTTCAGTAAGTACAGACTAACTATGCATAAAGACCTCATACAACCCACTTCAAATATACTGAACTATACCTGTCATTTAACATGTATTCCCTCCTGTGGTGGCGGAAGATACGTAGAACACAGCCGTGATCACAGAATCCGTCCAGGGGAAACTGTAGAAAGCGAAACTAATCGACACAATGAAATAAAGACGGAGAGTGATTGGATACAGACGGCAGGTAATGGCCCATTCATTATTCATTATGGGGGAAAATGTTGCCTTCCTTATTGAATCACAATGTTTAACCCAGATGGTCACGTTCCCCAGATGACTGTTACAGTAAAAGTGCCATAATGAACAGCTAATAGAACAACCAATACTCATTTGCATTTATTAGGTCAAACATAACCAGACAAACAGCTGTGAACGCCAAGTGCAAGTGAGGGAGCGGGAATTTTTCTTATTTTTACGTGCATGTGTGCAACGGGGTGTGTTGTACTTGAACTGGGTGGTGGTGATTAGAGTTGGAGGTGTGGGGGTATGGTGTGGAGGTGGCAACCCTACCCTCACCTAATCCCCCCCCCCCCATAACAAAGGCCTGTTTCTCTGCTCTGCTGGACTCTGAGCCCAGCCTGGACTCTGCATCGGCCTCCAGGCCCCAAAAAAACCCTGCTGTTTACAATTTCCCTATTCCTGCTTTTAAATGTTGTTTTGCTCCCAGAGAGAAAAAGGGTGGGTTGGAGAGAAAGAGAGAGAAAGAGAGAGAGAGGCCACAAAGGTGCTGTTTTGTCAGACAGGAACAAGCAAGCTATTACACTAGGGAGGGAGGGAGGGAGGGAGAGAGGGAGGAAGGACGGAAGGAAGGAAGGATGGAAGGGATATTTGGGTGGAAGAGGAGGAGGAGAAGAAGGCCCCATCGGGGATTAGCTGGCCAGCTGCTCCCTCTGGGACCAGACATGAGAGACACTTTCATTCTGAGAGGAAGAATAACAGAAGAAGGTCAAACATTTAAAAAGGAAGGCAGGAAATAACAGAAGGACAAATACAAAAAACAGAAGAAGAAAAAGAAAAAGAAAAAGAAAAAGAAAAAGAAAAAAACTACAGTAAAGAGGTCGGGATGGCATGTAATTTAAGGTGTCAATTCTATTAACAGGCACAGTGCACCACAACACTTGTACAATACTTGTATGTGGTTTTTCAGCAAACTAATAAACCAAGAGTGTTTCTACTAATGTCCTCTATCCCCATCAAGCACCAATGACCTTGATACATGATAGAATTCAATTGCTGCATTTGGTTGTCTCATTGAATTTATTTGTCTTTTTCAATCCATGCGTATCCTCTGATGTTTGTATCAGCCACTACGGCGGTGCAGAGAGGGTGATGTGCCAAATGAGCACCAATCAGGACGCTCGGGAAGAAGGTTTACAGACACAATAGCTCATTTAATTTTTAATTTTTTTTTTGTTTTTAGAAGGATCAAGTCAACTGGTCAGTTTGTGTTAACATAAGTTTCATATACATCATTTAAGGTGTGAATGTGATACAGCTGGAATTACACTTGTTCTGTTGATAGTTGTGGTTAACCTCGTACAATGTGCTTCTCACCGATTTCTAGGGCTGGCCCGAATGCCATTTTTCAGGCTTCGAATATTCGTTGGTTTTTCCGAGCGAATATTCGAATATTCGTTCCAGAAAAACACACCATCAAAAACAACATAAAAAATAAATAAATAAAAAAAACGTTAATAATCCCTATATACTCCCTGGAAACGATTTTGACAGTATCTGCATATTTTGTTGAAGATTTACGCGCCCTGAGAGGAAGTAATGGATGCGCTATGACACTTAGTGATGTAATATCCTCCTAAATGAGCAATACTACTACTACTACTACAATATTACTAACTTTTATATCCAAATATAAAATTATTTGATGACATTATATTGCAGTACTAGCTTCTTGCAAAAAAAAATTTGAAAAATAAATAAATAAATAAATAAATAAATTATAAAAACAAAAAAAAACAAATAAAAAAAACGAAGCTCCGAATACTAATTTAAGCTCCGAATACTAATTTTCCGAACGAGTATTCGAATATTCGAATAATTCGGGCCAGCCCTACCGATTTCATGATATATCGTCCCCTAGTTTTGCCATAGCTTGTTGAACAAATTACCAAACAAACTTGCAAAAGTATACAGCTAATATTAGTTGGCTGGCTAAAAAAGCTCATGAACGGCTCAGCTGCAGCATTTAAACGTACCATCAAATGTAACTTTGGTCTGGTTGGATGTTGGTGTGGTTCTTACTCTTCAATACCACTAACAACCACGCTGTCTGCTCATGACATGTAGGCTACTGTGCAAGTTTGTTTCATTTGTCTCTCGTTCCCTTCAATAGAACACCAGCACTCGGGCAGTATTCCAGCTTCTGTCAATCAAACCTAGACACGCCCCTCTAGCCGGCTGAGACCAAAAGGAGGATTTCTGATGTTTTTTCCGTCCTTTTAATAACACAAAAAGGATGAATAAATGGGATTTCAGTTGGACTTTAATAACAAAGTTAATTGCAGGTCTGTGACCAGACACAAGCTTTTGCCTCCCGCAGCAGATGCACGACACACCCATCCACCACACAACCCCCACACCCTTACCTTGCTACATGAAAGGCCCACCACAGTCTATGTTAGAATTAAACCTTGGTATTGCACTAAACTTTGAGGTGTGGAATCGTCCAATATGGATGCAATACATAGGGATACTAGGCTGCTTTTACCCAGAATGAATATCAGTGCACCAATGTCCTGGTGAGATACCGCCTCATCTCAAACAATATGAACTATCCCTTTAAACTGTGTTTGCACAAAAAAAAACTGTTCAGTCATGCTCAATACTTCATCATGTGTATGGCACAGAAATGTGTCCCTGTGGACACAGAGACGGTGTGAGTGCGGTGGTGGTTTACAGCCCACAGAAGCTGTACATCTCTTTACAATGAGACAGGATTGATATCTCCATGGGCTCCATGAGACAGCTCGCAGCTCAAATGTACATATTGCTGCTCGTGACACGAGGCCCCAACAAGGACATTTTAAAACAGCTCACATAGCGTCTTAAAAAATTATATATATCCAAACTACAAAGCCCCTGAAAGAGAAACTTCATAAGGCCAAGAGTAAGAGAGAGAGTTTTCCTCCTCTTCCTTCTCCTCTGCCTTTCTTTCTCCATATGGCAGCCATTTGTCTGGAGGAGGTCTGTCAGACATAAATAATAGGTTATGAAAAAACAGTAGGAAGGAGGGGGACGCTTGCTTTCTTCCTGAGGGACGGGATCTCCAGAGGCCTGGTGTCCTTCACGGCGAAAACGAGCAGAAAAAGCGAAACGGAGAGGGAGAGACAAGGAGAGAGATGGAACGAGGGAGAGATTGAAGGAGAGAGAGGGAGGGTATACAGGCCGCTCGCAACTGAAGTGGTCAGCGTGGGGATTATATATCCAAACTCATTGTACATTTTTATGGTTTTCACGTTGACGTATACTGTCTTGAGCTATGACCTCAGTGACGCTGCAGCCGTCGCACTAAAACAACACAGATTTTGATGGATGGACTGGTCAGTAGGGAGGGAAAAAACGACAGGCCAGGAGGAAGAGAAAGTGAAGGGGAAAGACGGAGAGGTGGAGTGAGTTTTGCGAGAGGGATATTGAGGGCAAGGGAAAGAAAATTAAGGCCTTCTCAAGTTTGTGCACTCTGATTTTCACCTGAAACCAATTAGTTCCAAACCACGAAGACAACACCAAGACTAGTTTTTAAAAAACATCCTCTCTCTCTCTCTCTCTCTCTCTCTCTCTCTCTCTCTCTCTCTCTCCCTCCCTCCTTCCCCTTCCCTCCTGTCCATTCATGTGTCAGGCTCTGCAGCTCTCTGCTCGGTCTAGACTTGTGTGTGTGCATGCATGCAAGCGCATGTGTGTGTGTGTGTGTGTGTGTGTGTGTGTGTGTGTGCGCGCGTGCACTTAGAGGCATCGTGATTAACATTCGCCCCAATTCGCTGAGGGACACGCATTCTAAGCCCTTCCTTCCTGCTCCGAGTGGAATTCTCATTAGCTGATAACTACTTTTCAAGAGACTGCTGCATTCCTCTGCTGGATACCAGAGGCCTTGCAGGACTCCAGAACACGTGCACACGCATACACACACACACACACACACACACACACACACACACACACACACACACACA
Source organism: Ammodytes marinus (assembly GCF_949987685.1). NCBI lineage: Eukaryota > Metazoa > Chordata > Actinopteri > Uranoscopiformes > Ammodytidae > Ammodytes > Ammodytes marinus. The sequence continues at coordinate 11,169,764 of NC_137218.1, forward strand.
CACACACACACACACACACACACACACACACACACACACACACACACACACACACACGCATCCACAAGCAAAGCCACAGATACAAACAAGAATTGGCTCACTGACAGGCAGAGACACAAATGGATACACTTGTTGAGCTTTTAAATCAGATTCTACCTATTTCTTGTTTTATTTAAAAGTTCAAGTATTCTGCACTACAAACCCTTATGTCTGTGACTTTAACAAACACAGACAGGTAGACAGGCCATGATCATTTTTGATATGTTCCTGCACTACCTGTCTTCTTCAGCTTCAGTACTTTCTCACCAGAGGTTTATGGTATAGCATTGAAACCAAATGCTCTCCAGCATCTCTCACTCACTTCCCAGGACTATGAGGCTGCCAAGCAGACTAGGTTGGGTTGGAGGGGAGGGGGGTGGGGGTTGGGGGGAGGGGGGTTCAGTGAGAGGGGAGTGGGTCTGTTTTAAAGTTGGGGGCAGACAGAGGAGAGACAGGGACACCTGGTGCTCAGTTTTCTCATCATCATCATACCTCATTTGGGGTGAGCTGCATAAGGTATCGACTGCATATAGAATAATCTGACATTTATAATGCCCTAGGGTGCCTAAAACCTGTTGTTGGGGTTAAGAAATAGGGTCATATGTGGTGACATGGAATTAAAAAATATATATAAGAAAGGATGTGGGGAACCACATCCATGCACAAAGAGGAAGTAAAGTTAGTTGGGTCTTCAGTCAGCCATGTCTGGTCAGAGTGTAAATGTGCAAAAGGTGTGCGGTGAAAGATTAGTCAACAAATGACCATCTGTCTCATATTATTCCTGCTCTGCATATATTAACTCACCTCCTCTACCTTGCCATCTGCCTTTTTGCTTATAGTAACGCGGGCCGTTTTATTTTACAACATTAAATTCTCCAACAAACCCTACGATTCTCTTTCGGCTCAAAGTGCACCACATGCTCGATATTTTATGTCAACACATGGGACCATTAATTTATAATGTGTAATGCAGAGTGGCCTGATTATTACAGAGACTGATGGGGAAAGGTCAATATACACTATACTGTATAATAATGGAGAAATATACTAATGTTTCTTTAGCCAATAACTTAACAACTTAATTGTTCTAATCAGAAAAATATCTTCACAACCACTCAGTGGGTTTTAATGAAAATTGGTACAGATGTCTATGATTCCCATACGCTGGATCCTAGAGACAATAAGTGATCCTCCAACTTTTCTAACATGATCTTTTCTGCAGTGTCTAATGTTTTTCTATGGTGAAGCGTTTTCAGCGGCGTTGCATCCTAAATACTTAAATACAGGTACTATATATTTTTTTTCCACAAAATAATATATCGTTTGGAACATGCAACCGCAAACCCGTATCTTTCTCTCTCCCAGAACCTGAAAGCAGGTAGATGAAAAGCAAAGCTATTCCATGCCTGACGTGTTCATTCTGCCCGTATCTTTGCCTGTAAGTCACAGTTCACTTGTATGATTCCTGCTGTCTACCTGTTCCACACTGATGAAGGCCAGTAGCTCTATAATGGGCCAGTGTTGCCACCCACTTAGCTCTCATTCAGTCATTTGTCTGGCTCCATCCCCTCTCCAGGAACACTTCCCCTCAGCCTGTAAAATGATCACCGGATGGCTACAAGATTTCCCTCTCTCCTTTTCTCTCTCTCTGTCTACTCTCCTTTCCTCTCCTCTTATTTTCACTTACTCGAACCCCTCCAGTCTTCCGCAGCTCACCCACCCCTTCTCTCACCCAAGACGTATAACCCTAATTCTCTCCGTCCTTCCTCTCTCCTCCATCATTCTGCCTGTCCTCCGTTGCTCTTTTCCTCCCTAAAATGGATGCTGGTCCCCTGGGAGTGGTCAGCAGAGAGCAGGGGAAGGAGGGAGGCACTACTGGTAGAGCCAACACCGGAGCTCCTGTAAAACCAAGGCTATTAATTCATGGAGGTATTACATGTTGGCAGTTAAGGATGATGAGAGCAACGCTGGAATTACTTCCCGTCTCATAATTAAAACTGATTAGCACATTCGTTGTATTCAACTGGAATGCATCTGAGTCATAATACTTTTTTCATCATACCTATACATTTAGTTTTCATAATTTTTACTTTCAGGCGAGTTATTTTTGTCTATTCTCTGTTTATGTTTAGTATTTAGATTTGATTATTCATTGTTAAAATGCACATTTTAACTGACATTTACAGACCATTTATAAATGATAAACGCCTAAATTGTGCAGGTTTTGCTCGCATCAGGTAAATCTTTAATGGAAGTGGGTTTGTGTTTTTTCAGGCAGCGGTTTATGGAAAGAAGTCCACCCTCCATAATTGATGTTCTAAAAACTCACTATAAAAGTTTGTTTCCAGTACTCAGTTTCAGATTAGAACTAGAATTAGAACTATTGGATAAGAACAATCTCTGGGGTGATTATAACATATAAAAATCAAAACTTTCAGATAAATTGCCTTTGAATTTACTCTCTGTCAATGATGGTATCTTTAAACTATGACAACAAAAGAATATTTCTGTATGTCAATGAAAAAAAGAATTATGAGTTGGCTATATTCAGCTATGCGTTCTCACATTCATTTCTCAATTCCTTAAGTTTTCCATTTCCATCAAACATAAATCATTTGTCACTCAGAGATGAAGTTACAAGGAAATGTTTAGCCAAACTCAAGGCACCAAACCCAACCAGCTCTGCCCCAGTGCTGAGCCCGGTTCCCCCCACTGCTGTTGCGTGATCAGACAGGCTCAGGGGCCCCCGTCGCACTGGCTGACTCCACTCCTTTTCAATGGGGTCTTCCGCTGTCACAGTCACAGCCATGGCCCTGAATTTCACACACACACACACACACACACACACACACACACACACACACACACACACACACACACACACACACACACACACACACACACACACACACACACACACACACACACACACACACACACACACACACACACACACACACACACACACACACACACACACACACACACTCACACACAGTCCCTACCCATCCACTCACACATGCACACACACTCACAGTCATCAGGCACATGGGGATAGCCCCGACCGGAGGCACGCTTCTAGACTTGTGGATGAGGCAGAAAAGCCATTATGGATTGTTATGGTTGGCTGATCGCTCCCTTTCAGCTGCTGAGCTGCACACAAAAGCGGCAGGCAGAAGCTAAAATAATGGATCTCTTTTCCACACACCCCCTCCGGAGCGTATCTGACTTTATGTGAACACACAAATGCATGCTGGGAGGTGAAGGGGATTGTGTGTGTGTGTGTGTGTGTGTGTGTGTGTGTGTGTGTTTGTGAGAGTGTGAGGCTATGTTTATGTCTGTTAAATTTATTTTTGAATAGTTTATTTACACGTGCCGTTTTTGTACTGTATTTCCTGAATGGGCTCAGAAATACTAGGTCTTCATTCACAAAAACGTCCATGGGAGTCTGCGTGCTGAAGGTATTAGTATGATCGTCAGGTGTTGCCAGGGAAACACGGCTATATTTAGTAACACTCACACACACACACATAATGCATGAATGAATGTCGAGACAAAGTCCCGCACACACACACACACACAGAATAACCACATCCTTTTCTGAATGAGGTGCTGTACCGCTCGCTTGAGTTAAAATGTCAAATACATTTGATGAGATAAAAACAATAAGGAATTTGTGTCAAAGGAAATGATTGTTGGATTAATGCAAAATGGTTCAAATATTTTTCCATTTGCCCTTTTACAAGCAGCTGCTATTATGGAAGATGTTACCCTCGATTGCTACCTAAGGACAATAACAGCGCCACGTTAGCTCTTGTGTCATCAGGCGTCAGTGACATTGAGGGGACTTACATCCATCCATCCATTAATCTATAAATAGACCTGGAGCCATTTATAGAGCAACACCATTGTGACGTCTCGGTGCTGCGTTTTACTAAGTGGATGACATGTCTCAGTCAATATGAGGACAGAACAATAGGATATATACATCAGTGATGGCCTCACCTCATTGTTTCTAAATGTAATAATGGTCTTACTGGTCTATATTTATGTTAAGGGTACATTCACTTGTTACAGTAATTTAAAAACTGAATCAAAATAGTTATGGATATTTTAGAATACATAGGACTTTGACTACATGTTGCGTTTGTTACCTTAAAGCTATATCTTTAGCTGCAGCTCTTACCCATATCTCTGAAAGGCCACATGGCTGTCTATGCTGGTGGCTGCAGAATCCAATCCTTTGCCCTTTTAGAAGCACTAATAGGACCTTTTAATAGGACTTCCTTTGTATGCCATAGGTCACACTGATCCCTTGTCAAAGAGGAGTCAATCTTTCATTTCATGTTCTTACTCGGGGGCCATCGCTGGAGAAAAAGTCTGTCTGTGGCCGATGTCAAAGCCAAACAAAGGCGACGCATGTAAAAGAAAGATTTCATTATCACACGTCTTGACTCTATAGCACCCCCCCCCCCATCCTCTTTTTGTAGAACAGCGCCAGTTGAATCACATTCGCTCCCCTTTTTTCTGTCTAATTTATATAACTAGTCCAATGTGGATTTATCCCTTGTACAGTATGTAAAGAGTATTGCACTTAAACAAATATATAATTTAACTGGCAGGTTTCAGTGTTTAGTTGATAGACACAGCCATTTATTATCTGTGGGCTATTGGACTTCAGTGGTCTTAATGTGTTGGCCAGGCTCTTTAGCTCTCTTTCCCATAACCCAGTTTGATAAGAGAGGTGAACCGACTCAGTGCTCGGACTGTTATTTCCTCTGATTGTGTCTGATCCAAACATAAATACACTCAACACACAATTGAGTGCAGGCCATTCATTTTTTTTCCAGTGAACCTGCGTTTTTGTGTCTATTTCCATCCAAGTGACGTAAATCAAAGATATGTTTCTAATGTGTTGTCAGCTGAGGGTTAAATATAGATATTTTTGAAAGTTGTATCACCAACCATTTTTCTTCAGCTCTTGCAAAGGATCTCGTGGAGGTTCACAGCAATGAAGAAATGTTTAAAGATGGTTCCTGTCATCTAAGAAAAAAAAGTAATTTCTCAGCTTTGAGACACACACAAATAGATATTCTCATGTTCAAGGCAAATGGAAGTGAGTACATCCGTCTTTTCATGAATTACCAAAAAGTCAAGAGTATGAGAGTCAAGGCAGTCCTTGGTGGGACATTTTAATGCAGTGTTCATTGATGTCAAGCAATGCAACGACCTGTCAAACCATGTGAGGCATTTGATACTGTACAAACTGTATTATGTACAGACTGTACTGTCTAAAGGAATAGTCTTATAATACAGTATATATTAAACCAATGTCACTCAGTCAGTAGCTGTATTCAGTATTAACAGTTGGAGCATGGGTGATGAACCAAGTTAGTTAAGAACAATATAACCAAATAAATGCTAGTGTCTATGAAAATGATGACATTGCACCATATTATTTCAACATTTTGTCTTGTTACGTATTCATATTGATTTCCACTGGAAAACATTTAAGAAGTGCAGCATCCAAAGAAGTCCTCTTTTTTGAGGTATTTTGACATATTTTTTTTTTGTTTCTTTTTGTTTTAACCAGCAAATTGAAAACACAACTCGCAGTTCAGTTATGATTCATTTGGTTCCAGATGCTTTGTTGCTTTATTTGTTTTAATAGGAAGGAACACCGTAGAACACCATAGAATTCCAGTGTAGAAAGAGATTCAAAAAAATCTAGAAAATGTGTGTTTTAAATGTGTCTAAATATGTCTATAATAAAAAATTCAATATATATTTATTAACTTAATATAGGCATTACATACATTTAGCAAAAGTAGAGCAGGCCTGAAATGATACCAAAGCACGGAAAATAGCTGTGCGTGATCTACAAGCAAGACTCATGTACAGTTGACCCCACTGCAGCACTTACAGGACAAGTACAAGTGAAGAGAAAAAAACAAAAAACAATATACCACAGGTTGCCAGGTAACTTTATGCTAAATGCTTTGTCTTGGATTAGGCTATGGTGTATACATTTCATGGAATTTCGTTATGCTTTGTCTATGAGTGGAAATATAAAGAACGAGTGGTTTGATCCAATTGTAACAACAATTTCTGCAGATTATCGGAAACATACTCAAGATAATGTATCCCATGCATTTGAGTTCATTTCCTAACCCTAAAGGTAAGCAGTGTCAGTCCTGATAACGAGTGATTCTTGGTCATGTGTGAGTAATAAAACCCAGCACACTGTTTATTTCCTCGACCTGACCTCTTTTTAGAGCATGCATAACTAGGATTATTACACCAACCGCAGTGATTGTTTTCAGAGCTCTCTGTTTTCAACGCATGCTATATATAAAGCATGTCTTGGGGCACTTGTGTGAAGTACGGTAACAGTAAAAGTCAATTCATCACATTTTGCTGTGACGTTCAAAATCACTTTCGGCACAATTAACACCTGATCCCTTTTCACCCTCCTCTACCTCTTGGACTCTCTAGTCTCTTGTCTCTCTCTCTCTCTCTCAGTCTGTCCCCCCTCCGGTCTTCCCATGGGCCCGGAGGAGATGATAAGGTGATGTCATACCTCCGCTTCCTGGGGATGTGAGTAACTGTACACTGTGTGCCTTGGGCCGTTTGTGTGAGAAGCAAGTATTGTTTCTGAATGAGAGACACACACATTGAGAGAAGAGGAGGCTTTTTTAATGATTGCTAAAAGTCTTCTTTCCTTTATCTGTTTGTCACACTCACTACACATTAAACACACAGTAGTACTGATATGTTCACAAATTGCTTATTCAATAATCGTGTGTATGTCAATGTGTAACCCAGACTCCTAGAAACAGTGTTACTATACAACTAATTTGCTGTAGAAAATATCTTATTCTACATTCAACAGAAAAAGAACATTACTATATGGTTGTGTTAATGGTTCACTCGTAGCGATGAACCCATAGATGCTTTTTGCCTGAATCTGCAGTTCCCCTCAGTTCTATGAAGCATTTCACTGTCTTTCAGCTTTTTTTTTCAACTGTCACAAATGTCACTTTTTAAATCAATATCTAGGCAGCTGTGCATCATTAACACAAACTTCAAATGAAATACAGCTCAGTCCTGTGCACTCGTTGTTGTCGGACAACAGACCAACCCTCCCACTGTTATGTTACATTAACAGACGGTCTATTTTGAGCGAGAAACCCTTGGCGTTCATTTTTAGTAAAATTATACAGACAAAATCTCTGGGAGGGGAGCGGAACAGAGGAGTCTGAAAATAACTAGAGGAATGGAAAAAATACACATCCCCCCCCAACCCCCCCATCTCCTGTTGTCCCTTTAAAGACCTGCCTGTGCCCTGAGCCCCGGGGCAGGTATACAGTATATACACCGGGCGGCAACGTGAAGCAGTAAAACAATGTTGAGGAGGGTGTGCTTGAAGCAGTCGCCCTATAAATCAAACATAACACCATGCTGGCGCTGCAGCCCATCTGGGACCAGGAGCAGCACTTACTTTGAACCACCATCACGTGGAGCTGCTTTTCACCTCCAAACCAAAGCGGAGTCACGTTCGGCTCCGATGGTGCGCTTAAAAGGATCACACCGTGTCGTTTGAAGCGTCCACCAATCTGCTGCTCTCTGACACGCTCAGCAGAGTTTTAAGGAAATGTTTTGCTGCCATTCATTATCACTTCCACTGATATAGTAACTCAAATTAAAATGACCAAAAACTGATCATTAAAAGAGTCTCACTATAAACAAATATTATTTTGTCAATTTGTTTCCTATTTCTCTAATGTCATTGTCCAGTTTGTTTTCATTGTGACTACTTATACTTACAGTATGCAATATCATTTTCTCATTGAATCGGTAAACTAAATCAAGGTGTTTGAGTTGGGTAATGTTCAACACAAATATATGGATATACACAAAACACATCTACCCTTTAGATAGGACTAATTGTAAATCACCTACTCACTTTTGGTGATTAGTATGAATGAGATTCTTTAAATGGACGTATCTGTAAAGTTGCAAAATGTACGTATTACATATTGCATTTGCTAGCATGATTAGTTGCTTAAACGTGACTATCTTTGTTAAGGTCAACTCAAAGCATTTGGTTACAGTATTTGTTTCATTATTTTGTATCTGTTTTTCAATATTGATCCTGTGCTACTACAGGACATGAACCCTGTTCTCTTGAGTAAAACAACTATGGGCTTTATACGCCCACCATCCAGTTAGACCTCCGCCCTATGCGCTTTCCGCGGTGCACACTTCCCAGACTGGTAAAAACACAGTCGTCAGGGAACATAATCCATGCAGCAATTACGTTTCCTCAAAATGTACCAGGCTAACCCTGTTTAAGTACTTTTCTTTGTTTTGACAAACAATGTGGACACTGAGCTGGAGGTCAATTTGGAAAAAGCTGATGTAGAAAGACAACTTTAGACTCGTAAAACCACACTTTAAAGTTCCTTATTAGCAAGGACGAGGCCCTATAGCTAGCTTTATTAAGCTATTCATCAGTAGGGTTACTTTCCTTTTGTCACACAACTCCCCCCCCCCCTGTCTGTCGTCATTTCCTTCGCTATTTGCTCACCTTTCCATTAGCTTGACAGCATTTCGTGCCGTTCCCCCTCCACCTCCTCACCTACTGAGGTCAGCAGACAATGGGCCACTTCAAAAGGCCGCTTTGCTTTAGACATTCTTGCTGAAGTAGGAGAGAACAATTATAGCTACTCCTTTGGTCAGGGCGTGCGCGCAAGCACACATACACACACACACGGACACACACACACATACTCGCGCACGCACGCACGCACACACACACACACACACACACACACACACACACACACACACACACACACACACACAGAAGAGGATGTTGCCTAAAAACAGAAAGGAAAGGAAGCCGGGAACAAAATAAAACGGGGGATTGAGTAAGCCAGAAAAGAAAGAAAGAGGAAGCCACAGTATCCTGCAATGACATGGCCACTGCCACCACCAACCAGTATGAGATATCTGGGATGTGTGGAATGTGAAGCATTTGCCATGAATAGGCCTCAATGTTTATGTAGTGATCTATTTTACCCTTTGTTTTTTTTCTCTCTCTCTCTCTCTCTTTTATTTTTATGTTCTGAATGACAGGAAGGGGAAAGGGAAGAGGAAGAGATAAGAGGTTAAACTTGGACGTTTCTTTCCCAGAAAGGAGACTGGGCAGCGACACAGAGAGAGGAGTGGGTGTAATGGCTTTGCTTACGCATACGATGCCAGAATAAGACTTATTCCATGACGACTTCCAGGCCAATGAAAAGAGGATACCGTAATGCCTTTTGCATCATGTCTTTGACCCAAAGTGCTCCTTGGATTTTTTTCTTTTGTTTCTTACCACTTGTTTTCCCATTGATTTATTCAAAGAAGTATGGGACTAGAAGACTGGATGAAAAGAATACATAATGAAAATGAAGAGAGATTTATTGTGATTGCTTTCAACGAGCAAATTGCATTTCCAACTGCAATCGGGCCATTCAAAAAATATACACAAATACTGTAGCAAATTTGACAAGAATGAATGCCGACAAATACTTTTTTTTACACTTCTTTGCCTGGACATTCAGGAGCCTTCCTTTGAGTGGAAGTTTACAGTTTCTATTAAAATGTCCTAATGGGACACGAGTGAATAATACTTTTGAACAATGCAACACAATTGAACAGTAGGCACCTTCCTGCATTACGGACGTCATCAGGAAGTTTCAAACGTCACATACGGACGCACCGAGAGACGTAGAGGATGATGAAAGGTGTTTTTGGCTGAAGGAAACACAGTGCAGTTTCCCATCGGATGCTGAGTAATGTGGGACACTCAGATGTCACAGCCTCCACAAAGGGGCTTAGAAACTAATATCCTGACTTAAGTCATCTGGTGGGCTTTTACACAGTGGTGGTAAGTACATTGACTCTAAGTATTGTACTTAAAAGTGCTCCAAGGAACTTTCAGTTTGTATTAATTCTTGCACCCCCTTGGGACAAACGCAGTAGTGTGGCATGCTGTAGTCCCTGTTTGAGCATTCCCATGACAAAGGCATTGAGCAAAGCGATATAGAAAAAGCTTTCTTTGCTTTTTTCTTGATGGTCCCGTTCGCTGTTACATGACTGTTTCAGAAATATTTGAAAGTTTAAAAGTAAAGAACACCTTTAAGTACATTCTTAAAGTACTTTGGTATGTCAGTGTTACTGTATACTGTTTTAAACTTGTACTCTATGACAATTCCTTGGATATATTTAATAACTTTACTCAGCAGCTTCTTGATATTTTTGGAACATTTTATATATTTTGACAGTAAATATTTTGCACCAGATTTTTAATACAGGACTCACTTGAGAGTAGAGTATGTCCATACTGTGGTATTCTGCCAAAGTAAAAATCTGAGCACCACTTTCTGTACATGTGTGAATGAGTATGTGTTAAAATAATCGCTGGTGTCAGGCTGCTGCTTAAGTGTCAGCATTGTAAATTCCCAGGATGTTAAAAGGATGAAAGCAGCAGAAATAGGTATGAGTTCACTAACTAACCATTCCATTCAGGATATTTTTGAACATCAAAGGCGTCATCGCTGCAGTTGGTCTGTGTGTGAGAGTGTAGTTGTGCATGTGATACATCACAGCTGAGAGGACAGGCCAGTTTCCGGTCGCGACGCGGTGTGTGTGTGTGTTTGTGCCCACTCAACTAAAACAATGGACGACAGTTCTCCCATATTTGCGGAAGCACAAGCTGTGACTCAGAGAGTCACACTCAAAACTTGTGAGAATACTGTGTGTGTGTGTGTGTGTGTGTGTGGGAACGAGTGGTATTGAGTGCAGGTGTGACAGGGGATACAGTCACTCCATCCATTATCTTCCATCTCTCACAGTTTTTAAAGATATTTTTAGGATCCTTCCGAGCTACTTGAAGAGCAGTCTGACCATCTGGGGACCCTTGGGTTGCATTTACTTTTTATGTCCAATACATACGATATGGAAGTAAGACGAGTCTGCTCAACAATAATTTCCTAGTGCTCTTGCACTTCATATGAGTTTCAGTTCATGTCAGCAACGGAATGTTGAGAATGAACAAGATGGTGTTCATATATAATGTATAAAAATTGCAATCATATATCAACATACAATGGCATGGTAGATAGAAGCTTAGTGTGATTGTTGATTCACATATATATGGTGAATGATATACTGGTCACCTTATTTTAACATCTTCCGTATTGAAGCACTTTCCATTAAAACAAGTTATCATGTGTAACTTGGATATGTTACAAGTTTCATTCACAGAAAAAGTCTGTTTGAGAATAAAAAACCTGGCAGGTGAACTTTGACTTTACAGATATTGTCACGATCAAAATTCAGAGTGTGACCTGCTGGGTACGAAGTATACCGTAGATACTGTAGTTTAAATGGGTAACTAATTCCTTCAAATGGAATAAAAAGTACTTACAGACATCACAATACACTCAAGGTCTATCCTATCCTATCCCATATCCTGACACATCAAGTTTGAAGGAAAAGTAGACAGTTGCCAACGGTTAGATGAGAAGACGGATACCACCGTCGTGTAACACCCCGTTAGCATTGCTAAGCTTAAAGACCAAGGTTATATGAAAACCACCTCTTAAGCTAACAAATGCAGATGTTATATCTTTTTCACTCAAATGTCGGGCTATTCTTTCAGGGAGTTTAACCGGACACTTTTTTTTATCTGTAGTTCTGCTTAATCATAGTATAATCAAAACACTCAGGGCTAAAATGACTGGAAAAAGGTGATCCTTAACCAAACCACGGGAATACCAAGCACTAAAGTCACAAGCACACCGCTGCCTGTCAGTAAGTGGATAAAACATCTAATGTGGCAGCTTTGATGGACTCAACCCTTAAGCACATCGGAGACTTAAAGCTGCACTGAACAAGCGTTCAGTCGCTTTTGGCTCATTGTTTTGTTTTGCTTCGTTTCGCCAACAACAGAGCAGCAGCTCTCAGCTTACATACATGCAAGATGGTCATACACCACCGTAAAATAGAAGGGAGACAATCTAAATGAGGGCCATGTGAAGAGGGTGAAACATGGAGCACATCAAAGGGAAAAGCAGAGATCTCTCAGGAGTCTTTTTCTTCTTCTTCTTCTTCTTCTTCTTTTTACAGCAGTCTTTTTCTATCCAGTTTCCTTCTGTAATCTGCGATTAACATCCTAAAGGGTCCATTGGTTGACAAATGCCATTGGCTCCCACTCTGAGGGGAAAGCTGCATGTTTGGAGCCCCCGCAGAATGTGTCTATCAAGCACAAATCATCTATTAGGAAAACAGTGGCCGTAGGACCAACCACAAGCATCCGGGCAATTCTCTGGGATGTCAAAATGCTCTCTCTCTCCCTCTCTCTCTGTTCCCCCACTCATTTTCTTCCCCTCTCCCTCTCGTCTCAGAGAGCACAGTAGCAGATGGGGAGACCAGTGTCAGCATTTCCAGTTGGATCAGCTGACGGATATGCATCCCCTGTTTCCGCTCCTGTGTGTGTGTGTGTGTGTGTGTGTGTGTGTGTGTGTGTGTGTGTGTGTGTGTGTGTGTGTGTGTGAGAGAGAGAGGGAGAGAGTGAGTGAGTGGTTGCTTGTGTGGAGGAGAAAAGTGAAGGGAATAGCATACACACAGTAACGTTGACAAAGCATCTCTGTTTTCATGATGAGGCCACCAGAACAGGATGAGAGCGAAGGAGGAGCGCAAACGTAGGGCAGAGTAAACCAACCAGTGTTGGGTTCAATGACTTTTTTCCAAAGACGTGGGTCATTATTTGGTGAGATTTTGCCCAGTGGATTTTGAATTGAAGAAGATTTAAACGCCTTGGTATGCTATAAAGGAGCATTGCACTGTACTGTATACCTCAATGCCTTGTTTGTTAGGATAGAAAATGGAGACTTAATCTAAAATATTTTGCTTGGCGCTCCCCAACAAGGGTCTATGTCTGGACCTCAAATCAGGGAAATCTGAAAAGAATTATCAATAAATAGAGAAAAATAAATAAAATATGTTAGAAAAAAAAGAGTTGAAATAGGAAAGATTAAATTAAACAAATATATACTGGAAGTTAGTACACATAAAAGACAAAAAGTTACACTGGCAGATAAAAACAGAGAGAGTGAGAGAGGAGAACTTATGGGAGAAAATTACGAGGAGAAAGCAATAAGACAGAGGGAGGTAAAAAAAAAAAAAAGCCTGGAAATTGAGAGACAGGCAGGAAGGGACAGTAAAAAAGCAGAAATTGAGGAAAGACAGAGGAGTAACAGATGAGAGAATGAGTCCCTGACCATTTCCAGGGTATGTATGCGTTGACCTGCGTGTGTGTGTGTGTGTGTGTGTGTGTGTGTGTGTGTGTGTGTGTGTGTGTGTGTGTATGTGTTTGCTAGAGGGGTTTGTGTTGCAGGGATCTTGGCTGCTGTCAAGCTAGGGGACTCCCAGAGGAAGCTAGTCCTTGTTCAGTTTACAGTGAATGATTCCCTTCCTGCCCTGCACAGCCCTGCAGGCCAATGGCCTACCAGGTTTGTGTGTGTGTGTGTGTGTGTGTGTGTGTGTGTGTGTGTGTGTGTGTGTGTGTGTGTGTGTGTGTGTGTGTGCGTGCGTGCGTGCGTGTGTGTGTGTGTGTGTGTGTGCGTGCGTGCTGTCCTGCTTCAGAGGATTGCCTGGTGGAAAGAAAGAGCGAGACTGTCCGGTACATGAGAGGTCGCAGGTTGTGTAATAGTCAATGTTTGTCCGCCAACAGCAATGTGTCCAGTCAGTGTCCTCAAGTAAGACGGATCGACTTCTTATTTCTTGTTTTTGAAGACCTATTGTTTTTGGGAAAAGAAACAGAATACTTTTTTTGTGGCAAAAATAAAATGTTTGCATTATTATTCTATCATTTATTGCTTTTCAAACATAAATTTTGCCATTCTTCTTTATCTTTCACCGAGTTAAATTGTTGGTTTATTCCATTTTGAGGAGAGATATGTTACCAATTATAAAGTCGACTGTTGGGAAAAGTATACAGTCCGTTAAGAGGAAAGCAGGATCCTAAGATGGACAGTTCAGCTCTGATCTGACATTAACGAAGGGCCATGAAAAAGTCATTTCACAATTCAGAAAATGTAGGACGGTCCCTCTGTTTAGAAAAAAGTAATCTCTCACACTCTTGGAAAAGTAATGACCCTACTGTTATTCTTTGTTTAAATCCCTCACTAATATGGAACTTGTTGGAGCCATGAACCCATTCCAGTCCTCCATAGCATCTCAGACCACCTTCCAGTGATTCTTTCAGTATCTTTTTGATGATGCCATTGCATTTTTGTTGCTGTTAAAAATACTTAATGGGTATTTGTGATGTGTTGGTATCCTCTCTCTCACAACTTTAGCGATACAACATAGCAAGTTTCCACTGACACTAATGCAAATGGACATGTATGGACATTAAATGCATCCTTATGAGTCCTTATGGCCGCATCAAACTGTAATACTCATTAAGTGCTTTACATTGTATGGTTTCTTACCTTTACCTATTTTTATTCGTGATTTATTTTTCATGGGATTTGGCGAAAACCTTATGTTTAATGAAAATAAACGAAGATAAAAAACACTGGAGCTTTTGAGGCCCTCAGTGCCAGTGCTGGAGTGAAAGACGACTGAACCTAAAGCAATGCTGCCATCTTGTGGCCAAACATCATAACTTACAGTGCCTGTGTCATGAGGAGGAATGTGTTTCTGGTTAACACTTGTAGTGCAATTTGATGAAAAAAAAACAAAGATGTTAACATGCAACACAAATGGACAATTAGTCTTGGTAACAGTAAATTAAAACCCCTCTTTATTTGAATGGATATTTATGCAGACTCTATTACACTTAATACAATATGTATTACGTTGTGAAAAGTTGATCACAGTGCCTTTTTTTTGTTGCAATTTTTCTATTTATGTACAAATTATTATTTCAAAAATATGTGCATTGAAATAAATTGCATGAGCAATAACACTTTATAAATAAATATTCACAATAGTATAATGGTACAGTAACATTTGTTTAAAAAATACATTTTGCCCAGTGATAGGAAACCTTTTGTGACTTTTGTGGTCCAAAACAGAAAGATCAAACACTTGGTCCATCTCTTCTTCCCCCAACCCTAAACCAAATGACTCACACTTGAGCATTTGGTGGCAACACCATGTTAATTATTCATCTCTGCCTCCTTTTACTAAACATACAACTCCATCATAGTCTGTTTTTTTCCCCAGGAGATATCAAACAAGCTGGAGCAGATTCAAAAGCAGTGAGTATAGATTGTCAGTCATCTAGAAGTCAGATAAGCTTGACTTACAGCCTCCAAACACGGCACTGAAGATGTTACATTACTACTATTATTCCCTGTACTGTAGTCTTTGTTTGCATGAGTTTAAATGCAACACCAGATGGTCGTTACATATTGTTTTTACTGCCTTGTTGGTTGCCTTTGTGCCAGAGGCGATCAATTGTTAAAGTATTTCTGTGTAAAAGCAGCCCGCCGCTGTCTTCCAGCAGTGGTATTTCATACTAGGGTTCAAAGTGAACAGCCATTTATCATAACTGACACACACTGATACAGCGCACATTTTCTGTCTGCAGTGAGAGGGGAGTGTACTGTATGTGTGTTCTGGGTATTATATAATGGAGTATCAGTTGCTTGGCTATTAACATCAGAGCAGAGCTTGAACCAACAGTGAAAAACAGCATTATGTGTGTTGCCTCAGGCTTAAGCGGCCTACTGTATTTTAAGTGACCTTGGAATGGGATACTTTGCCCAGCATTATTAGTGTGCATTTAAAGACTTTAGTGAGCGTGTCCGTGGTTCCTGGAGCCGTCTTGCTTTACATGTTGCCCACAGCCCTTGGCAGGAAAAAAACAGCCTTTTGACCCTGGTGGGTGTCTGGTCCTGCTTTGGGTTGGCCGTTCCTCTTCAGTGCAACATACCAGTTGTACTTTTGAGAGCGATATGTGTTGTAGTGGTTTTCTTCATACTTCTCCAGGAAGTAACACTCATCGTTTAGCGTTTGCTGAGACAAGAAAATGAAAGGGGGCAAAATGAGTATCTGTGAGAAATATGCAATTCCTTAAAAGGCTTATGTTACTCAGCTGTTGTTTTATATGCGGAAAGTCTTTGGTCGGCCTTTGGCAATCTGGTTTTCCGATGTTTCGTAAATGTGGAAATGACTTCCTAGGCATTTCCGAAACTGTTGGAATTAGTGAGTTTAAACTTTTACAGATAAGCTATAAAGTGTTATGTGACGTGACCATAGTAGCCACAAGCAAAAGGCAACTGGGTAACAGTCGCAAAGATAAATATGATCTAATTTCACAATGATACATTAAGGCAACATTTGTGCTGTGGTATGATATTGAAACAGTTGAATCTTTTCATCAAAAAATTTATTTTTTTAAACTCACCGCTCCGTACAGGCGTCCATTTTTGTTCATAGCCAGGTATCTTCCTGTCATCTCACCCTTGATGACCACGACTCCTACACTCACAGCCTTCACCCTTAGGATGTCTGCAACACAAACAGATGACGCTGTTCACTGTTACACTGCTTGTTTTTATTTGCATTTCCCAAGCATAGAGTGGAAGAAGAACTTGTATAAACAGAATGTATCTATAATTTGTAATAGATATTTGCCAAAGGATCACAGGCCGGTCATCTGAATGTGTACACAGGGTAAGTATTTATGATTACAGACCCAAAATCACTGATCGGCTTTACCAGAAATAATGCGAATAAATATATTGCACAAGAGGACTTAATTATTTGTTAATTTCACTCATGGGACAAAACATTCTTCAACCTTTACTAGTCCAGTTATGAGTTTTTTCAAGATAATTTATTACACAAATACTTTTAATCATCAGCGAAGTTAAACTTTCAAAGTGTTAAAGGTGCACTATGTAACTTAAGAAGTCCAGACCAAGTCTTGATCCTTCAGAGAAGTGAACATGTTGTAAGGTATATTCTCAACACTGAATAAACAAACTTTTCTCCCTGGGAAATGTAATCCCTGGAACACTGTTTGAAGCTTCCTGAAAAATGAATGTTTCACTGTTGTTGTTTACAACATCAGCCCACAGTTTTGTTTACAAAAACATTCTAGTGTTACGTTTGGTTCCAGGTGCCTCAAAATATCCAGTTTTGATTTATAATTATAGACTTATTCAACACTAAGAAATACAGTTATAGTAAAGATGTGTTGTACACTAACTGCAGGCTGTGCAAATGTAAACAACCCCCCCTCCCCTGAAACTGTATAGTGCACCTTTAAATGTCAAAATGACAAATCTGAGTTACTGTTTAAAGATTTAGCTCAGCTTCATTGTAATCTACAAGTGTATAGATAAAAGCCTGTGCTTCATAAACAAACCAATCACACATTAAAAACAAATACAAAATAACAATTCCTTCCTCACCATAGGGTTCATTTTCCTGCCTGCCACCACTCACTGTCCCATCAGGTAAAATCCTCAGGTGATAGCCTCCGTTCTGGCTGTACAGTTTGGTCAGTGTGCGGGGTTCCCGAATGGACAGGTCCAGAGAAGCAGCATTTCCAAATGGCAGCACCGTAACGTCTCCTTCAGACATCCTGTATAGAGGCGAAGGCAGGTTGGACGCAGCAGAGTGATTTCCCTGTAAAGACAGAGGAGATCCGCCGCATTCACTGTCAGTGCCCCCTGGACGGTGTCTGAGACACGGCAAGGAGCAGCAGAAGGAGGACAACGCTGCCTTCATGATAGGATTACGGGAATGCACTCCCCTCCTCAGCCCTCTCTCTCTCTCCTATCACTTTCTCACTCTCTCTGTCTCTTTGTTTCCTTCTGTCAACCTTTATAAAGTACTCTATTTTTTTTCTCTCTCTCTCTTTCTTTTGAAGTGATGAAACCAGCCAGGGGAATCAGATGTGGACAGAGGCCAGACAAAGCTGCAACATGACCGTACTTGTTTTCCGACCGAACATCACTTAGATTCGTGTGAAAATAGCTTCCAGATGGCAAGTGATGTAACTTTCACCTGAGATCAGAGCAAGGCCAGACTACAAAACAAACAACATGTGGACACAAACGAAGGTCAGGAAGAAAAAAAAAAGAAAAAAGAAATTACGGTAATGGTTTTACTCCCTGATGGAAATGTTGCGAGTGCCGTTGCAATAGTCTAACAAGTACATGCAACAGTTTAACACAAGGCCTTGGAATCCACATGTGAAAGTGAAAACACAAGAGGCATTTTTCCTCGCACTGTTTGACGCACAATGTTTTGTATTAACACAACCCATTCAGTTGGCGTGAGCCTTGTTCTGCCTGTATACTAACAGTCAAATAAATGTTCCAGCGGCCAAACACTTTCAGTCCACAATGTGAGTGTTTTATCTCAACCTCCTGGAGGGTAGAGATCCGAGGGCAGCAGTAGTGGCTGTCATAAAGTCTGTACTGTCAACGGAGCAAGGGAAGCAGTAAAGCCCAGCCCCCAGCCAGCCAGTGTTACTCTGTGCGACTCTGGTCTATGTTATCATTCGTAGCCAGAGGAAGAGAGTGTATAGCTGCAACAGAGCCAGGCTGGCCCCACATCTGGAATGTCTTGGAAAAGCATGAGGAACAGAGGGAGGAAGAAGGGGAATGAGAGAGAGGGAGAAAGAAAAGCGAAAGACAGAGCAGTGCAAAGCCACAAGAGGAATGCAAGGCCTACCCACTCACAGACAAGTTTTTTTAACCCTCTCTCTCTCTTTCTCTCTCCCGAAAAAAAGGACCAGGAGAAGAATGTTGTATTACGGGATATAAGAGGTTAGATAGTAACAGACTGGTCCACAGGTCAGAGCTTTCTAACGTCCAATCGCTGACCGAAGGCTGATGCGTGGGAGGGATGATTAAACCTGTGTGTGTGTGTGTGTGTGTGTGTGTGTGTGTGTGTGTGTGTGTGTGTGTGTGTGTGTGTGTGTGTGTGTGTGTGTGTGTGTCTGTTTGGATTGAGGGTTAGATAGTTGAAGGGGGTGGTGTTTGGGTTAAAGTGGGTAAAGAGTAAAATATTTTTGATTCATGGATGTGTCATTAAAGAAATAGTCAATGAGTTGAGGTGGAACCGAGGACCAGCTGGGTTACCTTTGATCGTTAACAAGGCACAAACGCGCGCGCACACACACACACACACACACACACACACACACACACACACACACACACACACACACACACACACACACACACACCCACACACACGCCCACACACACACGCCCACACACAAGCACACACACACACACACACGCACGCACACACACGCACGCACGCACACACACACACACACACACACACACACACACACACACACACACACACACACACACACACACAAGCAATATGCCCTTAATTAACTCCCCCCCCAAACAAAAGTAGGCCTACAGTTAAAGAAAAAAATCTATCAGCTTGATTTCCTGTCATCCGAGAACTGTAATTAGTGAATCAGCCGAGGTAAGTACCAGCCAATTAGATTCCCACGCAAACAACAAGGCTCCACCAATGTAGGGAATCAGTCACCTACCTGTGAAAAAGTGGTGTGACCGCACCCCTGGTGAGCCAGCATGTCCTCCTGCTTTTCCTCTTCTTGTTTTCTTACAACGGTTTGAGGAAAATTGGCTCGCTATGTCCTTGGTGACAATTGTCTTCCTCTCTTTTGAAGCGGTTGGACCTTAAGAGACTTTAGTGCGTATGTCCGTATTTGTAGCCTGTCCCCCCCCCCCTCACCCACTCAGCTCACCAGCCTTCTTACAACGTCAGAGGACTCATTTTAACAGGGCAACGTCAGGACTAAAATTACCCCCACTAGAATGGAGAGAGACTGAGACGGGGGTGACGCAAGTGTGTCCGGGCCGTGGGATCCAGCCTGGAAATGAACAGGGCCTGCAGTCTGTCTGACTGTGCGCTGATACATTCCTATAAGGGGGTGTCCTCCTCCTGGAGACCTGCGCCATGCAAAACAATGTAAACATTTATAAATGACACACAGAGGATGACTTCAGTTACAGACACTTTATCTGATATAATGCCACTGCCAGAGCACAGTGGTGACGGCATGAAGGATAGTCACGTCACATTACTTAGGACTTCCTAAGTTATAGGACTTTAAATTCCATTCCAATTGCAACGTCTACACATGTACTCATCACACATATAAAGAAAAGACTTCTGACAATATGCAAATCCCACATACAGTACATGTCGTCAACACATAAATGCAGGTACAGTCATTTGAAGCATGAGGTCAGGGGAAGATGGTGTTCCATTTCAGATTAAATGCTTCATAACTGTAAGGCGGAGTCAGTTTTATTCTATTTTTACAAAAGTAAGTGTTCAGCAGTAAAGTGAAGTGTCACCCCGCGTCTCCGATTGCAGTTTTGTAACTGAGGCCCCAACAGTAAGCAAACAGCCAGGGACATTGACGATCTGTCTGCTGTAAGTATCAGATAACCTACAGACTAATCGGCTTCTTACTGCATTGTGTCAGTCTGTAAACACAGATACTAGAGCATTGACCGTCTTTAGCACATCACAAAACATAACCCAAACAGCTCCAAGGCCTGAGCGATGGCAACATTAATGCAAGAAGAAAGAGAATACAAAGCTATTAATGTGATCAAAGAATCCCTGTATCTAATGATGATAGTGATTTATAACTCATACACTGTGCAGGACACGCCAAAAGCATTTCCGAAGGCCCTGTCATCTACGTCATAACTTTTTAATGAAATGCTCTCGATAATATATATATACAGTATATCTATATATTTTGATGGTGGTGTTTGATGTGGTGTCAACATTTCTCCAAACCGGGTAAATGACTTCTAACTAAAAGCAGCAATCTCAGGGTCTATTTTTGTGCACACTTTCACTGACTGCCTCGCACTTGTGCGACAATAAACAGCAGAAGGGTGCTGCAGACTGTCTGTGGGAATTATTCACAGTGGTTGTCTAGTCTCGGTCTTCTCCCACTGGCTACTTATTTCTAAGTTGCGTTTCATAAAAAGCTGTTATTATGCTGTATATTGTAAGCAGTTACCTCTGTTCTACATACAGGTTTATATATGGAGAGTTCTGGAGATTGTCTATCTATGTTTGACTTGGACATGATGTAGCCGACACAAGTGGGTCTCTGATTCCACAGTTCTCATTTGCTAAGAAATCATGGGGAAAAAGTTCATCAATATTGAATGGGACTGACGGAGAAACAATGACACAAGAGTATGATGGGAGTGTGTTTGTGTGTGTGTGTGTGTGTGTGTGTGTGTGTGTGTGTGTGAGTGTGTGTGTGTGTGTGTGTGTGTGTGTGTGTGTGTGTGAGTGTGTGTGTGTGTGTGTGTGTTTGGATTGGGGGTTAGATAGTTGAAGGGGGTGGTGTTTGGGTTAAAGTAGGGTAAAGTTCTGCTGGGAGTAAAATATTTTTGATTCATGGATGTGTCATTAAAGAAATAGTCAATGAGTTGAGGTGGAACCGAGGACCAGCTGGGTTACCTTTGATCTTTAACAAGGCACAAATGCGTGTGCACAAATGCGTGTGCACACACACACACACACACACACACACACACACACACACACACACACACACACACACACACACACACACACACATCTGGGACAATATAGGGCCTGGCCACGATCAATAGACCTTCCCAACTCAAGGGGAGGCACCTATTTCAAATACCACTGGACGCAATTGGATAGCACTACGACCAATCAGTGCAATGAACAAGGTGACGTATTAAGCCCCATTCATTTAGCGAACAGCGGGGTTAACTGTTAGATTAAACTTTTGCCGCGGCCGGTCGGCAAAACAGAATATTCGTCTTTCTTGCTAATGAAAGATTTGAGTGCAGCTTCAAAATCGTTAAGTGTCGAGGCAAAAGATTCTTCAAACTTAAACCACGTATCTGCAGCCATATTTGTTGTTTACTATCACGGCTTCAGCGGCGCATGCACAGCACTGTCTTCATCTTGCTGTGCCCGCCCCAAAGCACCATACGTAGGGCTTCTGGCCCGCCCATATCAGATAGAACGATTTGATTGGTAGCTCCAAATTTTCCGACATAGTCAATGAGCTCCAATGGATCGTGTCCAGACCAACATGCTGAGCAAATTGAAATTTGCAAGCGGCAGGTCTGGATTTCCAGGCTAAAGGTCTCCTAGATGCAGTCTGAATTCCAAGCCACTGTGTTTACAATGATGGAATATGCAGGCATACTGATTGTTTCATTTGATATAATGATGGTTTCATACACACCTTTAGCGGTAATGTGCAAGAGATAAACAATATGGACTGAAACAGTAAACTTGACATTGTTCTACAATGTAGGGAAACTTTAAGGTGACGTATGTTGAAATTTTGAGATGGATATTGGAATTGTGAATGGCTTTAGCTGTCAGATTGTCAGCTCTCATTTGTTTTATGTCTATGGAGAGGAGATGGAAATGTGCATGCATATTTTTAGCTGTGGATAATTACATTACTGTTTTTCTCAACAGGAAGCTTTCTCTGGCAGAGGTTGATGCCAAGGATGGAATTAGATAGGACAAGAACAATCTAATTAACAGCAGCTTGATGGCCATGAAGCATCTTAGCAATGATGCTTATATCGATTAAGGAAACCAGTCTTTCAATACATTCAGTGATACAAATGTGAACAGCAGAATTATACTCTGATCAACGTGCGCACTGTGCCTCAACATTGGCTTCATTACAGATTAAGGTTTGGATACAATTTATTTCTGACATAGGTCAACTATTGTATATGCGCTCATAAAGGGAACATATAGTTTGAGATTGCTAAATGGGAGTTTGACGTGTATTTTGAAATACAAATGATTTGCACAATTAGGATAGATGGCTCATGAAAAAAATGTTTTCCTTACATTTACATTTATGTCAAGGCACAGCCTGTGTTCTGTTTAAAATAACACAATGAAACTCGGGGATTAACCATTTCACTTCTTAAGTGAGCCTAGTTTTGATATTTTTTAGGTTATCTTTTTTTTTTTTAAACCAAAGAGTTTCCCTAGGAGCCAACGTTAAAGCCCATTGTGAATAATCATGTAATAATAATTTGTTTCCCACATGCTTCTGACTATAAACCGGTTAAATTCGGTTCCTCAATAGCCTATACTGCATCTCAGACTTCATACACAAATAGCCGGCTGTGACTTCCTGTAAATGGCTTGTCTCTGTACACCACACTGTGGCAGATGGAGGAATGAGCAAGGGCCAGACGCTGTGCCGTGCTTTGGCAGAGGATGTGGCATGCCTAAATGTGATCTGTTTTCACACAATAACCACAAACACCAACTGTGCATGTGTAGATGGCTTGTTTGTCATGTAATGTAAAAAAAAAATTAAAAAAAAAAGTAAAGAAAAGTGTCATCATTTGAATCACAAGGCCCCAGCTGCAGTGACTTTTCACATCACTTTAAGTGTGAAGCATATTCAGTAGACTTATATGTTTTTCCTACAACATATTAATTTTATTAGTGTGCTATCTTGGATAATGTGAAATATAGGCTACAGGAAAAAGACGTTTGTGACATTCCTCTCAAATCACAAGTCAAAAGTATGTTTCTTCTCAAAAAAATAAAAATATGAACAACAATCATTTCAGAGTGAAATAAGTCGTTACAAATTGACATAAATGAGCATCTGTTGCGGTGCAGCATCGAGCCAACAGAGGGCGCCAGAGAGAGGTGAAGGCTTTTAATCCAAGGCAGATTCCCCCTGTAAGAAATTCCCCTTCTGGTTGAAATGACGTCAGCGTCTCCTCCCACCAACGAGGCTGAATGCAAAGGTTGTCTATACTTTAAAAGATGTGATACTCACCAGCTATTTGGCCCTGCTCTGTTTTATTCTATAGTTTAAAACATTATAAATGTGATTGAATGCTGATTCTAGCTTACATTCTCATTGACCTTTTTTTCTGCCTTTCATATAAGAGAAGCTTATGAGGCCTTGGCTGCCAGCCATAAGTGGCATCTCTTTCCCAAATTTCAAAAGAGTGTAGTGATTAGTCAAAAAGGTCCAAGTTGCAATCAAGTTGCCCTTTGACATCCAACAAGCTGGTAGGTAAGTGTTGGTTCTAAACTGGCAGTTGCTCCTTAATTCTCACCTTCATGGTATGGTGCAACTGCAATGTAACAGTGACTGACAACATACCCTGACACACAGCCTTTAGGTTTAGGTTTGCTTGGTACGTTTCAAAGACCTTGTAATAGCTTTTCATTGGCAAAGGTCACATGCATTCACTAAATGTTTGTTGAAAAAAAGAGCAAGTATGTTTCTCATTTGAAGGAATTTTGTAGGCTTTGTTGAAGTGAAACATTTGAAGGGTACAGCACCCAGAGACGCTCACGGTCATACTATAGGCAATATTTTCTTAGTGGGTTAGTGATGCATTAATGTGTGTGAGAAGCTTACATTGTTACAGCTGGCTTATTTGAATAACTCTAACTATGCTTCCATGTAAAGCATCAATTATTAGGTTGTAATATTGTGTAATCCTAATCTACAAAATTAGTAAGGTTATCAAAACCATGAGTAGAAAGTAGCCTACAATACTCTGTAATTGAAGTAGAATACTCGAATAAACCTCACATGTACCACCTGTAGTAAAAGTAACTTGCTGGAGCAGAGTCCAAACTATTTTCGGGTTCCAGAAACATCATCAGAGTGAGTCCTCTTCTCTTCTTTACTCGTCTCTGCTGTGGAGTAGCTCACTGCACACCCGCCCCCCGGACGGCCAGCTCTCCGGCCCGGCCTTCTCATTGGCCGAGAGAGGCGTCAATCAGGGGATTATCCGTTTTGGGGTAGGTTGATTGCGGTTCTGCAGTGCTGAGCCTGAGCGGGGCTGTATCTGTATGGGAGAAAGCAGTGCATTTAAAACCGCCCAGGGAAGACACCGCATGTACGAGCCCAGTTATAGTTTTTTTTTCTTGTGCTGCCTGCCTGCCTCCTTCCCTCCCTGGCTGACTCTGTCCGGTCCACGATGACTTACTTGTTGGTCGAGAGGAATGCAGCACCGGTTTACCTGAGCGAGTGGACACTTGTATGCTTTTGACCATCTCCAAACACTCACTAATTCTGCTGCTGTGGTTTTTTGGAAGCTTTTTATAATTTCATTGAATTGGATGCCGTGTGTGTGGGACGTCTTCTTCTTCTTCTTCTTCTTCTTCTGCAGCAGCTGCTATTCTGAACCAAACAGGAGGAACTACTGCTGCTTGTGTCATCTTGAGTGTTCACCTTGATTATCCTACAGCAGAAGCAAGGTTATGTAGGTGGGCATTTCCCTCGGATAGCCTACATCCCACCGCCCCAGTTGTTTACATGTTGTGATTGGGATTTCCATCATTTTTCAAGCGGCAGACAGGAGCTCAGTTCTTTCCTCCCATAGTTCCCCTATTCTTCTGTTCGGAGCTATTTTTTTTTGCCGGCTCGCCCAGGTTGTGTTGAGGCTGCTGGTTGTTGCTGCTGGTGGTCTATAGATAGATAGGCTACTGGTGGGGGCGAGAAGATGGGACTACCTGCTCTGGAATTCAGTGACTGCTACCTGGACAGCCCGCAGTTCAGGGAGAGGCTCAAGTCCCACGAGCTGGAGCTGGACAAGACCAACAAGTTCATCAAGGAGCTGATAAAAGATGGCAAGGCGCTGATCCAGGCGCTGAAATGTAAGTTCATTTGATTTGAGGGCTTATTAGATATGGGGAAATACGAGCAGTTTTTGGTGCATGTGGTCGTGACAGATAGGTGTCATAGAAGGCTTTTGGTGAACTGGAGCAGATGCCTTCAGGTGTCTGTGTGTGTCTGTGCAGAAGAGAGATACTCTGGAAGTCAACTATCAGTTACATGGACTCTTTCCAAGTGTGTGTGTGTGTGTGTGTGTGTGTGTGTGTGTGTGTGTGTGTGTGTGTGTGTGTGTGTGTGTGTGTGTGTGTGTGTGTGTGTGTGTGTGTGTGTGTGTGTGTGTGTGTGTGTGTGTGTGTGTGTGTGTGTGTGTGTGTGTGTGTGTGTGTGTGTGTGTGTGTGTGTGTGTGTGTGTGTGTGTGTGTGTGTGTGTGTGTGTGTGTGTGTGTCCGCGCGCGCGTGCTACTGATAAGGCACATTATAACAGAAGCTAAGAGGGTGAGGTGGGTGGATTTCAGTGAGCAGTGCCAGTGCATAGTGTCATCTGAAGCTGTCAGCACATATGTTCCCATCGTCTTATTTAGAGGGAGAGAGGGAGTGTGAACTTTATGTTCAAGTGCTGGTGTGTGTGTGTGAGAAACTGGGGTGATGTTGTTCATTATTGATAAGGGGATTAACTTTGTCCTCCTGGATTTTAATTTGTTGAGTCAGAAAGTGAAAAGGCAGCTCTTTTCTCCCGACACAGTTGCTTCTTTTAGTTCTTTGATGATGTGAATGAAAAGGCCTGGCATGTACCATAGTTATGGCCAGAAGATGCTGTGAGTGAGTGGTGCACTATATGGTTGTACTTTGGTAAATCAAGACTAGTTATGGTTATGTTTAGCTTTTTTGGAGTAAGGTCAGGACGTCTCTGCCAGCCTAGATTGTACTGCAAGATGTTTTACAAAATGTGTGAAACCTCTCCCTTTATTTATTTTGTGTTCAATTGCAGAACACACACAAACCAGCTTTTTCAGATAAAGTCTGTCACACAACGGATTTGACTCTGGTTTTCATGTGGCTTTCCATTGACTACTGCACAATGTCAATATAAATGTTCAGGAAGAAGCAAAGACGTGTTCATGTTCAACCAAGAAAAGTGAAAACATGACATGTCATGGCAGCAGGGTTTGCTGCATTTAAAGTCTAATATTCAAATGGGAACTTTGTCAACTCCTCACCAATGTTCCTTTTACATTGCACAAACCATTGAAACCATAACTATTACCTCATCATGGTAGCCTCAAACTAAAACCACCAAGGCTGACTTTTAGTATTGTTATCTTACCTACCAATAGTTATAGTTATGATTGAAATATAAAATGTAGGGCTGCCTAGAACTTTTGTAGAATATGGTACGCATTTCTTTGAATATGATGACACTTCCACAAGGTCCTTTTAAGATGCTGCTTAGTTCCTAGAAGTTTTTATCACTCCCACTATTAAATTTTTATGACAACTTTCTGGGAATGAGAAATCCTACAGTGCTCGGAGAAACATCTATAATTTAATGCCAAAGTCCATTTGCCGAGAAGATCATGTGATACGATATAAAAACAGTGCCTGAGTTGATCTTGTGGTGAGATAACTTTGTCAGAAGAAATCGTTATGACTATAGACCTAACATTAAATATTATGAATATCAGCTTGCTATTTTGAAATAGGACTCCCATCCTGTGAGGCATCAACTCGTTTTTAGGAACTTGTTTTGTCATGAAAAAGAGAATATCATCGATATCGAATTTGCATTGAAAATCTACCCAAGACTTTTCGATTTGACAGTAACACAATTGGCAGCTGCTACCACAGCTCTGTGTGTTTTAATAATGTGTGTGTTTAGTTAACCATACTGTGCAAACTCCTGGTATGAGATATACTATTCTATGTTTGTCTGTACAGGGCTCCAGAGTGCGCCTAATTTGGGCGCACATGCGCCCAAAAATCTGTGGAGTGCGACCAGATATTTCCACTGGTCGCACCAGTGCACCTGAAATTGATCACGTCATATTAAATGTAATATTGGGTGTTGTGCTGCACGATTCATCTAATTGCGATGTGAGCAGCTAGTGCAATTACATAACCGCAAAATTGGCTGCTGCGATTGCGATTCAATGTAGGATAAATGTGCGCGCGTGTGTCTATACGTTCCAACTGCTCCTCTCGTCTTTTTGGTAGCGCCCCTCTGACAGTGTGTGTGTGTGTGTGTGTGTGTCGGTGTCGGTGTGTGTGTGTATCTGCGCGCGCACCTACACGGCGTGCAAGACGGTTGCCGAGTCGACAGCAGAGTAAACAAACAAACATGGACGCCGACGCGCAGCAGCATCCACGCTGAACTTTGACGGAAAACAAAGGCATATAAAAGAGTTGCCTACCATGAACTGTCTTTGGGTTGAAAAAAAACTCCTTCAACTCAGTATCCGTCTACCTGTAGTCCAAAAAAATAAAAAAAATGCGCACAGCTGCTGCTGCAGACGGGCTCGGAGAGTCGGCACCGTGCGCATCAACAGTCATTCAAAGCAGCGGTAGTTATCATACAGCCGGACGGTGTAGAAAGTCCTGTCAGTTAAAAATAGTTATCCAGTTTTCAAATCCATGTTAAAATCGGCAGGATATAGCATGTGATATAGAGCTAGTTAGCTTAAAAAAAAGTTGCTAACGGTGTCAAATGTGTTGTGTTCAGGTCACCTCGGTAATATAAATTTTAGGCAAAGGTAAATAAAAGGTCATCATGGTGTGTTCAAATGTAACAAAAAAAAGAATTTTTGGTTTTTGGAGAGAAATTTTAATAATACAGTTTTGGTGAAAAACTTGTTTTTTTCAGCAATATAAAATAGATAGTAGCCTAACTATGGAATTATGACCTGTTTAACATCCTATCTTGAGCTCTGATCATCTTATGGGCAATTAAAGCAATAATACCAGTTATCTTTCAACAAAATAATAGAAAAGTATGGATAGTGGTATCGATAAAGACCCGGATCGATAAGGAGACTCGATAATGCTTATAGAGACTATTGTCTTTGGAGGAATGCATTTATTTTAATGGGGAAGTATTTTTTTTTTATTAAATTTTTTAACTATAATTTTGATTATTTTGAAAACAGTATAGGCCTAGTAGAAGCTTTATTTTTTATATTTTCACTGATTCTTAATATGTGCTTGTTTTAAATTGAGATCAGGTATCGAAGCTGTCAATATTCTCAAATCTTCCTTGAAAACCAAGAAAGTAGGATCATAATAGCCTACCATTTATTATATTGCATCGCAAATCGCAATATTGGCCACTATAATCGCATTTCTCCAATTCATGCAGCACTAATTTGGTGCACCCAAAATATATGCTGGTGCACCTAGATGAAAAAGTTAGGCGCACCGGTGCACCCAATGAAAAAAGTTAGTCTGGAGCCCTGACTGTAGTGCATTATTCACACCATTCATATCCAGGTACAAATCCCGCCAGTTAACCTTGACTTTTTGACCCCGCTGCTGTCATCTGTCTGTACCTTTTTTAAAAACAAAACCAGCTCAGCCCCTCTGTCACCACAAAGCCCTGTCAGCTGACGTGCTGCGGCTATAAAGACAATTCTGCTTTTGTCCATTGGTGAGGTCTAGAAATCAAGCAGCAGGGTCCGATTCACGGAGAGTCATTTGCTTGTTCTGGGCCATTGTAGCACGGGGGGCCGCCTGACAGAAAGCTATGGTCAGCAGATTGTCCTAGTTAATCTTTTCATACGTGTGTGCTGCATGGCGCTATTGTCGGCTTTTGCTGTCGGTTGCACCGGGTCAAAAAGCACTTTGAAAGCTGCACTGTAAATAGGTTTGATTTCATTTCTTTTATTGCTGCATCTTTCGTGGCACCTGGACCTTCTTTTGTTTTTTTGCTAAGACTTCTGAGAGGATGTGGTACTGTCCTGGGAAGCCCTTACAATTTTGTTTGGTTTCTAATTGCTGTCCCCCCCCCCCCCCCAAGTCTTCTGACAGCTTTTTCACATGTGTTTTTCATGTAATGGCTACATGCATGTTACCACAAGGCGGAGAGAGTGAAACATTTACAACACCATGTGTCATGCTACTCAGAACATACAGTGTGCTACTGTGGACCTATGGAAGCCCTAGATTGTCAGGACAGTGTAACAACCTTATTGAGCATTGTTGTTGAGTTGTTTTATATAACGTTTAAGTTATCAGTCCATAGATGTCTCTGGTTGAAAAAGGTCGTAAAATAAAATACGATGTTGATTTCCTTGGTATTTCATTTCAAATTGTTATCAGATTGTGTGCTAAAATAAACATTCCTATTTTGGTATTTTGACTTGGAACAGTACTTTACACCAACATAAGATGATATACTGTTTCCGGTATGCCATATTAGATTGACACATGCACTCAGTTGACAAATACAGAGAGGAGTTTCTGTTATTTAGCCTACCCCCATTGATAGAAATGAGCTGGAAAAAATAACAGGAACAACCGTCATTAAGACAGTTCAACAGTGCCAGAAACTGCAGCCTGAGTCTGAAATGACCATGAAGTTGAGTCAAGACTTCTTTATAGTTTCAACAAAACCTGAAAATAATAACTGTCTTGCAGGATTTGTTGTAGAACTGTTATCACACAGTTTCAGCTACTGTAAAACTGATAACCCAGACAGTGTGTATCCTCATTGCCCACCTAAACCTCTACAGCACATTTCATTTCTGATATGGAATCATTTTTTGTATGTTGTCAAGCTGGCACCTGGCGGTTTGTTGCTGATGCAGGCTTCTATAAATAAGTAATGTTGTTTAGTGCAGAGACCAAGAGCAACATTGGTGAACTGCTAAAACTGCACTTCTGGTGCTGTATGTAACGACTATAACACATAAATGAAAATAAAGATGAAACTAACAGGAAATACAGCATTATTTTTAGAGAAAAAAAACTTAAATAACCAATAAAAATGCAAAGCCTTGTTCCATCTGAAGTGGCAATCTGCAATATTCATACTTTTTTATTCTTTGACGTTGGTGAGAGTAACTGTCCTTAACTGTCACTTGTGTTTTTGCCAACACTTCCCAGACATTTTTTATCATCATCTTTTGGTTTTGTCTTCTTGCCAGAGAGACGTTTTTAGTGTTGTTACTCATTAGTGTAATTCTTCAAATAGCGAACAACAGTTTCAGAGACAGACATGCCTTCACCACTGTTGCACATTTTGGACAGATCTATCCTGTTTGTGGGTGTTGAGCTGGTTTGTTTGTAGCAAGTAAACATGTAGACACGTTCAGACACATGCCTGTACACACATGAACAAACACACGCTCTTTCAGTATAGATTTAAAAAAAAAAAACACCTCTCCCTTCAATACACAAACTATAAAGGCAGTGGCGTATGCACAGCACGCACACCACAGACACACATACTGTACTTACAGACACAAATGTGTGTGATTTTCAAGTTGTGTGTTGCCAGATGTCATTTAAGGGCAGTTCAAGCTAGTCATTACAGAGGCTGTAGAAATGTTGGTTCTCTGCTCCACCTCTTAACATGACACGGCTCAATCAGCCAAAACAAGCCCTAATTACCAGCTGGGACGTGGCCCGGTGCTGCGAGGGGAAACGATACACTGTGTTTACAGAGTTTATGTGACACTGACATGACACATGATGTTGACATGTTTTCAGCTGAAAGTGTAAAGAGTATGGGAGCTATTTTTCTATTTTTCTTTACTTTAGTATCTATCTAGTATCAATATATTAATCATCATCCTCACTTTGTGTAGAATCCTTCCTTCTTGGAAAAACGTTTTGACACATTTCAAGACAGTGAATATTTGGTACATGTAGACATGTTCTTAGCACTGAAATATACAGAATTACCTAACTGCTACTGGTATCTCAGTAGATCATTTAGTCGAGGAAAACATTTTTATCAGCTGTCATGGACTAGTTTTTCACAATGAGGTCATGGTCCGCTCCACTGACATCAATGCTTCCTACCAGTTAGGAATGTTGTCTGAGAGTCATCTTCCCATTAGGCAATACTAATCATGTCGTCATGCACAGATGTGCAGCATGACATTTCATTTGGTCTTATACTGTAGATAATTTTTCTTAATCATTAGGCTTTTAGTGCCTTGAAACCTGAGACGTGAGAGAACACAGCTCATGGTGCAGCTGCTATGTTAGAGTCCTCTGTATGATGTTATGCATGTTATATGTGCTGTGGATGTGGATACAGCATATTGTTTAACGAGGATGAATCTGTGAGCAGTGCACCGTGTGGCCCGTGTGTGCGTGTATCCTGATCTTTGACGAGCTGATGAGATGTCACTAATTGATCAACGATAAACGGATTACTTGACAGATAACTAGTGAAAGAAAGACATGCAGAAATAAACAATCTGTATTTTAAAACTTTTTTAAATGGTTTCAAAATTGAGGTCTAGTAGTTTTTTAAATACTTAATTTTTTTTGCAGAAAAACACAAAGCAAAGTTGAAATATCTCAATTCACCAACGACCATAAGGGGTGGTCCGTCTCTGGTTTACTTTGGACTAAAATGGGCAAGCTGAATTGTAGCATTTTCAGCAACTATTTTAGCCCTATACAATTATCCAGATTGAGCCAATGAAACAATGTGTGAGAAGCTGTCCAGTTGTGAGAACAGTTTTATGCCTAAAACTTTATAAACATAGCTCAAAAATTACTATTAGTCTCCAAGAACCACAGCTATAGTAAAACCTGAAAGTGGTCATCCTCTATTGAAAAGTACAGTATACTTTATATATCAAAGGCTTGACCCTGAAATCAGCACACACATTGTTGAAGCATGTGTGCATGCTTTGTGTGCGGCCTGTTACTGCTTAAAAGCAGCCCTCTCCGCCTATTAGCATCGTCCCACTATTGGCTCTGCTTTCAGGGCCTTGACACTGACTTCAAATTGAACCTTTTAACTGCCCCGAACAACCTCACAAACATGAGGGCTTGTGTGTTTTTTAAATGTCCCAGGGAAGGGGGAGTGGGAATTCCCTGCACTGTTGCAACAATCCATGTCTCTCTCTCTCTCTCTCTCTCTCTCTCTCCTTCTCTCTTCTACCTTCAGTCTTTGTTTCTCTGCAGCCACCCACTGTGCTGTTAGGGAGTAATAAGAAGAAGGGTAATAACAGTCATTCAGAGCTCAACTGTCAACTCAGCTGATAGATGAGGGTCACACACACTGAAACGCACAGCACGCCATGACTAATTCTCAATGATGGCTGATGGAGGGAGTGAGTGAACCTTCCTTTTAAAAGATCCAGGGCCAGGGAAAAGTATGTGCCAAGGGGCAAAAGAAAGAGAATAAAAAGTGTGTGTGTGTGTGTGTGTGTGTGTGTGTGTGTGTGTGTGTGTGTGCGTGCGCGGGCGTGCTTGTGTGACAGAGGAGGTGGGGGCAGCTCGACACCCACGACATGGCCTTATTTCCTAACCACTATATATCGAGGAAACTTCAAGCAGAGCGATCTAGGTTGTAAAGAGGAGGGAGGGAGGGAGGGGAGGATGTTGGGAAGGGAGGGATGGGGAGAGAGGATGGAGGAGAAGAGAAACACGAATCAGGGACAGAAAAAGCAAGAGACAAGGTGTCACTGTCTGGAGGCATTCCTCTGCATACGTCACATGGGGACAAAGAGGAGAGAAGGGTGTGTGTGTGTGTGTGTGTGTGTGTGTGTATGTTGCCCCTGCAGCACAGCACAGTGGGGGTTGGGTTGTCTTTCTCTGGCTGTGACGTAGCGTGGAGGAGAAGGAAATTAGGGCACGACTCTGGTGCTATTGTTGCCTCGCTTTTGTCAGGGCAGACTGTCTGACACACACACACACACACACATGCACACGCAAACACACACATACACACGCCCGCACACAAATGCGAGCACACACACACAGGCAGTCACTGACTTTTAACATCATATTGGATCCAATTACATATATTTCTCCTACAACACCAACATTCAACACATTTTCATTTTTTGTGTAGCTGATCATTTGTTGCAATTAAAGAATACAATACTACTTAAATAGTTTGCCTCAGCACATTCTGCTATTCTCAGCCACATACTTGAATTCTGAATGGGATGGTGCATCAGAAAAAAGGTTAAAAGCTTAAGCTGATGTCTTGATTTTTTGTTTTGTTTTGTCTGACCAAGCGTCTAAAAACCCCAAAGTAACCCAGCAGTACATTTATAATTGAACAACCTCATTGAATATACATTAGGGTTATATTTCAGGTCATTCATCATGAACTTCCAAGCAAACAAACTTGTTGCAGACATGGTTTGTGTATACTGCATATTATTTAAACTCACCACAGAATGAGATGATCCAGCTATTGTGCTGCTTCATCTTATTAGTGGAAACTTTGATGTGGAGTATTGGCCCCCGGACACCAGCTGGACTGAAGCTGGTAAATATTTTAGATCAGGGACGTATTCAGTTACATTGCCCGGCAGTAATATAGTAACTCAGCTCCTCCATATACCCTGTGGTATCATTTACTTGTGTGTTTTTTTTTATTACTCTTGGTGATATGAGACTTGTTTTGCTTGTACGCCAGCTCCACCATAGGCCTCTATGATGCACCCTCATGCAAATGTAACAAGATGACATGCTTCCTTTCTTCTAAGCAAGCATCTCTATAGCAGTCATTCAAAATTGCTGATGTTCATACATGCAAACCCTTACGAGAGATTACTTGTGTATAGTGACTGTGTCTTCAGTAGTTTGAAGTGCATTTAAAAAAATATATACAGTAATGTCGATATATACAAAGATTTAAGAAGTTAACATTTTAGAGATGTACAGGTTAGATAGGAAAATGTATCATGGAGGAACTGAAAGAGGAAGTGGAAAACAAGACACAACACAGGTTTGTTTTCTCATGGCAGCATTATAAATACACAGAAGGACAGTACAGTTATAAGTGTTAGAATTGAGAAAAAAACTTCAACATGAAACTTTGAAGAGGGAAGTGGGATTCAGACATTTAAATCTGCAGCACAACCACTGCATCAACTGCAGGGAAGGGAACTCTTATCTGACACTTACAGTAAGTTTATTTCAGGACTGTAAGTGGCCTCTGCACGCCTGCACAAACACATATGACTCATTCTGTATGTCTACTCTATCACAGAGCTTTGCTTCAAATGAAGTCCACTTAAGACAATACAATCAATTAAATTGACTTACTATTGAAATATGATAACTAGAGATTCTTGTTTTCTAATGCACCAATTTGAATTTGTCCCATATATTTTTCTAGAAAAACAAAATAAAATTTGAAAAAGGTTCACCCCTAGTATTTTTCCCAAAAGTCAGTGTAAAGTTTGATCATTAAAATGTAAAACACGTTTAATGAGTTGCAAATATACTTGTAAGTGCTGATGTTTTGTCTTCTCATTTGCATTTATTTTCTTCCATAGATGTGTACTTGGGGGAATAAAATGTCTGTGTGTGTGACTGAAGTTCAATTGCATCTCTAGCCTGGTTACTTTGCTTGAAATAAAAGATGCAGTCTTCCATCAAGGTGTAATAATGTAACTTGTTATCCAATGAAAACCAACTTGAGTCAAGAATTATTTTCTTGAGTTAAGCTTCAGTTTCTTTCTGCAGCTGTCGGCCTGGATTTCCCATTCAAAATAAAATAAAAAATAGTTATGGAAAGCCAGAAAACTTTGCAAAATGTGATTTGATTTATAAAGAGATATCAATCCAAGATTAAATTCAGCTCTTAGGGGACAAGTACATTTCTGCTGCTAGCTGCTCATTCACTTGATCACATTACTGTACTCTTTAAGATAATAAAGTATAACAGGAATGAAGCAGGAAGAGAAGTGGGAGAAAGTGAACTCTTGAGGAATGCTCTATAAGTTTTTTTGGCACACGGCTACCTGATCGCCGCTCTTTGCTCGTAAAAAAAAAAGAGACAGCTGCACTTTATTACAGCAGTTTTTAAACCCATTTTTATGGCAGGTGTTAAAGGGTGCAAATTGTTTAATTGGAAAGTTTTTTTAACAGCCGATGGAGGGTGGCGGGTTATTGTAAGTGACGCCCAACCCCTCGTCCTCCGAGCATCATGACAGACAAACGGCAGCCTGATGGATCGAGTTTTGATGTCAGGTTTTTGGTGAAAATTCTCTACAAACTTGTTCTTCAAGAAGCAGGGTTTTATGAGTGAGCAGCACCTAATAAACATATTATTACAAATTTAAAAAGTAAAGAAAACAAAATAATTTTCTATATATACTGTATGTTACTGGTTACAAGTCTGTTACTGATACAGGAAAGGTCAAACTGGATCAATTATTTTACAGTTAATGCTTCTGGTGGAATCCCCACCTCTTACATTTCACACTTATTTCCTTCTGTTTTTAGATATGTAGGCCTACACTATACATTTTTGAATTTGGCTCTGTGCATCTGAGAACATCCATGTGTGTGTAAATGACTGATGCCTCCATACATCTGAACCTATCAAAGGTACCTCATTTCATTTCATTGGTTTAGTGGGAATTATTTTCAATGTCACATCTGACAACCGGAGGTTGTTACTGTCCATACAGTGTCATAAGACCTGATTTATTTATTTTTTTTTGCAGCCTTTTATGATCATCGAGGAGCAAAATATGCTTCAGTGTCATAATGCCCATGT
Organism: Ammodytes marinus; assembly: GCF_949987685.1. Lineage (NCBI taxonomy): Eukaryota > Metazoa > Chordata > Actinopteri > Uranoscopiformes > Ammodytidae > Ammodytes > Ammodytes marinus. The sequence continues at coordinate 11,206,225 of NC_137218.1, forward strand.
TATCCAAACAGGAAGCTTGCTTACCAAGGTTAATTATTGAATGCCATGGGAATGAAAAGCATGTTGTTTCCTATCCTACAGGAAAAAGACATGTCGGAGGAAGAACAGGAGATGTATGTAACCCTTTGAACCTATTAAAAAAGGCAATCTTCAACTTGAGGTTTTTCCCCCTCCTTAGCCTGCAGTGCTGAGCTGTCCATCCAAAATTCAAGATATTTGTAATAGTGAACCAGAAAACTCTAAGAGCAAAAGGTGTGGCTCTGAGCTGCTGATCGTTCACACACACACACACACACACACACACACACACACACACACACACACACACACACACACACACACACACACACACACACACACACACACACACACACACACACACACACACACACACACACACACAAAACCTGAGGCCACTGTAGAACTTGCTGCCCAGACTTGCAACAGGTGTCGTATTTAGCGCCTTGATTTTTACTCTGATATCTTTCAATGTTTTTACACATAGAAGTGACTGATATAGCCCGGCAGGTTTGGCTCAAACAGCAACATATACACAAACACCACCCCCCCCCCCCCCCCACACACACACACGCATACTCTCACACATACACATGCACTTGGCTGACACATGTTGTTCATAAAATAGCGATTTATTCCCCTCCCACATCAAAGCTCTGAAAGTGAGTCAGAGAGAATGAAGGGAAAAGTTGCCAGTGTTGCAAGTCAGAAGCATGGTGCAGCATTTTTCAGCCTATTTCTCTGGGAACCGGCGAGTCCTGAGAGTGTGAGGATGAGGTGAAAACAGGTTGTTGTGTCCAGGAGGCAGGATATTGTCTGTGATACAGGCAGAGAACAATCCCTTCGTTTGTTTTCCAGAAGACTTCGTTCTATGAGCTTTCGGGGTTTTTATAGTTTTAAGTTTCTTTTTCAGGCAGAAGTGATTGTGTGCAGTTTGTAAAGCTCACTTCCTTGTGGGCACGAAAGGAGAAAAAAAAAAACAAGTTTGGGATTCCCATAGCCACTTCACACTGGTCTGAGGTCAGTGGTGGAAACAAGTGTAACTAAGTACATTCTGTCAAGTACCGAGTTTATACCTTCATGTCACTTTATACGTCCACTGCGCTGCAATTCAGAGGAAAATAATTGTAATATTTGTGGCATTTCTTATTATACTGCATACTGCTTTAGAATTGGATCCACATTGACCAACTACAACATTACAATGCTGTAGTTGAAAATACATGTAAACTAAACATATAAATACAAATATTCTTAGTTATGAAAGTACAACAGTTGCCATCTGTCTGAATAATAAGTACCTTTCACTAGCCAAAGGACATTTTGCTTATATTACATCGTTTTACTCCATTTCCAGTTTCAATGCAGGACTTGCACATATGGCTGCAAATCTCCACTCCAAGATATTCATGAAATAAATTGGAAGTATCCAAGACAATCCAACACATGGATGAGAATTTAAGACCGATGGGACAGAGGTCATGCTAAATTTGATCTTGATGAGTGGTGAGATTGCTGTGTGTGTGCACCGGGACGCCATTAAAACACAGTCCTTCTTTGTTGTTGAGTTTCTCTTTTATTGGACTCTTGGAGTTTTTCGTGTCCAAGGCAAAAAGCTTTTTCTTTTTTTGTCTCTGTTGCATGAAAAAGACGATTGACAGAAAATATAAATGACCATCTGTACAATAAACTGAGTCATTTGAACAACTTCCTGCAACTGTTATCCAGGGGAAAGTTGAGCCCACAGCTTTTCTTTTCATAGTTATCAAAGACAATCAGGTGTTGGGTTTTTTTGGATGGGAAGCGATCCATGTGAAAATACTGTCCAAATTCTCACATTTCACAGGGTTTTTAGAAACATGATATACGACTTATCAGGAAGCTTTATGGTTCATTTTGTAGGTTATGTGGTGGAGTTTGAATGGTTAATACCAGAGTTTGCTGAGCGTGTATGTCTTAAAGGTTGGGGTCACTGGGGGAGAACGAGCACCCATAGAAGGACTTGTGTTTGACTTGTTGTGATAAAACGATCTGTCTGTTAGTAGAAGATTAAGACACATGATCCCCCCCACACATGAGATATAAGACACTGTTCTGTAACTATCAGAGTAGGTGCCATGCGGCTCTCAGCCTGCTGCTATCATGCTCACTCTAAAATCCTCTGTATGTCTTCTGGAAACTCCTGCAATAAACTTGGAACACTGATTTAAAGAGTCCAGTCTAAAGTCCTTTGTCTTTGTCGCCATGGGGAAACGTTCGGCTACTACAGTTATTTTGGGGAAACATTCGGAAAACCAAGGCCAGAATTGAAACCATATATTTCCTTTGTGGCAACTTTATACCCTCAATATCTTGTATATTTTGTATTCCTTTTTACCAGCTTGAGAGCACGGGATTGTGGGAACATTTGTCAAGGTTTTAAAAAATGTGATCCTACACTCTTCACAAAGGCTCTTTATTACAGTTTAATCTGCTATCAGGGTACACTTTAAACAACTCATGAATGAAAGGCAAATCAGTCCTTGAGGCGCTGATTGTGTTGGGTCAGACTGGCATTGAAGGAGACAGTTGACCTTCCAAAACAATGATTCTGCTTTTCCCTTCTCCTCTCCCTCTTGCATTTCCCCTTCCTCTTTCCTCTAGGCTGCAGGTTGTGCACATTCTTGACATGGAAATGCTCTCTTCTTCTTCTTGTCCTCCCCTCCAGTCCCTCTCATCCCTCTCTCTCTCTCCCCCCACGTGCCTGATGTAACTCTGTTTTGAGTTATTAAATCAGGATAAGTGCTTGCGGGGGCACCTGACTCGGCCATTATTGGAAGTGGCGTGACGGTTGAGCGAGAGAGGAGTGCGTATTAAATGAAGTGCAGGAGCCTCTAACTCTTTCCATCACACCCATTGTTTCATGTCGCACCACAGCAGCAGACGTGACTGCTCGCTGGCCTGGACTTATGAAAACCTTTTTTTTTTTTTTTTTATATAACAACGAGACATAAGCACAGCACACACACGACCCCCCCACTGTGGTAAATGTATCATACTGGGCATCAGTCCGAAGCAAAAAACAGTTGGCTGGTGGGACGCTGCTGTGTTGGTAGATTGTTAGCTGTCGATAGCATTTCTGAGCCGGAGACACACATTGAAAAGTGTATTTCCGAACTAGTTAAGACTTTTTCTGTTGATGTTATAGTATTATACTCTAAGATACATTGTGCCGCATGGTCTCAAAAAGAAACGGATGCACTGAATAATTGAACACACAGTGCTTTGAGCCGAGCGTGCCCTTTCTCTAACTATTGCTGCCCTGTGTAGTTGGGAGTCATCTGTCTTAAATCTGTCTAAATGGAAGATACAACCACAAAGGGAGAACGAGTAAATAAAAGTACTCCCATTAAGACCGGCTTTGTTTTTTGTTTTTGAGAGAGACAATATGGTTTACCTGTGTAGAGTCAGTGGGCTTTCATGTACGTTTAGCATAAATACAGGGAGGTGGTGTTACTGTAATCAAAGTCTGTGGAATACGGCACAAGTCTTAAGTGTTAGATTTCAAGTTGCAAGGCAGTGAAATGGGTTGTGCTCACAAGAGGTAAAACACAACTTTATGGACTTTTTCCTGTTGCCTGTATTCAATGTGTCAATTGGAAACCATGGACCGATAATGAGTATTTTCGTCGCCTAGAGAAGGTGGTTTGTATGAATAAGAAAAAGAAATGATGAAGCCACATGAACTGTATTGTATATATATTGTATGTACTCATTGTTGTAGTTGTCACTTTCCCTCGTTTGGTTCTGTTTCAAGATTCAAGATTAAAGAAGTGTATTTGTCATATTATGCACAACACTTACAGCAGCAGTCATTGCTATGACATTCTTAGGCCTCCACTCTCATCAGCACCTTTAAGCTGGTAACAAAAGTAATGGCACACACATCATGATAAACGCTACCTGCCCAGTTCTTACTGACAAACAGACAAAGCTTATGACTAGCTGGTGTAAAGGACATGCAGGAGTAACTTTTGGTATTGCACATGATTTTTCTGTATTCCCATTTCAAATGATTCCTTTACTGATATCCCCAATATCACTCTGCAGTCCGCATAGAAACATGGTTACATTATGTCCACCAGTTTCAGTCGGTTTCGACGCTTGGCATAATGGATGGCTCTAAATACTATACCCATGAGCCTTAGTTGCCATTGCTGTGTAGAATCAACCGGCCGGAGCGCAAGGCACAGCTGTAGTGAATTCAATAGGGACATTATCAGGCAATAATAGGCTTGTACAGTGCGTTGCTCAAATTCAGAACGGTTGGATTTGTTCCAACTGTACCGGCCCCCAACAAATCAATTATATTATAGTTTTGAATAACTTATTATGAAGGGAATAAATGTCACTTCATCATCACATCCATTACATAACGTTCATCAGTAACTTGACAATTAATGACTGGCCAACCAATAAAGGACAACAGAGCAAACCTGGTTTTAATGTATGCCCATTTCAATTTGAAATGTATATACATATTTAAGATTACACATACACTGTTTTGCTTTCACTAAGACAGTTGTATTTAATACCAGAACTTCCCCATGTACACCAGTTAAACAGTTGTACTGCAGGGGTTATACAGTATACTCCTTCTGTACTTTCTATCTCCAGCGCCGGAGAACTTAAGCAGTGTTTGTTGGGGAAAGGAAGCGCGCTACTGCTCAACATACACCACCTAGACTTTCCCAGCTGGATGAGGGATTTGAATTGGCAACCCTCCAGTCACCAACCTTATTATATATGTAATGAAATCATTGAATACATTGTTTCACCGCGCCAGTTCACCCCACATTGATGTTTAGGTCTGCAGCTTGCTTTCATCGTAAGATAGAAACATGCAATTTAGAGATCACTCTGTGTGTGTGTGTGTGTGAGAGTGTGTGAGAGAATGAGACGGAGCACGTGCATAGGGTGGGCTGAGGGGAAGACTCGTCTCTACTGCTTCCCAGAGCCAACCCAAACAAACCACAGGCAACTGGCATGGAGAGCGAGTAAGTGTGTGTGTGTGTGTGTGTGTGTGTGTGTGTGTGTGTGTGTGTGTGTGTGTGTGTGTGTGTGTGTGTGTGTGTGTGTCTGTGTGTATTTAACAGTGTGCGTGTCTGCGTTCAGCTCCCATCCTGCTCCGAAAATAACCCCCTGCTAAGAATATTTAATCCCCAGGTTACCGCTCTCTCTTCCCTGTATGTTTTGCTCGTTATCACACCCTCACACATTTAATGTGCATAGCGTACACTCACACCCACCCGTCCACACACACACACACACACACACACACACACACACACACACACACACACACACACACACACACACACACACACACACACACACACACACACACACACACACACACACACACACACACACACACACACACACACACACACACACACACACACACACACACACACACACACACACACACACACACACACACACACACACACACACACACAGGGGGGGTGGGGTCTCCTGGTTGTAAAGCCAGCCAAAACTCAGGCTTAGTGGGAAGTAATCTGGTATGGTTTGTGTGTTTGCTTTATTATCTGTATTGGTGACTGAGATGTCTGCTGTCATTGTAAAGTGGTGTTGGCTGAGCCTGGTTTCTGGCTCTGGCTCTGACCTTGCTCTAGACTAGATACATATTTATTTATTTATTACACTTCCTTTTGGTTTCAGAACTATGTTTTTATTCGTAAGGGTATTTGAGATCTTCCTATTCTTCCTATTTTGGTCCTTATCACTTGCCGTAGGGTCAGATTGTGGCGCTGATGGGACTGAGGGCCAGGAGGGCAAGCTAAGATTAATGCCAGAGCGCGAGGGGCAAGGGCTTTTGTAGGTGGGGGAGAATTGAGTTTGGGGGGGGGGGGCAGGGAGTTATGTCCATCCATGCGGGAAATCATCGCAAACAGATTGCTACCGTGGCCTTTAGCTTGTTGTGAGTGATACCCTCTCTGGAGAACCAAACATAGATATAGATAGAACACAGTGATATAGGGGGGTGCAGTGTGCCTTATTTTCAGTTTTGAACTGTTCCTCCACACATATTGTATAGTTTTCTATCTTTTTGTAAAACAAGAATTATGGAAGGCCAGTTTGAGGGCCAGTAAGATTACAAAGATTAGTTTTGCAAAGAGATAGATGAGGTAAGGTGTGCTGATACTCAGTACAAGCTCCATTCAAAGCCAGACTTCAGGTGGATGACAACGTGCTGTGTACTTTCTGAAGAGTTCAAAGTCATCTCTGCCAAACAAGTTAAACCCACGATCAATCAGCGTCCAGACAGTTAAATCTTCACTGTTAGCTCCGCTGACACTGAATCAGTAAGGCAGCCATATCAAAATATCTGAGAGAGGAAAATATGAGTGTGCGGTATTTAGGGAGGGTGCTTATATTATTTATTCATCCCTACAGTAATACAATATTGCAATACAATGAATGTGAATTTCATCGACCATCTTAATTACAATAGAATAATCTGCTAAATATAGTTATTTTTGTCTTCAGTCGAGTAATGTTTATGACATAACTATTCATCTTAAACTACTTTTTGTCCCTTTTTATTTGGCTAATATTGTCTTTATTTTCTAATGGAGCATTTTAGCTTTAATTTGCACCGGATCTGTAATCTTGATTGATGGATAACAAACAACTTGCTGTCTATTTCAGAATGATTATCCACAGTCAGGTATATTCAGCCCAGCTATTGAGATCAAGGTTGTTCCTGACTTGCAAGTTGACATTGAGATCAAAGAGGATTCATCAGTCTAAATAAAAGCTTGGCTCAGTATGCCTCAGGTTTCTTGTTTGCCTGAGCGACATTAGCTCATCCAGCTGAATTAGCATTGTCTCTCTTTGTCTCATTAAGCATAAACGGTGCTGTAATTGCATTTTTTTTGCTGCGTGATGGCTTACAGACATAGACCATTGGCAAGCACACACATTTAAGTTTTTTTCTATTTGATAATCAATTTTATTTATATATTTATTTTTCAAACAGAATACAACAGAGCTAAAGACAGTTAAAACATGTAAAGGTGGAATTTTCCTTTATTTTCAACACTCTACATACTGTAGATATACACAGAAAGCCAGATTGACTTGTCATATTTGATTACAAGTCTCACTGGTCTCATCCAGTCTGACTGGTCTCATCCAGATTGATGCAGAATTGTTCTCTAGTCTAAATTTAGACGTTTATTCAACCAGACGCAATCTTTCCAAAAAGGGATTTGTTTCGTTACGGCTTCGTTTTGAAGAGGAAAATTACAGCACGAGCTAAACAAGGCTCTGACACCATGTAAATAAATAGAATTGGCGGATTGAACAAAGTATGGAAGCTGTCAGGACTCCAACTGCGCACATGTCTTGATATCTCACCGTCAAAGTTCTCTTGTTTTTTACACCGGAATTCATCAGAATTTTATAATTAAACATTCTCATTATACGATTATAATTGCTGCACTTTCTCATATTATGACATTGGAGCTCATTTACTTTTGTGGATGCAGGGGGGATGTAAAGTAATAATGCAGTTAAACCACCCCATTACCATCACTCCTGCTCTACACAGCTGGCAACTCATACTAATTAATCTTTCAAATCGAAGATGTCACATCGGGAGACGTCCAATGGAAATCAAAAGCTGACCGCAGGAAGGCTGCAGGGATCGTATGGTGATAAAAGCAAAAAAAAAGTTGGCCCCGGGAGTGAAACACCAAAACCCACAATAATGTAAAGCTCATTTGTCTCACGGTCCGCTGTTGGTCTGACAAAGGCACTTTTCAATCCACATTCAACAGACCATCACATGTTGGACTGTTCATCTGATTATCTCAAAGGGGCTATTGATTCGACTGTTCTAAAACTGAACGAAAAAAAACACAATAGCTACTATTGAATTCACCTTCAGCTGCTTTGTAAACTACTCCTCTGTCTTATTTCTAGGTTGTCGAGTATCATCTCCCTGAAGGAGATTGAAGTTATTAACTGAGATTTTTCCTCCTTTCAGCTTCCATTTGAAAGCACCCAGGACTTATCTTTAAATGCAGTTAACTATATTTAATGCAGGTAATTGTACACATAAGATAAGGACATGGGATTGCTTCATTTGTACCCACAAGCCATACTGCCTTAGTCTCTTAAAGTTGCCTTATTCAATTGTTGCACATCAACATACCCATAAATAGCTTGTAATTAATTTAAAGTTTTAATCTTGGAGCCTGTGTAAATACCTTCGCCTATGCCTAACACCTTTTCCCATGGAATATATCCTGTAGATACACTGTATGAAGGTGTAGTTTCTCACAGTGGTTCGATGTCTGCAGGAGAATTTACTCAGAAATCCAGTTCCACTAAACAATGAAGACTTATTTGTGCATGGCTGCTGCTGGACAAACGTTACGTCCTGCCACACATTATGTACACATGAACTTCCTCGCACAGACCAAGGTGACAAAGGTCTGCTAGACCAAAAGGAAGTGCCTGACATAATGTAAAACCGGAGGAAGGTGTTTGTAACCTCTTTGTTTTGTTTTTAAATATATCTAATCTACAGACAAAAACTCCAGCTACCAGGATGCTAAATCTGCCCGTAGCATTATGTTATCAAGTGTAATGTGACACCAGTATCATATCATATTGGCTTATAGTATATGGTACAATATTTTGGAATATTGCATGTTTTGTGGCAATTGGATGGAAAAGGATGAGGTGAAGTATAGTATGGCTAGAAAGCTAAATAGTAAGAACACCAGCCAGATGGACATTTGTGGGACATGAACCTGCATGAAAGTCAGACTTCTTGTTGGCTCCTCCTAAATTCTGTGTGAGTCCATTACGACGGTGGCAATTCATGTGTGGTCTTGCTGTGTTTTGAACCTCCAACCCATATCTTCCTTTGTGTTTCTCTGTCATCTCGCGGCCGGCCTCAGTGGAAGGACTTGAACTGACAGCAGGCCACCGAGCATCAGCCACTCGGGCCAATGATCCCCCAGGCTGCTCTGATCCATCCTGACAGAAAGACACACAGAGAAAAAAAGAGAAACAGGATGGAGAGGTGCAGATAGAGAGAGAAGTAGAGTAATGGCTGCATTAACAAAAGACTGTAGACCACTCCCGTTATCTGTGCCATCTGTGTACACTGTAATAAGCAGTGAACAGAAAATGTGTGTGTCGTGTGTGTGTGTGGTTGGACGCTAATAAAGCCTATAATGGTGCCTCCAGGGCAGCTTTTAGTCTCCTACTGGGAGAGAGAATGAGGGGAGGCAGGCAGGGAATGTTAGCTTCTGTATTTTTGGTAATAAATCAGATGTGTGTGTTTATTTTTATAGATAGATAGATAGATAGATAGATAGATAGATAGATAGATAGATAATATCTGTGGTTTCTGTATGTCTCTGAGCAATCAGTCAATCAAAAATGTTTCACTGTACAGGTGACAACAAAACTATGCCTGCGTTGTACTCATAGAAGTGCTCATTTGACCATATTTTGGAGTACCACACCAAAACACATTCTCACATACACAATACTTTCCAATAGGGAGAGGGCGTCAGAAAATGTCTGTCACTTTACGAAAAATGACAATTGGCTGTGCTTGGAAAGCTGTGCAAAAGTGAGAAATGAGCCTGGGTGTGGATGTGAACTTCTCTCTCTAGCTCCCTTTTTTCCCTTCTTGTCATATCTATGTCACTTCTCACGTGAACAACCAGGTGCAACACATCATATGCCTCCCATTAGAGACTGCCTGACAATGTGCGCCATATTTAAACACTATCACGCCCCAATGCTGGCCAACAGTTCACACTGTCTTCCAGGATGTATGTTCTGAGTGCCATGCAATACAAACACGTTTTTATTTGAACTAATTCTGCCCCAGCATTATCTGAACAGGCTCCTTTGTAGCATGGCTGTAAATGTTATACAATTCCCTCTTGTCTGTATGTTTTGCATGTCCACTATAACACTGAATAACTTTTTTACTATTAAAAGTACATTCCCAGTAGGATCCCATTTTACCATTCAATAATGTTACAAGGAACATTACTGGACCATTATATCGTGACTTGGCTCTTGGCCTCTCCTAACCTCACACCAGCTTGCCGGAGGCTGCAGCAGGTGTCAACGACAGCTTGCTCACACATGCATGCGTACTCACCGCAGCATGAACATGGGACACACACACACACACACAAACAAACTTGCCCCATTAGTTTGCCTTGTAGCTATGGTCACAGCACATTCATCGCATTTACACATTTGCAAGAAGACACCCTGAGTTTTCTTCTCTCGCTCAAGCTCATATGTGCTTTTTAGCCAATGAGCGCTCGAAGGAGGTCATATTCAATGCTCAAAGCTCAGTGAATTAACAGGATTTGCCCTGATAACCTGGTAACATCTTGACAGGCAGTGAACGGGAGAGGGAGGGTTAAGGAGATTACTACTACTAGGAGCTGCTTACTCAGCGTGGGGGGGGGGACTTGAAGTTGTAGTGCCTGTGATGGTGGGGGTCCGTTGGGGGTTGGGTGTGTTGGCGGGAATGACTTGGAGGCTCATTCGTGCAGCTGCGGGGGGGTGGGGGGGGGGAATTTATTCAAATGCATAATTTTTCTTCTACTCTCTTGGGAGAGAGGGGGGAAAAGAGAAGGGGGGGAATTAGCCAGAGAGGTTTATAATGAGATGTTGAGAGGCAAGACTGGTAGGCCAGACTCCACATCCAGACACAGATCAAAGTGCAATTTCTTCTTCCTCCTTCCAGATTCTGTTTGAAGCCGGATTTCTCCTGAATACCTCCAGCAAATTCTCCTCCGCCACGACACATAAAAGGCAGTGGGGTGTGAGGAGGTGTGTGTGTGTGTGTGGGGGGGGGGGGTCAGGGTTGCTATGGCTGGCTGCTGAATGTCAGATGGCATCAGATACACAAGGAGACAACTTCCTTGTATCTGCTCAGTCAGTAGATAACTGGTCCTTGGGCCAAGTGAAAAGGTTGCCATGTGGTAGCCATTCATTCAGACTGTGTGTTTGTGTTCACTGACTCATACAAACCAAAACGAGATCACACAGTTAGTTTTCTTTTTGTTTTAAGCGAACAGTTAAGGTTAATGTTTGAAGCCTGTGTTTCCATTACATAGCGTGTTACAGCAGATCCAGGCTCTGTCTTTTGATCTGGTGGCAGCAGGTATGTATGACTGACGGGTATGAGTGAGTGCAATATGATTATGGATGGCAAATAGGAAAAAAAAATCAAATGGCAGATGTTTTCAGTTGGCATTCTTTTGTTCAGCAAGGAATTAAATACAGTATATATTTGGCATATAAAAAAAAATCCAGTTGTCTGTTATGGTAGTCAGATTTGTTATTTAAAGGTGGAGACAGTGATTCTGGAGAGTGCGTGTTGTCGAAATATTTCTTGTTTTTGTCAGCCTAGGCATCCGTAAACAAAGAGTATGTGATCAAAGGGCCCCACCATAGCAACATGCCTGTTTACAGAGCCTTGGCTTTGTATTGATACTGGATGTTTAGTATTGATAGGTAGCATATCGTGAAGATATACACATTGATTTTGACAAAAAGTGATTTGGCAACAAGCGTTCTCAGGAATTCGCTGACTCCACATTGTTGAGCTGAGAATGCTACTAGTATCCATTCAGACTGTTTCATTTCTCCATGATAAAGTCGTCTGAATAGATGTCGTAACACCCCACAGTACACTGGATATTTCCTGCTCTAAAGTATAACAGAATGTTCCCATGTCGGCGTTTTGAATTCAGTTTTTCTGTCCTGAAAACTGGATGTAGAATTGACTTCCTCTTCCTGTTCTTGTTTGCCACGTCCTGCTTCATACTTCCCGAAGTTATGCCAACAAAATGAGGGCGGCTGGCCACTGTAAGCTTGGGAAAACTGTGCAGTTTGTTATGTTTAAAGTGCTATTTGAATGATTTATATACCACAGTCATTCAGACAAAGTCATAATAACCAAAATAAAAATATTATCATATTTCATCCACAAGTCAAATGTCGATAACCTTTTGTTTCCATTGTGCCTTTTTATTTACGATTTTCACTCTTTCTAGGCTTCTCTCTTAATCCTTACCTCCGTCTATCTCTTGAAGGAATGAGGTCAGGGAGGAGTTCAGCCCAATCCTGTTAGAGACTGCTGCTCGTATATTTCCTGGGTAATGTCGCTCAGAGTTCGTGCTTGGAGCTGCTGTCCTGCAAATGTCCCAGACAGGGCAGAAGATTGGCATTAGTACACACATCTTCAGTGTGTGCGGTCAGCGCTGGCACTCAGGCAGCACGTTGGTGGATAATTCACTGGCATTTCATCCAAAGCATTCAGATGTAAGTGAGGTTGGCATCCAGGGAAGGCAAGTTGCCACGGTGTAGAGCTGGCACCAAAAGGATATAGCCTTCTCCATTTACCATGTAATGTGTTTAAGACTGGCAGGGCAGTTGTAATAGATTCCACTTATGCAGGACTTTACGATTCTGCTTCAATACCATGACACAAGAATATATAGGTCGTCTGTTTTGAGTTATTCTTGAGGGCCTTTTATTAAAAACGTTCAGTGCTTTTTACTGACCCATGCAGTCACAAACCGTAAGGTCGGATTGTGCGATTGTTTACCATCACAGCCCTAGCATGAATTTACCCCCCATTCCTTAGCCGTTTCAGATTCTGAATAAGGTGACCTGTTGAACTAAAGTTATTGAGACCTATCATTAATATACAGACATTTGAATATTCCCATGATAATTATTACTGTTTTCCACAGCTGTAGCTTGTCCTGACTCCCGACGTCCACTTTATTTTTAGCAGTTGTTAAATTGTTTATTTGCATGTACAGTTAATTTCAATTTTTTTTTTTACCTTTTACAATGAACTTTTAAATTTTTATGAAACAGTTTGATTTTCCCTCTAATAATCATAAATGACCTGTAAGAGCAAATGAGACCATCAGGGAAAACAACACTATTTTCATATAGTCATTGTTATTACTGCCTTTGTTCATGTAGTAATCTTACTAAGTCACATACAAATACATTACCTTATCATGATGCATGCTGCCATCTTTCTTTCACTTGCATCCTAGGCAAGTGCACTTGCCACCGAAATGCGCTTGGGTTGTAAAACACTACCGCTTTTTCCAAAGGTGCTGCTAGAATCAAATATAATATGTAGACTATTTTGCATAATTGCAACATCGCTCCTGACGTGAATGCACAAGATACAAACAAATCAGTTTGACTTTCTTCAAGTTAACAGTACACGACAGGGATGCAAATAACGGGTAGTAAACAATGCTTCAAGTACAAATGCATTCACAAGGTCACAGTTTTAGCTATCAGAGAGGGTGGTTGGCAGCGTCTTTGCTGTATGTTTGTGTATTGTCTGGAGAAGCAGAGGTCAGATTTGTGTCGGGCGTACAGGGGAGGAAGTGGACAAAGGCTATTTGGAGACTAACTCTAATCTGGTTAGTGTGGTTTCCACCCTCTCTCCTTTCTCTTTCTCCTATCACCACTCCCTTCATACTGGTCTGATCTATCGTGTGCTCAACAGTCCTTTTTTGCTGTCGACGGCTGCTTGGAGTCTGTTTTATCAAGGGGTTACAAGTGATTTCTCTTTTGCACTGTTTGCATGAAGAGCTAAACTAGCAGTGAGACACAAGTAATAGAGTTGTTTTGCTTAATTATTTGAGAACACTGTGTTATTATGACGTGCACGCGTTTGGCAAAGCTGGTGGAAAAAAAAACGTGTGAACAAAGTTGTTTTGATATGATTTTTCACAACCTCTTGAAAAAATGATGACGACACAATGTTCTTTTTCCACTGTTGAGTTGGAATGGCATTTGGTTTTGTCTTGTACCAGCAATGACCTCAAGTGAGTCTCCCAGGCAGCTCAGAACAAATACAACAAGCCACAACACAAGGGAAACTATTCCTGCATCCTCTGGCTCTTGCTTCCTTCTGGGTCTCTTGCCCTAGTCTATGGAAGTGTATGTGCACGAGCATGTATCGTGGTGTGTTTCTATCACCCCCCTGTTTTCCGCACTTGCTGTCATCTCTGTGTAAAGTAAGGTCATATATTGAACACATGAAAAGCTAAAAAACAATGTTTGTTGTATCAGCTATTACCACAATAGTTGCTGGTAATTTCGGACTTTTGACAAATCTATTAATGTATCATCGCAGAACAAGCCAGCTTATCTGTGCGGTGATAAGAGTGCTATATCAGTACACTAATGGACTTTTGGTGACCAATGTTATCTCAAAAATGTACTTCTCCTTTCCTAGAATGGTATACAAAAAATAAGCATGGCACTCAAACCAACTAGTTCCTATTTCTGCAACTGATGATCATTTTCATTTTCTGTCCTTGAATTTGTCAGAAATCTGTGGAAAAATAACCATCATGATTTCTCAGAGCTGCATTGCATTCTAGTGATTAAAAAAACAACGAAAAGCAACATATTAACAGCACATTCAAAAAGATTTATAATTTTCCACAAAACATCATTTTCATGTTCATGAACTGATCACTTGTTATCCCCACTATCTCACAGGAAACACTGTGTTAAGCCAACACTCTCCTACACAGTGGATGACACTGTGGTTGCCTAACAACCGCTCCAGAAATAAACCGATAACTAATATGCCCATTTAATATTCACTTTTATTTATTTTTTTATAATGGTAGTATTTCGAAACGCACCATTTCCGACACCATGAATAGCTCTCTAGAAGAGCCAGCGGTACAGTGTGGGGACACAGGGATTCTTGTGGCGTCTGGGGTTGTCCTCACTTGACAAGAATGTTATAAAACTGGGCTGAGAACATTTAACCTTAGAGGTCACTTCATGCAGCCAGAGCAGTGTGTCCTCCCGCTCCGAAAGGAAGTAGGATTGTCCCACATTCCTGCTGTGGATTTTTCCAGCGGTCTGCAG
Source organism: Ammodytes marinus (assembly GCF_949987685.1). NCBI lineage: Eukaryota > Metazoa > Chordata > Actinopteri > Uranoscopiformes > Ammodytidae > Ammodytes > Ammodytes marinus. The sequence goes on from NC_137218.1 coordinate 11,221,234, forward strand.
CGGGATGATTTCACCCCACAGACGCTCTTTTTAAAATGAGAGAGGGAGAGTGACAGAGAGACATAGAGAGAGAGAGAAAGAGAGAGAGAGAGAAACCTCCCCGGTTGTATGTGTTTGCTGTGTCAGCAACAGGCGTGGCAGTGCCAAAATGAGAACAGGAGAGAGAGAGAGAGATAGAGAGAGAGGTAAAAAGAGGGTTTACAGCGAGTCGGTGCACCATGCAATTTCAGGGTAGGGGGATTTTTTTACATTGGCAGTTAGATTACAAAACATATTAGTATTAAATAATTCTGTCCAAAATCTAAATAATTTATTTGAGGCACCTGGAACCACACATAAGGGTATAATAGGTTTGTAAACATAACTGTTGGCCCAGAAGCCAAATGTATCTGTGAGGAATGCTTGATTATTTAGTTATGAGAATAGACCTTAGAACATTTTAAATTTTCTGACACACCCGACAGTTACATAGTGCACCTTTTTAATTAAGTTAAGGGTTGACATAATGAAAGATAATAAGGACTTTGATAGTAACACAGAAAGAAATCAAGAAG
>NC_137218.1:11221987-11547222 GCF_949987685.1 Ammodytes marinus
GAGAGAGAGAGAGAGAGAGAGAGAGAGAGAGAGAGAGAGAGAGAGAGAGAGAGAGAGAGAGAGAGAGAGAGAGAGAGAGAGAGATCCTGCTCCTTGCTGTGGCCCGGCTTCTTTGTGCCTGGACACAAGAGGAGGGGAGGACCTCAGAGCCTCAATGATGTACACTGTTTCTCTCTTTTATTGCCCAAGACACACAGATAACCAACTACTATTAGGGTCAATTAGACAGTCAGTAATATCATTACACCCACAGACACTGGAAAGAGTTTGGAATCTCCAATGTTTTATTGTATCCCGGTAAAGATATTTAAAGCCAATGGTCGGCATATTTCGACATTACATGCAGCTCTGAGGTTTGTTTCAACACGACCAATACTTCTAGATTTTTTTAGGCAGATGTGATATCAATATTCTTTTTTTTTGGAGTAATGCTGCTGACATAATTAATAGATGAAACGCAAAGCTGATGGGTACAATTATGTTGGTTCCAGTTTTGGAAATAAAAGGACTTGCTGGAAAACCCCTAACAGCACGACCACCGCAACATTAAAGGTGATCTCTTGAAAGTAGCATACTGTACAACCATACGTTATAATCAATATCTGAATTTAAAGTTGTGTAATTCATAGTGGCAAAGCTATCTGCTGAAGGATTCTTTACATTTTGTTTCACTGTATGTGTGTCCTCCCATCATTTGCCCTTAACCCTGACATATATTTCTCTTCCTCCATCTTTCATTCAGCAGTTCACATCCCCTTGTTCTAAAGCTATTTCTCAGCACAGCTCACTATGTCCCTCACTATACAGCTTTCTTCCTGCCCCCTCCCTCCACCACCTAACTCTTCTCAGTTCATTCTAGTATTGGGACTCTGTGTGTGTCATTGTTCCGCTCTTTTTGTGCTGGCTGGCTTTACTTAACCATTGTAAATCACTCACCATTCAGCTTGTTTCTGATGGGCAGAGAACTATTAACAGGGCAAAGAAAAGCCATCATAAACCAGCAGCACAGAGCTTCATTGACTCCATGGTCCCTCCGTCTCTCCGTCAGTGAGATTTTGGAGGATTTTTGGAAAAGATGATTTCATCTCTGTTCTCTCTGTCCTTGTTCTTTCTTTTCTCTCCTGCTCCTTTAAATTCCTTCCATGGGATTCTTCTTCTTCCTCGGGATGGGCAGTTTGACACTAATCAAACAGGAATGAAGATGCAAGTGGGCTGTGCGAGTGCTGAATGTGTGTGTTGTTTTTAGAATGTTTAGCTGCATGAAAGATTGGAACCTATACCGTATGGAAAAATGAAACGGTTCTTCTGCCTTTTTCTTGGCAAATTTTACTGTAACCTTTTATAACACACACACACACACACACACACACACACACACACACACACACACACACACACACACACACACACACACACACACACACACACACTCTCTGTCTCTCTATCCCTCTCTCACACAGACACACACACGCACTTGTCCCCTCAGTCCCTACACTGACACATTCAGATGTGATGAAAGCCATCTGCTGAGATAGACAAAGGGAGTGTTTCCAGTCAGTGTACTGTGTGAGCATGCTGGCTCTGCTTTGTCAACCCCAGTGCTGTGTCATGTGTTGGCCCATGTTTGCTTTTATAAGTGCTTCCAAATGCAGGCCGGTGAATGCCCCTGTTAGTTAGTTCCTGTGTGTGTGTGTGTGTGTGTGTGTGTGTGTGTGTGTGTGTGTGTGTGTGAGAGAGTGTTTACTGTCATGCCTCCCACATGCGAGGGAGTTCCATCACAGTTTAGTGGTGTTTATGGCCCGTAGAGCTGTTGCTGGCAAACACACAAAGGTTTTCACAACATTATCCTAGTAAATACAAAAACGAATGCTATCGAATCGCAATCAGTTCATTGTGGGGCCCTGCCTGGGACATACAGTATACATGTTTTGGGATAGATGAAGAACCTACATTGGGCATTCTGGCGTAATGCACATTTAGTATTTATCTAATACACTGGAAAACAAACAGCTGTGTGGTTTCATACATATATTTGTAACCTGTTTCAAATATAAAAACTGAATTGAGGCTTTGATATCACATGATTTCCTTCTCTATTGGCTGTCTGAAGTTAAACGTGTGTTTAAAAAAAAGAGCAATAAACAGTGAATGGCTGGCGTTTGGGGTTGGTGGGGGGTAAGACTGAGGTATTGGGACATCAGGGCTGTGTGTCAGCCTGTAGTTAATCGACCAGCAAGAATATTTATACAAGTGGCGCCAATTAGTGCGTGATTGAGAGGTAATCAGAAACATGCGCACAGATGTGTGTGGGTGCGTGTGAGTGTGTGTGTCTGTATTTTGAACTATATCTTTTGAAACAGCTTTAGTTGATGTGGTAGAGTACACTTTCATGGTCACCATGCTGGTAATATGAAGTGGAGCTTTGTTGCAGATAAAAGGCAGTTCTGCACCTTGAACCTCAGCTAGAGTTCAACAATGTGCGAATACGTTCTGAATTACAAGCTATATAAATGATGTCCATTGTTTTAGATTTGTTTTAGCAAATGCAAATTTGGTGGTCGGCCCACGACTTTTGGTCCGGACTTAAATTTCACAAAAACGTTTCAATGGATGGCATTGCAATTTGGTACAGACATTCATGACCCCCAGAGGGAGAACCGTTGTGACTTTGCTGATCCTCAGAGTTTTAAGGATAAATCGTACTAACTTTATTGGTGCCATGACTTTTCATTAAGTCAAAATTCCCTTGTCTAATCCTTGGGTTCACGATCAATTACTTGCAAGACAAATTACACCTTCATCCTAAACTACACCTTAAGTTACGTGCCAATTGGCATATGTCAGCATGTTAACACACTTAAGTAAGATGGAGAACATGTAAAACATTGTACCTGCTTCACAACAGCATGGCACAACTTTGTCAGCATGTTGGCATGCTGATAGTAGCATTTATCTGATAGAAAAGCCTCATAGAGCTGCTTGCACGATTATAGACTCTCAGTCTAGTTCATGTGACATATGGTATACGTTTATATATATAAAAAAATTAATTTACCATAATGTTTGTGCATAACTTTTGTGTAGGCTCACATGCATATACATATGTATGCCTGTTTCTCCTGCATGTGTGTAGGGATGTTAGCCGCAGCCTGGAGGCCGTGTCAAGCATTTTGGCAGCAGTATGTCCTGATGACACATTTACTGTACATGCAGCCAGTTTATAGCCCTTGGAAGGTGACGAGATAAAATATAACCCTGAGCTATAGTTTTCATCTCTTTCTCCCCATTTCTCTGCCAATCCCTGTTTCTTTCGGTGGAGCCCTAAAGTTGACGTTATTGCTGCTGCATCCAACTCAAAACTTTTTATGGTCTTTTTGTATATGATTCCTAATGTGCCATAATACAAAATAAATTACTAATTATTGTATTGTTTGTTTGCAGGAATTGTAATTTAATACTGTTTTTTAAAGTCAACAACAGCATTAACACCAGTTAGACAGTTGGACTAACAGGTCTGAATTTGATTTTGCTGCGATTATTAATCCAGCTTTAACCTTTAAACATTAACCCACAAGGTATTACATGGTATAGAATTTATTTAACTTGACAGCGGTGAGATTTTTTTCCCCCCTCTTCTGTTCTCCAGCTGTGTTGGCAGATCCTATTACAGTCAATTGATGGATCTGAAATGTAAGTCTGTAAAGTGATCTAGGTTCATGTCTGTCCAGATTCGACCTCCATCACCCATATATATGCTCCACTGTTGGCACAAGTATTAGCGATGAGACGTCACGGTATATATGCTGTGCGTCAATGTGCACTGCCACCGACCCAAGCTGCTTCCCATAAAGCTGACAGAGCGGGATGGACGGACCAAGAGTCAAGTGACCTATGACCCTTTGCTCCTTCCCTAACCTACACTCACCAAGGCAACGCCTAAAAGAAGGCTTCCTCCACCCTTGTCCGCCTCTCACACTTTCCCTGCTTCTGGGGGCGTATTGTTAGCCGTGAAAAGAGGTGTTTTCCCTCCACGCTCAAAATGTCAAACCGACCTTGTGTTCTGCAGTCCAACAGGAAAGCCCGGCCAAGCACCGCGGGTTCATGCACAGTGTCTGAGGATGTGCACAATACATTCTCACTTTTTCTATGTAACTTTGTGAGTCAAATAAGTATTTTTTTTTTATAAAAATTTGATCCCTGGAAAACTGTTTTTAAGTTAGAAAGCCACCTGAAAAGTTACTGTTTCACTGTTGTTTTTTTACAGCAGCAGGGCCCACATTCTGGTTTACAAACATATTTTATTCAAACATTTGGTTCCAGGTGCCTCGAAATATATATATATTTTTTTATTTATGACGATATAATTATTCAATACTATAGAATTACCTCTAGAGAAGATATGTGCTGTAAACTAACTACAGGCTCTGCAAATGTAAACAAATCCCCCCTCCTCGGAAACTGCATAGTGTACCTTTTTAAAATTTGTTCCCGAGCCATTCCTGCTTTATTGTTGAGGAAGGAAGAACAAATTTAACGGAGATTAGACATTAGATTCAAAAGGTTTCAATCAGATTGGGTTTGTTTCAGAGTTAAGCTATGTATCCGAATGCCACAGAGATGATATTTGAGTTTGACAGCACTGACCTTTTACGGTATCATCTACTCTCTTTCTGTGTTTACAATACGTCCCTCCCTTTGCCTCTCTGTCTTTAAGGCTGTCTCTTATCTCACACATAACCATAACCCTGCACACACAGATATTTTTCTGCAATATATTGGTATCGGTGTATACATGTTGGCAGATACATAAAAGTAAATTCCAGTCAAGACGTGGTTATACAGTATTTAAGGTCATTTAGAAACAATAGGAACAACGTGATATACTCAACACATCTGGCACACATTAGAACCTTTAGAGCTCCACTTATGATGCTTATATGACTGTTTAAATTGGGATGCGTACAGTAATTAACTGCATTAGGAATGTATGGCCTTCTTCCTCTGTTTTGGGGAGAAACAGTGGATCATGAGATTTTCTTTTAATCCAGCGCTGCTTCAAATAGTCTATTCAACTGTCAATATTCCACCGAAATACTTTTTTTGGTTTAGTGCATTTAATAAGATAAGTCAAAAACGTTATTATACAACTAACATGGGACTGTATAACTGGAACTGGCTAACAAATGTTACATCTATGTAGACTCTGAGAAATACTGAAAAATACTGTACGAGTCTAAAGCCACATATGGATGTAAATTGAATTCAAATGCCACATTCTTCTATGCGTCCTGGAACAATGGCAACCACAGCGCGATATGTACACCGCGCCATACATTTCTTTAAGATCAAAACAGAAGTGTTTCAAGTAAAACTTTCAACTACTGCAGATTGTTTCATCTCTGCGGGAAACTTGAACATGGCAGTTCTTTGTTATGTAAATATAGCCAGACATGGAAGTAACCTCCTATTAAATCATATATTTTTTTTCCAAATAAATTAAACCGGTGAGACTAGAAGTATGATTTTACAGTGTATGTAAAATCTGTATGTTTGAGTTCACTGATTCCTCTCCTTGCCCTGCTGCTGGGTCTTGTAAATAACTAGAAATGAGGAGACTGAAATCTTTCTTTGTCTCCACAGATGAATAGTGTGTGTGTGTGTGTATGCGTGTGTGTGTGCGTGTGTGTGTGTGTGTGTGTGTGTGTGTGTGTGTGTGTGTGTGTGTGTGTGTGTATGCACGTGTGTGTGTGTGTGTGTGTGCATGCCACTTGATGAATAGGGTTTCTATTCACATGCTCGTGGAACAAAGCTATTGCAGAGTTCAAGCTACCGCTGGATATCCTGTTGATATCACACAGGCCCATTATTTGGACCGTGTATGTGTGTGTTTGTGACTTAATACACATAGCAGCCGTTGTGTTGCACTGCGCTGCTGCGTGGTTGTGGTTAATAACAAATTCCTTTTGTGTAGCTTACAGGGCTCAGTGTGTGTGTATACTGTCTATGTGTTTTGTGAGCAGGATGCCTCATACCAGCAGTACTCGAGGCGCTGTCCCTCAAATGTCATTGATAAACCGTAGGCGGAGCATGTATACCAGCACATTCAAGGCTACTGGTGAGGATTCCCCTACTGTACCAGTATTGCTTACACATGACAAGCCTATACCCCTTTAAGAAATAAGTGTTGCACTCCAGAAAGGATTGACCAGATGTAGAAACTATGAAGTATTTTAACCACTGTTTGAATCATGCTGACCACTGTTTGGCCCATAACTGCCGCATGTCATGGCAGCCACACAGCCCTTGTGGTGTTTCTGTATTATAGCTGATCATGCAGACATCACTATTCATTGGCTTTAAGGGATTGTGCAGAGCAAGTTGTCACCATTTGTCTTGAATTTTTTCTTCAAACCACTAAAGGACACTCCTTGCAATATGACTCAGAGCATTTTTCTTGTTCGAAACACCCATCATCACCCTTGTAGTTAGATAAAGGCACAACTTAGATCTTATATTTGCAGTATTGGCAATCTTTTCAATCATTATGTTAACTCAATTTGTCTGCCTATATATTGTAATGCTGCTGCTGACCCTGTGACCCTACTGAGTGTTTTTTATTTAAGTGAATTGAAGTATTAATCAAAGTTATTGCTAAGGTCTGGGAAGTGCAATGACTTGAACCTGCTTCATTTAGATTTAAAAAAGTGAATGCACTTGAGTTAATCCCTCTTTGCACTGACGGCTAAGCTGTTTGGCTAAACTACAGCCAGTGTGAGTAGATCAAAGTAATGATATTTGCACTGTTAGTCTTCATGTTTTCTTCCAAATAGGTTTGACTGTGCATTTTTTTCCATACTTGTAATGAATGTGTACGAGTGCAAGACTACATCTATTATATTTATCTACTTAGGTCCCAAGGTCATGGGCTGTTATAATGACTTCATACTGTTTGTTTTTTATTTATGTGGCTTCTCCATTGGGTTCTGTCATGAGCTCAGGAAGGAGGGTAAGAGATGAGAATGGGGGGAGTTCTGTCGTGCAAGTGTGAGAGAGGAGGGAAAGATGACAGTGAGGCGAGTGTCAACAGGGTCACCTATTTTTAGCTGTCACTGTCCTCTGCTGGCTTTCCTGCCTTGACACGCAAACACACACACACACGCACACACACACACACACACACACACACACACACACACACACACACACACACACACACACACACACACACACACACACACACACACACACACACACACACACACACACACACACACACACACACACACACACACACACACACACACACACACACACACACACACACACACACACACACACACCAACAAACTCACAACAATGTGTCTCTTTTTTCCTTCAGCTGCAAATTCATATTCATAACATATTTCAAATATCTTCCATCCAATGGTTGATTTTTATCACTTTTACAACAGACCTACGCAGCAATCCCAACCAACAATAGAATGCAACAACATGTCATTTATTCAATCCTTTATTATGGCGCTTTATACATGGACTGGGCACATTATTGAATAGATAGCCTAACATTTCTGTACCACATATACCAAAAACTGCTGTGTCCTGTTTAAAGTCCAACTGGAACCCCTAGGGTCATCTCTCTACCTTGTTTTAACAGTCTCTCTCCTTCTGTTTGCAATAAAGGCTTACAACGCCCCAAAAAGGTACTTAAAATGAATAGCCAGTGTCAGTGGTTGGCTAGGTGCTTTATCAAGCAGTCTCTTTACCAAAATTCACTCTAAATCTCTGCACTTTCTGATCCTTAAACCACTTACACACTGCTGCAATTGGTAAAATAAAGTGCACACCTGGGAGATTATTATACCATCCCTTCTAGTTATTCTTTTGATTCGATCAACATGTTGGCTCATCTAATCACCTGGCGAATCCCTGCATTGAAATAGCTGCCATAAATGTTAAGGGCATCAGTGATACATGTGTGAGTAGTCTTTCTCTTGCACGAAAGCCTCTCTGGACAGTGTAGTTGTTGTGCCATGTAATTCTTTCATTGTTTTGTAATTCATTTGTGTTGGCGAAGTCTTACAGAATCATATAGGGCCAACAATGTGTTTTTGATTTTAGATAAACAGTTTGAGTGAGCTGAGAGGCCTGCTTCATGCTGATATATGTGTGTGCGTGTGTGCATGTACATGTATGAACATATCCGTGTGTTTGCATTTGTCCGAGAGTGACGTTGCTGCCAGCATCGATCAAGAACATGGCTGTGGGGAGCCATATGACATGCATGATGTATCCACGAAAAACGAGCCAGAGAGAAAATTCTTCTCTTACCTCACCACGTCCTCTGCCAAAATTCACAGTGAGGCGTCCTTCAGCTGCAACTGAGCTTAACACCATTGCATGTATGTGAGTTTGTGTTTCATCAAGGTTTTTAACTCGTCGTACACAGTGATAAGGGTATTTACCAACCGTGTGCCAGCACACATGGAGATAACCAATGACAGTGCTTGCAGAATGTAAATACAGCTTGGACCATGTCACATTTGGAAATGTCTTATAATTTAATTAGAAACACTCTCAAGTTACTGACAAACAATAAACATCAATGATACAGAAAGTTATACTAGTTGTGGTACACATTTAAACTTATTATAGTTGCTGAGTGTTGCAGACAACTCTATATAACATTGCCCAAAGTGCAGAATGTGTTGCCTTACTGTGTATAATGCAATGCAGTTGTCATGCAACACAACACTGCAAATACATGTAAAGTATATCTTAAAGTATAAGAATATACGTTTTGAAATAATACTACAATAGAGCAAGGTGGATTATTATTTGGACACAGGTAGAACACAATGTTGCTTTACAGTTGGCACAACACATGCTTGAAAAAAATAAGAATGAACCAGAGGTGTCCTTTTCCATCTCCTTGGTGTGCGTTTGGTTTTGAGGTTGATGAGGGAGAGCATGTTGAGTGCTGCAGTAGGCCAGCGTGAAGAACTGAACGACAGGCAACTTTCACTCACAAGGTGCTGAGAGGAACTGTCAGCACTAGAACAGGAGAGGGAAGAGGAGGAGGAGGAGGAGGAGGAGGAGGAGGAGGAGGCCAAAAATAAGAGTGAAAGTTTTCACTCTGAGGCCACCTGTGCGGAAGTAATGCTGTTTATATATACCTGTTGTCACTTCCTCATTTGCTAATATATAACTATGCATGGTGGCTGTTCTTGATCATGAAAGTCCTGTGTTCAGCCATACTCTCTCTATATAATTATTGTAGTGTAAAGTGTGCCATACTGTTATACGGTATCATTGTAAACTTTGTAATCCCAAGAGACATGTCTTCACTGGAATATCACTTGAAGTCTGTGCTTTACAAACACCCTACCTTCACCTTCATATTTGTGTGTCCTTTAACAATACAATCAGTTCCAATGAATCATTCACAAGTATAATGCAGTCACACCCCGATATGCCTGCAGAGCTTTCACTTGGTTGTTGACTCACTCACTACTAGTGTCTCACAGATGGCAGGCGCGGGCATTTCTGGCTTTCAAAGCTGCGGATGCACCACTCTGTAGTTTAATGGGCTATGCAACAGGAACACCATGCTGTTTCAAACCTCTACTGAATTCAATTAGCATGAATTCAACTTTTTTTTTTTAATGTTTTTTAAACCAAGGATATTGGAAAGTATATAAGTGTTCATATTTTTTTCATTGTAATATAATTCCCCCCAAACTGTGGCTACTATTGTTCAATGAAATGTGACATATTAGGGTACTCTTGTTGTCTTTATTTTTTACTGGGCACCTGCACAGTTAAACCACAGTTTATCCTTGAAGGTTGGAGAGTGGTTTGTGGTCATATAAATTAAGTTATTCTGACGCTACAAAGCCACTGTGACTCAATGCTGACTGACATACGATGTCTCTCTGAGTCAGTCCCCCAGAGAGAGAGAGACAGACAGCGGCCTGTCAAGTGTGTGCCAGCACGTGTGTGGGTTCTTGGCAGCACATGCAGGAGCTGCCAGGCCTGTGTTTTTTATTTTTCGGTCTGGCAAGCTGCAGCAGATCTTTACACACACACACACACACACACACACACACACACACACACACACACACACACACACACACACACACACACACACACACACACACACACACACACACACACACACACACACACACACACACACACACACACACACACACACACACACCTGCGTGGAGAACCTGGTATTTGCATAAACATGGCCAATTACAAGTCTGTACTCTCTCCCGGTGTCCTTTCCCTGACTCCCATCTGTCTTTCCACAAGACTCTCGTTCTATCCTCTCTTTTCCTTCTTTCCGTATTTCTCTGTATATCCTTGTCTGGATTTCATTCAAGTTCTATCAATTGTGTTCAAAACGCACCTGAAATGCATGTTTGCTCATGTACCAATCAACAGAGAGAGTCATTTTAAAATTCCTGTAACTCCTTCTTTTGTTATGTGCAGTTTTTAACAGAATTGTCTCATCGTCTTATGCCTTCCCCTCTTTCACTAGTCTGGTCCAATATGTGGTTGACCATTGCCAGTCCAGCAACACCACATACGGTTGTAAAGGTGACTGATGCCTTTGGTTTAAATGGAAGGGAAGCCGAAACTGCCTGCGAGTGTCTGTCCCCTAGGAGCTCTTAGCACCTCATGTATTATTTGAAAGGCATCCCATCTGTCCACGCCTCTTCACTGCCTGGCTTGGCTAAAGTGTCTTAAGTTTAATGGCAACTTTTTACACATCTCAGCACGCGCTCAGTGCTGTCTGCTCATGGCCCACATGCGCAGACACACACACACACACCTCTGTGTACAAATGTAGAAGCTGTCGGTCAGCCCCCATCACTAACGCCACTAGGGATCCACTAACAGTGTCCTCTAGTCTGCATTAGGCCTCATTCCATTCACTCTCACTTTAAGTTACTGCATACAAAAAATAGTAATGGGGACAAGGGTGGATATTCTCTTACTTGGGTGTGTAACATGTTTGTAGGCCAGCCAGGTAATCAGAGGTAAAAAGTAAGATTGCAATGATTTAAATGAGTCTTTAAAGTAGCTGGTTGAACCATAGTGAACTCCCTAGTAAGGCACACTCAACATGAAATATGGCTTATGCTAAAGAAGCATGCTGTCTCCAAAGTGTCCTTTTAGTAAAACTAACGGCCTACTTTTTTTTCTCTCCTACCCCGTCCTCCCTCTATTCTCTCAGGTCTGTCAACGGCCAAGAGGAAGTTCGCTGACTCTCTCAACGAGTTTAAATTCCAGTGCATTGGAGACGCCGAGACGGACGACGAGATATGCATAGGTGAGCTTGAGCTTGATATGAAATCCAAAATATTCTCTTCCTATAAATAGTATGGCAGTCAATGCTCTGGTCATTTATAGCCACTGAAATTGTTATGTCAGCATGGATTTAAGGTCCAGCTCGGTTTTCAGAGCTTTTACATTGTGAGCCGTAACAATCCGTCTCAAAGTATGCCTCTGTACTGGATTTGTATAAAAGCTTAATTGTTGATGAATGTCATGAAGCAGGATTCATTGGCAAAGAGTGAAAATGATAAGTCATGTTGGTTTAACTGCCAGGCCTTTCCCTGACTTTAGTATAACATAATACCAATATAGTATTCACATTTAAGGATAAACAACAATTTTGCAAAAGCCTTATCCTTACCTATCATCTTCATTTATTGGTCTATTGTCAGTATAAAATGACCAAGCAATCAATAAGTAGTTTTTTTTCTTCTATTGGCGTCAAGAGCATCTGTTGTGCAGATAATAGAAGATAGAACCTTTCAGTTAACAGAGAACATTTCTGACAACTCTCCATAACAGAAGCATCATAAAACTTAACAGTCATGATCACAATCTCAATCTGTCTCCTTACATAACAAAACATCCTCCATAAAGTGACGCATTTTTTTATGTAAAGACAAAGAAACTACATACAAGTGTAATTTTGATGTAATATCTATTGTGTATACAACTCCAGATACAATTGTTAATTCCATGAACTCATCCAGGCCTGGTGTGGCTCTCTGTGTCACTGTCCGAGCAGCCGTTTTTGCTGGTAACCCCGGCGGGCTGTCACCACGCCCTCCCATGCTGCCTGGCTGTGTGTCTGTGCAGGCTGCAGCTCCTCACTGGCCTCACCCACCCACTGCTGTTGTTTAACCAAACCCAGCTATCTTTCCTGAACAGCTTGCTACCACACTGGGCTGCACCTCGGCACTGTTGTTATTAGAAGATTCATAGTCATATGTACATGTCAAAAAGGAATTTCTTCTCTTTGATACAATGATGATTTCACTATGAATCCATGTACACAGATAACTTTTATTAATAAAAACAAGATATTTCCATAAACTGCGATGTTAAAACACCCCTTGTTAGTTTTAGTCGCTCAATATTTTGTTACTTTCTCTCACTAACGCGCTATATAAATACAATATATTAACACAGTTTTATTATTCCACGTGATGGATAAAGAATGTGTGTATGGTTTGACTGAATTGTATTCGCTTTTTAAAAGGATTGAGCTGTTTTTCAATGCATTCCTCAGATTGTCTTGAGGTTCCGCTCCTTTTATAGTTGGATCTAATTTAATATTCCAAGAGCCAAATCCTGTAGCCTCTGAAGTATGATGTTCAGAAGTGGAGTGAGTGTATTTGTGTCTGTTGTCATGACATGGGATGGTTAAAGAGTGAACGTGGGCTCCGCTGTCATTTGTACATGCTAGTGCATATGCTGAGTATGTGAGTGTGTGTGCGCGTGTGCAAAGTGTTGGACAGCGGTGCAGCCAATTGAAGTGGAAACTCTGACCCAAAACAATGTAGCCAAGCCTCTCTTAGTTGCCAGCGAGCTGGGGGGAAACAAGCACCGGGCTGTGCTCACTGTGAAAGCACCATAGAAACAAACCCTTCAGAATTGTGGTTTCATTTCCAGTTAATTACTCTGCTGCTGTGTCATGAGTTTTAGAACAATTTGTACCAGGTCCAACAGGCAGAAACAAAGCTTCATCCCCTCCCGTCTCTTGCCAACTTTTATTTAAACAAACTCTCCCTGTTTCTGTTTGCCTGTACTTGTGTTTCTCTCATCATGACTTATTTGAAATACCTTATCTCTCTGTCTCGCTCTCTGTCTGTCTGTCTGTCTCTCTTTCTCCCTCTCTCCCTCTCTCCCTCTTCTCAATAATCTCTTATTTCTCCTCCTCCCACATCATGTCTGTTCCCAGCCAAGTCTCTGCAGGAGTTTGCAGATGTCCTACAGAACCTGGAGGATGAAAGGACACGTATGGTGAGTGTCTTAAAACAATGTGATAAGTACTGTACAGTATAGGTGGTGGATGGAAGGCTGTTGGAACTGCATGTGTTTTGCATGTAAAGCCAATTGCCATAGCTCACCAATTATTCGATGTTGATCATCGGGACCAGAATACGATTACGAGAAACTGGTAACCTGATATATTGTCAGTGTATGAGCCGACTACATGAAGTCATTGGCTGACATCATCATTATTGTGACCAATAGAGCTGTGTTGAACCCATAAGGTCTAAGATCATTTTAGTTCGATAATATAATATTGAGTTATTATTATGATCTAGCAACATTTTATGATTGACCATTGTAACTAAGAAAAAAAATGCATACTTTCTGGTCTGAGATTTCGTGTGTGTGTGTGTGTGCGTGTGTGTGTGTGTGTGTGTGTGTGTGTGTGTGTGTGTGTGTGTGTGTGTGTGTGTGTGTGTGTGTGTGTGTGTGTGTGTGTGTGTGTGTGTGTGTGTGTGTGTGTGTGTGTGTGTGTGTGTGTGTGTGTGTGTGTGTGTGTGTGTGTGTGTGTGTGTGTGTGTGTGTGTGTGTGTGTGTGTGTGTGCACATGCCCCCTTAGATCGAGAATGCCAACGATGTGCTGATCATGCCTCTGGAGCGGTTCAGGAAAGAACAGATCAGTGCAGCCAAGGTGAGGAGATGACAGTGCACGACATCCATGGGTCTGGTGACATGAGGGACTTTGGCTACACGTGTGCTACTGTGTATTAGTATTGATGGGCTGGCAGGAGTGAACATCAATCAGTAAATCAATACAAACCTCTTAGTGCTTCTGCAGCTGCTTTGAAGGGCACAACACCAGCACAAAGCATAGCAGTTTATAACAATCTAAAGTTGTGTTATAAAGTTTCTCAGTTGGTCGTACCAAAATGATTTGGAAAAAATCCTTAAAGGTGCACCGGGGAACATTCAGTTAATCTTAATTATTGCACCCCCTTTGGACACAAGCGGTAGTGTCTTTACTATGCCAGCTGTTGTTCCCTGGGTGAGCGTACCCATGACATAGGCATTAAGAAAAACTAAATAAAAATAGTATGCTTTGCACTGATGGTGTCATTTGTTGTTACATGTAACCTATGGTCATATAATGGAAAGATTAAACTGTTTCAGAAATATTTAAAAGTTCCTCGTAGCACCTGTATGATAGGCTGTTAATCTATAGATTACATGCATAGTACTGCATGTATCCGTAACATGCTCTTCACTTATGCTTGTGTGTACATGACTATCAAGGTCAGAAGCACCACTACTATATGACCTGGAAAGGAGATTAGAGTGAATACATAATCCTGCCATAAATCACTGGGGGGTCTCCCTCATGGCACGTCTGGTGTTGTTTTAGTGTTTTTAGCGTGGATACATCTTCCTATACCTTGACTGCATGTACAGGAGGGTATGTGAACATTGAACAGGGAAAAAAAGTAAAAAGGTATAAGTAAACAGGAAGGATTTTAACTATATAAATATGACCTTAATTTGACCTGTTGATGTCAATGTGTGCCACTGTGAGTCTGACTTTTAACATGACATTTTACTACACTCAAGTTAAAGGTGTTATAGTATATGTTCTTGGGTAAATATGCCATGTTTCAGTGTTCAGATCTCATTGCAGCAGCAGATCATGGCACACTTAGCCTGTGCAGTCATTAGCCAGTAGACCTAGATGAGTATAGCCACAGGGGGTCCCCCAGATACAGTGCATGCCCGTATTAAACATGTAACACTGTAGTATATAATCCATGATCCAGCCCTGTCATTGAAGGCCATTGTTTGATTGTGACACAGTGGCAGGATTAAGACGTGAACGCGTAATCTGTGCGGTGAGGTCACCACCACGAGCGAATGAGCTAATCCCAGTTTAGCCCTAAAGGACCGACAGCATCTTCGCCTTGGCACAGTTTCACCTTGTCCCCGAAGGGCTCCAGAGCTAGCTGGCACTCCACTGACACCAGCAAAAGTCTCAAGAGAAATTGCAATAGTGAGTGGATAAAATAAAGAGCCGGGAATATGTTGCTCATTTTAATAAAAGAAAGCCAGGGTCCAGAGACTCTAATCTTATTCACTGTGGAATTCACACAAATCGAATTGTCGCTCCAAAGAAATGCGTCGCACAAGTAATCAAATTGCACTACAAGCATAAATAGCAAAAGATTATTGCTTTGAAGTATAACTCGCGTCTGGCACTTAGGGCATTTTAAAGGGCATGCGGCTGGTAATGTGATGCCAGTGTTTTGTCTCAAACAAAAACATAGTCCTGCAACAACAATAGATAGAAACCAGTCTGGATAACCACATTCGGCATAAAGATCTACTGCTGCAGTGATTTCAGAGAGGTGTTATTGAGGGACATGTTCACTAATACAGTGCAGTGTATTTGTTTTATTGTCAATCAAACAAAATTAAGGATGAATAAGGTGACTGTTTACAACACGTTTTACGCCATGTGCAGAATCCAGTAGGCCTAGTAGGCAGCGAGTGATGATGAATTAGTTGTCTGCAGTTTTCAATGGGACTTAATTGTAATTATTGACATGTTGGAACAGTGGAGACAAACCTGATTGAAGCTGTGAAACATGTTCCTGTATGCAAACATTACATTGACTTCACTACTGGAGATAGCCCTAGATAAATCATACTGGGAGGAGATTGCCACCTGCTGGCTGAGGATGGAAGTACCTTAAAGTGAATTCATTTAGAATTTTTTAATTTTGATTTTCAACTCTGTAAAAAAAAACACTGAACACTATTTAATAATACCCTCGCATTAGCTGTGTAATTTATTGTTTTTATACGTAAAACAATTTTCACAAAGGAAATCCGACAATCAAGCTTCCTTACAGTTGATTTCAAACTGTCTTTTATTTTTTAATCAACATTGTATCTTGAAACCCAGAAGTAGTGACACACAGGAGGTAGGGTTGCAGCAGAAGTCATGATTTCCACAGTGAATATGAAAAAAAATCTAAATCAAAGAGGCAGCAGACTTTAAACAGAGGCCTTGTTGTTTAGAGGGGACGTTCATCATCTCTGATGTGTTCTGCAGCTGTTGTCTATGCCTCCTCTGGCCCAGAGCACTCCTCCTGCTGTTGAAACACTGCCTTGGCAACCAAACACCTGTCTCATGTGTGACTGACTAGCAACAGGGCTGGACCTCATATGGGCTTTTGGCAGAGTTTAGTAGATGAGACGAGGTGTTACTTCACTAATCTGGGAGTTTTATTCTCTTGGTGAACATCTTTCCATACAAGGATTCTGGGTAAAAAGGAATTCAAAGGAACACAAATAACCAAACAGGAAAAGTCCAGCAAATTGAACAGATGGCAGATAAAGGCAATTCATCCTAATATATTCAATGATTGACAACATCACATCCAATTTGCCCTTTTTCACAGCAGACAATTATGAAAAGTAAAGTTGAAAAAAAAAAAAAAAAAACTGAAGTGTTCCTTACAAAGTTACCAATGACTTTGTTCTATTTCACAAAACCAGAGCCCTGAAACTGAAGCTGCTGAATGGAATCCAGCCATGGTTAATTTTATTATTTACACCTGCTTATCCTACTGTGACGTGTCAAATGTATTTCTTAAAAAGGGGCCAATGGCCTAATTATCAGTCCCTCATACATGTATAATAGGGATAGCCATTATAATTTAAAATAAAGACGGTCATTTTGCTTAAAACTTACTTTCTGGCATTAGAAAAAAGGGATAACATTATCACTGGCTTCAGGGGTGCATACTCTGAGGTCATTGGTTCCCATTCCTTCCCATAAGACATATTTTGGGATGGTTCATTTAATGATGCAACTTGTGTATTTGTAATTGTAATTTATGTTGAATGACAATTTGTTAATAGCATATAGATACCGGTTTCACTGGCACCATTACTATTATATTTGGTCTGTGAACAGATTAAAGGAATACACTTTAAGCAGAATGTAGAAAACAGTCAAAAATGTACACCACAGTTCTTCATCTTTTCTTTTGAATGAAATACCAAAATCCCCCAAAGTTCTAGCCTGGCATTCCCAGACCTGCCACTAGGCGCTGGCAAATTAAGATATCAGGGTGTGGATTTCCAGGCTACCAAAGTTCAGTTTACATGGGAAATGAATAGAGAAGCAACAAGGCCTCAATACAAGGCCTCACATTTGAAAAGCTGGAACTCGTGAATGTGTTGCATTTTTACTTGATCAATAACTAACACTAACAGTAACAGGTTGCTTTAAACAATCAAGCATGTTCATTTTCTATCTGTGATTGTTTGTCATTGTAAAACCGGATTAGTCTGAATCCTTTAGTGTGTGTCATGTTTTGGAACTCAACACAGTTATAGAACCCCAGGGCCCCTGACTGAGGAAGACCCACCCTACTCTGTTTATGTGTTTAATTCACTCCTCTTTTTTTCGATCCCGGTCTCTCTCTCTCTCTCTCTCTCTCTCTCTCTCTCTCTCTCTCTCTCTCTCTCTCTCTCTCTCTCTCTCTCTCTCTCTCTTTATTGATATCCATACCTTCCTCCCTTCTAGCACTGTGGACCAACGTAGCTAATACATACTTTATTGTGAGACTGGGTTGAATAAGATTGAAGTCCTAACGATCCTAACGTGGCTGTTAATATCTGCACAACCACTGGAACACCGACAGAAAATAATTTCAGTTCTTCTCATTATTTCTCGGTTCCAGCACATACACGCCCTGCTCTATGTGTCCCTGGTTTATCATTCCATGTATCTGTCCGTCTCTTATGTCAGTGAGGTCATTCCATCTTATGAAAAGATCCGTTGTTTAATAAGCAGCTGTGCTACCCAGAGGAAGTATTTCATATTGGAACTTGTTAAAAAAAGCAAAAATACTTGGAAAGCTGAATGAGATTCACTCTACATGAAGTTCGCCTTGCTTGCTCTCTGTTCTCCAAACCATCTCTCTAAAGCCCAGTTCAGACCAAAGATTCGCCTTGCAACGGCTTGCAACTGCAACTCCTTGCGACGAGACCGCCGAAACGTTCTAAAACTGGACCTTGCGATTTGACATGTTAAATCTTCTGCGACGCCTTGCAACGGCTTGCAACGCGCTGCGACGAGCAGTTCACACTGCTGCGATTTATCCCCTGCGACGTTCTAAAACCGTCTCGTCGCAAGCAGTTGCAAGGTGAATCTTTGGTCTGAACTGGGCTTAATGACAAAAGAGCTACAGTTGATCGCACTTGGCAATGGCTGATCAAATTAAATGGGGATATGTTAATAACACACACTGCCACTCATGTTAATGTGATGCGGATTGCGATATATATGTGGTTTGTTAACCTCACAGGAGTGGAGTTAGCTGAGATGAAGCCTGATTATTTTTGTCTGTCACCCAAAATAACCTGTTTTTAATTTGTTGTATCCGTTACAGGAAGCCAAGAAAAAGTATGACAAGGAGACGGAGAAGTACTGTGCAGTGATGGAGAAGCACCTTAGCCTTTCAGCCAAGAAGAAAGAGTCTCACCTACATGAGGTAAGATGGCGTACTGTGTAGTTTAAAACTCTCTTCTTTCTTACACCATTGGAGACATTTTTTCAGGTTTCTTCAATTCTTTTCCACTGTTTCTAGGCGGACAACCAGGTAGACAACGTGCGTCAGCATTTCTACGAGGTTTCTCTGGAGTACGTCTTCAAGGTGCAGGAAGTCCAAGAGAGGAAGATGTTTGACTTTGTGGAGCCCGTAAGATGACACTTTTTTCTTTCTTTAATGCAATTGAAAAGCCTTTTTTTAAACATGTGCTACGATTAACTTTTAGATATTTCTGAAACAGTCTCAATTTTCCTCAAATTATCATACATGAAATGTAACAGCAAACGAGAGCATCAGTGCAAACTTTTTCTCAATGCCTGTGGCATGGGTACGCTCACCCGGAAACGGCAGCTGGCATAGTAAAAACAGTACTGCTTTTATCCAAAGGGGGTAGAGGAATTAACACAACATGAAAGTTAATCGGAGCACCATTAAGCGTGTTACATGTACTCACTTATAGACATACTCACACCCAGCACCTGCTCATGACTGTCACATTCTTCTGTTATTGAGGGGCATTCTCCTTTACTTCTTATTCTGTTAATCCCTAGAAAAAAAAATCTATCCTCATGTTTCTTTGAATCTTCCTTTTCTTCCTCTTTTCCTTCATTCACTTCCCTTTCTTTGCTCTTTTGCTTCCACCTCAGCTGCTGGCGTTTCTCCAAGGCCTGTTCACCTACTATCACCATGGCTATGAGCTGGCCAAGGACTTCAACCACTTCAAGACTGACCTCACCATCAGCATACAGAATGTAAGGCCTTAAAACCTAAAGGACACCCAAACCCTCACAACAGTAAACAATGAATTATGAAATTTAGGAAGTTACTGTATGTAGCTTGAATATCAAGGTGTGGTAGCAATAAGCATGCCTAGTTTCTCTTTCTGTAAAGTTCTAAAACAGAAATATTTCACGTCTAGCTTTAGTGTAAGTGATGCTGTCGCTGCTCACACAAAGCTGACTCAGGATCAGACTGAAAGGCTTAAGGCGTGCGCTGCTCTGTGCTTGTGTCGACAGACGAGGAACCGCTTCGAGAGCACGCGGTCGGAGGTGGAGATTCTGATGAAGAAGATGAAGGAGAATCCACACGAACACAAGAGCGTCAGCCATCACACCATGGAGGGCTACCTGTATGTGCAAGAGAAACGTATGTATATCGCCACACCCCCACCTTCCACCCAAATGATACTTGTTACAATGCACAACTCGGCAACAATTTCCAGCGCCCGAGAACCATGGAAACGTGAATGAGCCTGTGAGTGAGTGGGTGTGTGTACAGGCACAGCAAGTGCGTGCAGGGGCGTGTTGTTTGGGATGCACACGCGCACACACACTCACTCTCACACACACACACACACACACACACACACACACACACACACACACACACACACACACACACACACACACACACACACACACACACACACACACACACACACACACACACACACACACACACACACACACACACAAACACACAAACACACACTGCCAGAGCAGTAGAACAAACAAACCATAATGAGCTTGGCGAGCTACAGTCAAGTCAAGTCTGATCTGTTGGAGAGTGACAACAGCTGACCACGTGCGGTTGCCTAGGTAACACATCCAGCACTGGAGCAGGCATGACTAAGACTCATTTATTTTTAATTTGTTTTATTAATTTTTTTTTTTTACCCAACCTTCCCCTCCTGGCTCTGTTTTCCTCTGAATGTTTTGCATGTGTGTTTTGTTTTTAACCATTTTAAACGTTTTAATTTCTTCTTTCTTCAGGCTCATTTGTGTCTACCTGGGTAAAGTACTACTGTACGTACCATCGTGAGCCCAAGAGGATCACCATGGTCCTCTTTGACCCGAAATCTGGAGGGAAAATGGTGAGTAGCTTAGGCCATATAAATACACAGATATGGTTACTATATCCCTAAGCATTCAAGTTATACACCTATCTAGCTATCAAGATTTATATATTTACGTAAGCAAGAAACAAAACATGAGACACACACTTTTGAGACATGCCATAATTTACGGACAACACACACACACACACACACACACACACACACACACACACACACACACACACACACACACACACACACACACACACACACACACACACACACACACACACACCTTTTCTGTGTGTCTATTCAGCCTGTCATGGTGTGAGCATCAACCGATTATGTCAATATTTGCGTCAGTCCATCGGTTTCAAAACAAGGAATACATTGTTGACGCATGATACCAGTTTACATCAGTCATACAGGGAGAGATAGAAAATTGCTTTCACAACAGAAGCCTCAATAGCCGATTAAGCCAAAGCTGAAGCAAGTTCAAGCCTGTTTTCTGGTTGGTTATTACTGAGCGTTTTTTGAGTGGTTAACTGATGAAAAAACTAGAAACACTGAACGATGCAGAAAGCCTTTCAGCTCCAACACAGTAACGCAGTAAGAACATTATATTACACAGGGTGAGCCCATGGTCTCATTAGTGTTTTATAATGAGAAAATGAAACCTCCGTGGAATGCTTAAAACACATGTTGAGTGTGTTGAAAGTGTGTGTAAACATTGTGCTTTATCACACAACCTGTTAAAAAAAAATCAAATGAAGAACATTTATTAAAAAACAAAGACCTGAATAAACATTTTCAGAAATAGTTATTGAATATTAATGTTTTTCCTCAGTGAAGTATTATAAGGGCCAGAAATGTAATGCAATTGGCTCATTATGAATTTGAACTCATTTTAACGTGTTTTTGTATTTCACAACAATCATCCATGCTGATGTAACCTTAACCTCCTTAGTGAAGAGACTTTACTGTAGATTAGATAACCTATACCACTTGCATCAAACACGACTATTACAGCCTTTAGATGTTTACCTAAAGAAAAGATTCAAGCAGATGTTGTAACTGAAGGTAAAGAGCTGCGAGTCATGTCATGCATGGTGTGAGTGGCTTCAGTCACACTCTGAGACAATGTTCAAATCTTTTATAAGCGCTTATAAAACTCCAAGATGGCACTGTAACAAACACAGTTCTTCGTTATCTATATAAAGATATGATTTAGTTTCGCGCTAATTTCCTGATAGCCAGTTCCTGCGGAGACTGGTGTCGTTGGCCGACTCACACACGCAAGAAAAATGTCCCAATGTGCTTCCAATTGAAAGTTAAGAACTCGGAAATACTGATGACTTTTTTTTCTCTCTCTCTTTCTCTTTCTATCTCTCTCTCTCTCTCTCTCTCTGTCAGGGAGAAGAGGAGAGCTTCATCCTCAAGTCGTGCACCAGGAGGAAGACAGACTCCATAGAGAAGAGGTTCTGTTTTGATGTGGAAGCAATGGACAGGTCAGTCAGCGGTTGATTTGACTGCATGTGCCTCCTGTTTAGACCCACGCCTTTTTACACACACAATCTCCCTTTGGCCCCACCTCTGAATCGTTCATTTTCACACAGTCTTTATTCTAAATTCATCTCACTTCATAACTTTTTGAAGTGACAGACTGTATCAGTGTCTAATGCAACAGCAGTGATTCCGTGTGTCTGATTTAGAGCTATTTCATTGACAGCATTTTCAGCAGTTTTAACATCTGCAAAACACTACATTGGGATTTTGTAGTGCAATGACACTCTGAAATATGACACAAGCAAACCAGGAAAGAAGGAAACATTAAGTGCTTTTGACTTTGCCAGAAAGTCACACAATCATTGTAGAATTTGACACCAGTGAATCGTGCCTTTGTATACAAACGTAAATCTACACACGTACAGTAGCTCTGATCTGCCGTCGGTTCATGGATTTAAAAAAGAAAATGGTGTAATTACAGCTAACATACACATGGGGGTGCTCTGTAGTTTTGGAATTGACAAGAATCATGGCTGTTAGTTCCCAAAGGCTCCTGCTCCCCCTTTGGCTGCTTTGCTTCCTCCTCCTCTCTCTCGCTCTTCCTCATTCCCTACTCTTTATCAACTCTAATATTCCCCCATTAGATAAACTTATGTATAGATAAACCCGTTCACCCATCACCCTGCCTTTATTCATATTTCTAGTGTGTGTGTGTGCGCGTGCGCTTTGCATCTGGCTGTCTGTGTTTTGTTTGGTAAAAGGGAATTCAAAGGCAAGCAAAGATGTTTCTTCTTATTGTGTGTGGTTTGCATAAATGTTGTGTTGTTGTTGCAGTCTGGCATAAAAACAGTCCTTTTTGGATACATGTTTGGCGCCTTGCAAATTCTGTATCTGTGTGTGTACCCACCACTATACAGTGTTATTTTGTTGCTGGGTGGTGTGTCACAAGGGAATGACATGAGAATGTGTGTGTGTGTGTGTGTGTGTGTGGTGAGGGGGGTTGTAATGCTGACGTGGTGACATCTGGAGGTGAGTGGTACTTCCACTGACAAACCGTAGGGCTACAGAAGACAGAGATGGACATGACTAATGACACTGTGTGTGTGTGTGTGTGTGTGTGTGTGTGTGTGTGTGTGTGTGTGTGTGTGTGTGTGTGTGTGTGTGTGTGTGTGTGTGTGTGTGTGTGTGTGTGTGTGTGTGTGTGTGTGTGTGTGTGTGTGTGTGTGTGTGTGTGCATGCATGCAAAGGTTGTCTATATCAGGGTCATATCTCAGTTGCTTTAGTCGAAATTAATCCTTGTTAGTGGGAGAAATTTCGGGCTACATTATTTATTCCTGTTTTTGATCCTTTTATGGTGAAAAAGCCGTTGATCATCTGTTATAAGTAACTGTAAAGTGATACAGGAGTCACACGTCTGGCATCCACTGATGAATATACTTTGCTTGTGCGTAAGCATTCAGATTTGCGTGCAGAGATCCTCCTTTCACACAATTGAGTTCACCAGCTGATGAAGTAAAGCTGACCTTTACTTCTCATTCTGCACGGGTTTCTCAATGAAGTCATCCAACCGGTTAGTTGAAACAATCCAGAATAACTTCTTCAGCCATTAAGCTCTTTCTTTAAAGCGGGATGTTATAGCTACATCTGTGGTATGTTTGAATGACTACCTTGTAGCGTGCATGTATTTGTATGGTTTATTTTCGTTTGTTGATAGCATTTAACGTACAATGTTTACCACTGACCTTGACATTTGATAAGCAAATGTGCCTTCTTTGTGTGTGTGTGTGTGTGTGTGTGTGTGTGTGTGTGTGTGTGTGTGTGTGTGTGTGTGTGTGTGTGTGTGTGTGTGTGTGTGTGTGTGTGTGTGTGTGTGTGTGTGTGTGTGTGTGTGTGTGTGTGTGTGTGTGTGTGTGTGTGTGTGTGTGTGAAGGTCTGGGGTGATCACCATGCAGGCTCTGTCAGAAGAAGACCGCAGGTTGTGGATGGAGGCCATGGATGGGAGAGAACCGGTACGTTACCACGGTTACCAGTTGGCACTTATGTGAACGTGAAAAAAAAAGAGAGTGGAAGGGAGAGGGACCACATGTCTGCTAAGCCAAACAACAAAAACATAACTTTTGGAGCATTGGTTACAACTTCAGCAGCCTTCCCCTCAGTGTATGCTGTCAGTACATATACAGTATAGCACAATGTTACCTGCTAGCACAAAGAAATGGTTCCCAAGCAGAAGCACCTCAATGGAGTCCGAAGATTAATCTGAGGTGACACAAAATGATTAATGGGATCAAAATAGGTCAGAAACAAAAGACTTATCTCCAATTTTCTTATATCGGGGTAACGTAGCTGTTTTAACAACGAAACATCCACATTAGGCTAGATGAGAAAATCAGTCTTTGGTGGATCTGCTCACCACTCTTGACATACAGTATGCAACCTTGGATGAAACGTGACACTGTTTCACAATACAATAAAGTTGAACCAGTCCACTGGCACAGGGCCATTACCCCATACATCATGTTGCTGTTCATGTCCCTAATAGTATGGTTATGTGACAGCCAGTCACCTTGACACTAGGTTTATGCCTTCTTAATATACAGCTTTTTTTTGGCCCTAGGGCTAGAAGTGTGTGTTAATGCTGCTTACCACACTCTCATTTAGTCACGCTCATGCCCCGACACCTTCCTCATACCCTACCTCCTCCGACATTCAGGCGCACAAAGGTAACCAGCATCCGTAAAGCCACCGCAAGACTGAACAAGCAGTTGCTAAACTCAGGAGCTCTGTAATAAAAAATAAAAAAATTTGATGGCCATGATTTTACTTAAGCTCATCCCGCCTTTGTCTTCTTTGTAAAGACTTCTCTCTTGTTTGGCTACTACTTACCACAGCTACACAGAGGCAATCACACAAAAGCCCAGTTAATCCAGGCAAACAAGACCAGACAAATGGGATAGATTCGAGTATAAACACACACACACAGTCATATATTTTCACATTTACTGTATTTCCCATTATCTTTATAGTCAGTGTATGTTTATTTTAATGGTAAAAACACATACATTCTAACTGTCAACCTCTCTAATGATGTCTGTGTCAGGAGCATATAACGCGTGCAGTGTTTTTTTGTTTGTGTAATGTGATACATCATTTGTGTAAATCATTTTAAAGCATTTTCTTTTTTTTTCTTCAGGTATACAATCTGAACAGAGACAGCCAGGCTGAAGGCAGTAAGTCACTTTATTTAAAAGGCACATGATTAGGCTACCTAGCATTACTATCTGATGTTTGTATTGGCAGGTTTTATTCTAAATGCCATTGATGCAGCATTTATATGTGACTATAATGTTGTGTAATATATTTGTATTTTTCAATCTCATTTGAGAAATCAAATCAAAGCAAATGTAAATCAAAATGTTTTTTTATCCCCCTCTCTACCAGTGGCCCAGCTGGATGTGATTGGGTTCAACGTGATGAAAAAGTTCATCTATGCAGTGGATACTCGAGGTATACAACGTTAACTTACGATTCTTGTTTTATTATTTTCCTGCTTCGTTGATATAATATAAGATACTTTTAGGATCTTCACCTTTTATGTCCCACCAGTGGACTAGTCATGGACAATATAATTTCTACCACACCATGTCAATCTGTGAAACCATCGCAGTACAAACAGTCAATTACAATTATTACAAATCATAACATGACAAGAATACATAAATAAGACTTAGTAAAAAGTGCTTCCTTGTTAGTTCACTAAATGAGGAAGCATTGAGATACATATTGTGTTAACTTCTGTTTGGGCTCAAATTTTCCTTGAAATATAAGCAAAAGGTTGACCCCTCCTTTTTTCCATACCTGCCCCTCCTCTCCAGGTATCAATGAACAGGGCCTGTACAGAATTGTTGGCGTCAGCTCCAGAGTACAAAAACTACTCGGCTTTGCTATGGGTAAACACACACATATTTAGTCCAAACTCAAACGCAAGATGTATTTATACATCGTGTAAATGAATTGAATTGAATTTTCTTATATTTTTCATGTTTGTTTTTTCCATCAGATCCTAAGACCTGTGCTGACGTGGAGCTGGAAAACCAAGAGTGGGAGATTAAGACCATCACAAGTGCTATCAAGCACTATCTCAGGTTTGTGTGAAAAAGGTTTAAATATATTATTCCCATATGAGACATTAAGATAGCAAATCCTGTGCAACCACTCTACACAGTTATGTGATTATTATTAGAAATGTCCCTACTGTGTTCAAAGAGTAAGAGTGTGTTTTAACCTGAAAGACACACAGCATAGTTTTTACAGTCATATGAAAAAGTTTGGGAACCCCTCTCAGCCAGCA
Source organism: Ammodytes marinus (assembly GCF_949987685.1). Lineage (NCBI taxonomy): Eukaryota > Metazoa > Chordata > Actinopteri > Uranoscopiformes > Ammodytidae > Ammodytes > Ammodytes marinus. The sequence goes on from NC_137218.1 coordinate 11,248,596, forward strand.
TTATAATTGACTCTGCTTTCACACAAAAAAGATAAAAGTGGTATGTCTTTAATTTACCAGGAACAGCTAAGTACTGGGATGTTTTCCAAACAAAGATTTTTTGAAAAGCAGTATTTAGTTTTATGAAATTAAATAAAATGGGAAAAACTGGCTGTGCAAAAATATGGGAACCCTTGTGGTCTTGCTGATTTTAATGCATGTAACAGCATGTAAAACTGAGGACTGTAAACACAAAATTGGTTGGATTATGTTGTTAAGCCTTGAACCTCATATAAAGGTATGTTTAATCATGATAAAAGGTATTTTAGGTGCCTAAATGCAAGTTCCACTTCTCTTTGACTCTCTGCAGAAGTGAGACAGAATGGGATCATCAAAACAGCTCCCAAAAGATCTTAAAAACAAAGATTATTCATTGTCATGGTTTAGGGCAAGGCTACAAGAAGCTTTCCCAAAGGTTTCAATTGTCAATTTCTACTGTAAGGAACGTTGTCAGGGAATGGAAGGACACAGGCACAGTTGCAGTTAAACCCAGGTCTAGCAGACCAAGAATAGTACAAGAGCGGCATATGCGGCGGATTGTGAGAATGGTTGCACACAACCCAAAGATCACCTCCAAAGACCTGCAAGAACATCTGGCTGCAGATTGTGTATCTGTACATGGTTCTACAATTCAGTGCAATTTGCACCAAAACATCTGTATGGCCAGGTGATGAGAAGGAAGCCCTTTCTGCGCATGGAGTATGCAAAAGCTCATTTAGACAAGCCAGCTTCATATTGGAAGAAAATGCTTTGGACTGATGAGACAAAAATTAAGTTATTTGGTCTTTATAAAAAGCAGATGTGTTGGTGCAAATTGCGCTGAATTGTTGAACGATGTACAGATACATAATCTGCAGCCAGATGTTCTTGCAGGTCTTTGGAGGTGATCTGTGGGTTGTGTGCAACCATTCTCACAATCCTCCACCTATGCCGCTCCTGTTTTTTTCTTGGTCTGCCATGCCTGGGTTTAACTGCCACTATGCCTGTGTCCTTCCATTTCCTGACAACGTTCCCTAAAGTCGAAATTGACAATTGAAACCTTTGGGAAAGCTTCTTGTAGCCTGTCCCCTAAACCATGACAATGAACAATCTTTGTTTTTCAGATCTTTTGGGAGCTGTTTTGATGATCCCATTCTGTCTCACTTCAGCAGAGAGTCAAAGAGAAGTGCAACTTGCATTTAGGCACCTAAAATACATTTTCTCATGATTAAACAGACATTTCTATGAGGTTCAAGGCTTAACAACATAATCCAACCAACTTTGTGTTTAAAGTCATCAGTTTTGCATGCTGTTACAGGCATTAAAATCAACAAAACCACAAGGGTTCCTATATTTTTGCACAGCCAGTTTTTCACATTTTATTTTAATTCATACAACCAAATACTGCTTTTCAAAAAATCTTTGTTTGGAAAACATCCCAGTACTTAGCTGTTCCTGGTAAATTAAAGTCATACCACTTTTATATTTTTTTTGTGAAAGCAGAGTCAATTATAATGCCGGCTGAAAGGGGTTCCCAAACTTTTTCATATGACTGTATATAGTCATAGTAAATTGAATCCTCATCTTCGAATCTGAATAATTCCTCCCATTCTGAAATCCCAGCCTCTTCAACTCATAGTACTTGAATAAAGTCATGTTTTGGCTTTCAGTCTCTGCCTCTTGAGTATAACAGAAATGTGGCCTGGAAATGTTGAGTATTTTTTGTTTATTTTACAAAGCATTTGCTCATTTTGCCTCCTTTTTTTATTTAATTTCATGAACTTGCATTTACCCATAGAGAGAGCTGTGCTAGTGGCGCAAACCATCTTTTACCACTCATAATTTACACAGTTGCACACACAGTCATATGATCAAAATGCAAAGCCGGTCTAGCCTGCTGTCCACTATAGCAGTTGATGGTGAAATGACTTCCTCAAGAGCAACTCAACCATTGGTAATGGGGGAAGGATCAGGCTGGTTGGAGGCTAAGGGATGGGCAGCTAAGTGGCAGAGAAAGAGAGCAGTGTTCAAGCTGTGCTCAACCTGCTGTACCAGAATAAATGGACAATGCATGTGCACAATAAAAAACACACACAGGTGCACAAACGCTTACATATTGCTGACACACACACACACACACACACACACACACACACACACACACACACACACACACACACACACACACACACACACACACACACACACACACACACACACACACACACACTAACACACACAAACCTTTGGCACATAAGATGACAGCTTTACTATATACACACACGCCACGCCACACATTAACAGCATCAGTAGCTCAGGTCAAGCCTCATTGAGACCCAGCAGGAGGCATGACAGTGATAAACCATCCAGCGGTGCAAGCTGGCACGCCGGGGAGAAAACCGATGGAGAGCGCAGTTAGACCGCGGTGCTCATCCAGAACCTTTCACATTTATTGATTTCCTGCAAAGCCGCGCCAAGCCTTAAGTCCATCTCCCAAGCTGACATTCTTCACCTGACGTCTCCATCTCTCCTTGTGTTTCCAGGATGCTGCCTGCACCTCTCATGACATACCAGTACCAGAGGAGCTTCATCAAAGCTGCCAGTGAGTAGTTGTCCTTACATGTGTCTTGTTTGCCTCTCGAATGTAAAGTGAACGTTAAGTCAGCAGAAGATAACACGGACTCTCCATAGCTCAAGATGATTTGATTTCCATTCGTCTATTCTAAGACCTTCTTGAATGAAAATGAAAAAAATACTGTACACAATACACAAACACATACTGTATTAAATAAAGGACCATATGATGTACATAGAGTGCACAGCAACTCTTACAACACACTGCTTAGCTTAAGAACCTTTAAGTAACCTTTGGTTGATTTTTGAATAAAAGTGAAATCCTTTTTAAGTGACACCATGTTGATATTTATATATCATGATGGATAACAGTTTTTTCTTGTTACATTGTAATGCTTACCACAGGGACTCTTTGTCCTCATCTTTTCTCTCCCAATGACTGTTTAAATGAAGAGATTTATTAGGCATTCCAGCTCAGTTTAATGTGGAAATTGAGAACAGCATAATGATTAATGGTGTGAATAAGGTCATGACAGGCTATCAAAGCAGTAGACGCTTCACCTGCTGAGTTACCAGGCGTCCCGCTGTGGGAGCTGAGCCTCCCGACCGGGCCGCTTTATGTTCTGTGTGTGGCACACAGTACGTTGCTGACCCGCGGTGTGCAGTTTTTTTTTAATACAATATTTGAGATTCAAATTCCTGGTGAAGAGGAAATGCCTGCAGAGCTGAGCTAAAAATGATGACCTCATAAAAGCTCAGTTTTGTGGGTTTTGTTGGGTCAAACAGCAGCTTAATTTTTTTTATATTGACTGTATTTAAAAAAGGAAAGCACTAAAACAGTCACTGCATACCATTTCCATATGAGATTCTTCTCATGTGATTTCCAATGCTATAGAATTAAGTTTTAAAGACCATGAAATAAAGACTTTGCACAAGGGTATTGTACTTCTGGGTGTTTAATCTGTCCTTGTTTCAATGTAGTTTAGCTTTGAAAGGTCTGGTCCATATCCATTCTACTATAACTGTTATACTTTCTTTGAAACATGTAAACACATTTGGGCTTATCCTTGCAAGCCCAGCTGCAGTTTAGTCTAGCCTGGTCCAGTCTGGTCAGCTGTATTACATGATGTGTGTTAGTGACCTGTATTGCTTTGTTTGTCGGTAGCGAAGCTGCTAAAGCCTAGGCCGACAGGGGAAGGAACTCCAGGAAATGACAGTGTTACTCTGGCAACAGCAGCAGGAAATGGCTCCATAGTGAAGCCAACTGGAGAGAAAATGAGAAAAGTGTGTTGAAGGGTGTATTAGGAGAAAGGAGTAGAGTGTGGCGGTTAATAAGGAAGCTGGTTGGTAGTTGGTACCAAACAAACTCGGACCACCCATGCATGTAATCATAAAAAGTGCTTGCCAACTGTTTGTGTAACTTTACAGATTGAAATCTCTCTCTAGACCCGTACTTTCTTTCTTTCTTTCTTTTTTCGATCAAACTTATCTGCCATTTATAATTTCTTGTTCGTGTGGCTGTCTGTGTTTGCATGTCATGCATTTCTTTAATATTGCGTATATGCAAAAGAATGTGTGTCTGCCTGTGTGTGAGTGCACTTTTGTATGCTTTCCAATGTGAAATGTTGCAGGAGCAGCAGGGTATTTTGAGGACAGCGTCCTCAGTTGAACTCCCTCGTTCAGTCCCTCCCTCTCTCCTCCTCTCTTTTACGTCCCTGTCCCACTCCTCCCACCACCCTGCTTACAGACCTCATCTTCCTCCTCCTTCTCTAGTTTTGTCTCGGCGTGTTCCATCTCTCATCCCGTGTTACTATGGTTTTAAATATCAGGTTGAACAGACAGAGTGCTTTATAAGAGAGTGTTGTGAGGGTTGTTGGGTCAACCAGCAGCTGCAACATTTTCCTTCCTCCTTCTTCTGTTTACCAGCACCTGATGGGTGCGGCACATGAAGTCAGAATACATTATTATTTTAACAGTCGGCTGTCTTGAAGATGGATTGCCTGAACTCTCCAACAGTCACTGCAATCATGTATCTGTATTAGATTCTTCTCAACTGGCTCCTAGGCTACACACATGTTTCTCAAGCAGTAACTGATTTAGAACAGAAAATGGAGACTGTGCGAGAAAGAGGAGAGAGGGTCGAGTGTCACCTGGATTTCAGATAACAGCCTTTGGCATGTACCGTACATGCAAGAAAACACGCATTCAGTGATAACAATATCTCTCGCTATATTGCTCGCTCCATTTCCTCCATGAGATTTCTTTGACTTATACATTGCTTTACTTTCTTTGACTTGCTTTTCATTTGACTTTTTTCAATACTGCAGGGTGAAGGTTTTTTTTTGTAAAGTTTCTCGGAAGCCAGAACAAACTTTATCGACTATCATCCTTACTGTCATTTATGTGTCATAACCTCGTATATTATGAACGAAATCCATCCATCCATCCATCCATCCATCCATCCATCCATCCATCCATCCATCCATCCATCCATCCATCCATCCATCCATCCATCCATCCATCCATCCATCCATCCATCCATCCATCCACCCATCCATCCAACCATTCGCCCACCCAGAACAACCTAGTCATTATCATCCAAATGTCTTTGTCGGGGTTGTGGTGGTAGCAGGCATCAGTATGCTTCTAGAGTAGACAAAGTATAGCTAGATTATCCAGTCTGAAACCCTGTAACCTCCACACTTTTCAGATGTTGGAATCAGGGTGGCTGCAGCCAGCAACTTTTTTAACTTTCCTAAAACCAATACATTTCTAAGCAACTCACATTATGCAAGGAATGGCTATAGTTGAGGTTTAAAAGTATGCAGGATTGTTGTGATTATCTCTTATTCTCTTTTTGTTCCGGGTCAAGACAGTTTGACATGTCTGAAGTACATGTAGGCGTCCAGGCAGCTTCCCTTCCAATAGCCTGAATGATTTCAACCGGTTCTTTTTTACAGAAGTAAAGTGTTCTACTCCAAGAGAGAACATTTAATTAATAAAGAATTAATGTTGAAAATGTTAAAATGGTCTTATGTTAGTTGTGTTACCTCACTCCCTGCTATCTATATGAATCCAAAGGAGGATGCTAAAGATGAGACATGGTACTTACTGCTCATACTGTGGGCCTTTGGGTTGTCAGCTATGAATAATAAATGATAAAGAAAGAAGAACAGGTGGTGGTGGTGGTGGTGGTGCCGGAGTTTATCAAGGATCAGCTGACGGACAGCCGAAGTGACAAGCCTCTTGAAATACCACGCTTCATTTAGGGTGTGTACGTGGTCACTTCCCTGACTTTAATTTTAATCGCATGTACTCCCATACCATAATTAATTTAAATCCCTTTAAGGAATTTACAGATGAAGTTTTGATGAGGGAGACCCAGCTTTGCTTCCGTTTCTATTTTTTTTTAGCTTTTTAGCCATGAGCTGTAATAAATGTGGTATTGTACATGGAAATGTACCATTAAATCTGATTTTAAGTAAGATAACAAATAATGGATTACAAAACTGGCAAACTAAACCCAATTGACCTCTTCACAAAAGAGTTAGCTAAAGTCATTAATAAGTGCTAGTAAGAACATGGCCAACTCTTTTATCAGACAATTTAAAATACACTATCTTTTGAACCATAATATTCATTATATCAAACACAAATAATCATCTGCTTTAAATACATTTGCACTTATGGGCAGTACAACTCAGTTGCATGCATGCATGTTTTCTATCTGAAGCAGCATAGTGACTTACATTATTGTTCTCTGTAATATTGAAATGAATGACACTCCACCATTTCTTCCCAATTACACCATTTATATGTGCTTTGGTGACCTTTAGATATGCTGATAGTTTTTTATTTATTTTTCAAATAATGTGGCCTAGACATGCACATGCATGTATATTTCATAAGTTTTGGGTTGTGTGTGAGACGAATTGGTGAAGTGTTTGAAAATGTGCAATTAGTGTGCTTGCAGTGGCGGGCGGTTCTCTCTTCATGTGTGTGAACGTATTTCTCAGTGTATAAGTGCTTTAAAGTGTTTGCACTTTATATACGAGTGTTTTGGTGTCTGTTTTGGCTTGTCAGCTCTTTATATCGGTAAGAAAATATGTGTGTGTGTGTGCGTGTGTGTGTGTGCGTGTGTGTGTGTGTGTGTGTGTGTGAGAGATATAGAGATGCTCTGCCAGTTGCGAGTGTATTGCCTGCCACTGACAGCCAGGGCCCGAAGGTTGATCTAGTGCGAGTCTGCTGTCATCTCTTTATCGACTGGCTCTGTGACTTATTATAGTGACTTATTGTAGTCATTCATCAACAACAGGTATCTCTGCCCTGCCTGCCTGTCTCTCTGCCCTGCCTGTCTACCTGCTAGTTACCAGGACACAGAGCTTTACCATTTTGCAGCAGAGTTAAATGATGTGATTAAACTACATACGCCCGTCTGTCTGCCTTTATTTCTTGCTCTGTGAAAATAAATTGTGGCACCCAGCCCCAACCCCCTCAATGGTTCCTAATGCAGGGTTGAAAAAAAAAATAGATGGGTTGGGGCACTCTAACTTTTGACAAAAAGCTTCTTAAAAATTAGTAAATGTAGCTTTTATTTAGGAATATGTTCAGTGATGGTTAGACAAAAGTAGTCATCTGGTGAATATTTAGTGCAACAGGATGGTGCATTTTGGGGTTGGCTTCAAAATAAAATGCAGTGTCCATGTTTGTGGTATTGAAGTAACTTGTTTTTGGACTACAATGCAAGTCACAGCGGAATAACCAGGCTTTAGCCACACAGTCAATACCTGTCAATAAGATCAATTCATTGTTGTTTTTTTCTCTTTTCATGTGGCATGTTGACTGTAGAAAGAAAATATTAAATATCACCAGCTCTGTTCTCCATGCCTGGTGTGATAACACTTAAAGTAAATGTACTATTAATGTATTCACCTTCTTCAAAACACATTCAATAAGTGGCCTTGCACGTTTGTCTGTTGCTCATACTCACAAAATATAGCTTTCTTTGCTGGATTACACCAAAATATTGAAAATCACCAAACTATTTATCATCTTTGTAACAATGAGACCTGCCTCCTGCCTAGTTGCACTCTAAGGGACCATAAAGTCTACTCACTTTAGTGTTTGTTTTGGCTCATAACATATCAATAACATTTGAACTGAAGTCTTCATCGGCTTTCTGTTTTCTGTCTCTGTCTCTGTCTTTGTCCAGAGTTGGACAACCAAGACGCCAGGGTGACGGAGGTCCATGCTCTGGTGCACCGGCTGCCTGAGAAGAACAGACAGATGCTGGAGCTGCTGATGAAACACCTGGCCAAGTAGGTGGAGATATCACACACACAGTGTGAACAGCTGTGGTCGTTCATTATTATGCAGTATCAGAACTTAGACATTGCAAGGTATTTATTTATTTTTATTATTGGTGGATTCAGCGATTCTGGAGAATTTGCTTGGTCAAAATCCCTTTTTGTCCAAATCTTTAGAATAGAACGGTGTTCTCTGTAAACTGTTCCGTTGCTGGCTACGGTGGCCCCTTTTGTTTACATACACTTGTTTACATACCCAGTTTGCAGAGTCGAGTCTGTGAATTAAAACCAATTGTTTTTTCAGCGCACAGACAGGTAGCGGATCATGAGGATTTATTCACTGATTGTGACGGAGTGATTTTGAAAATAAGCATTCTCCAGAATAGCTGAGTCCACCTTTTAATAGCGACAATGAACTCTCTCACCTCCTTTTTTTCCTGATCTCCTCTTTCTACGTCCCTGTCAGCGCTCCTTAGCTTGATTGTTGATGTTGTCGTTACATCCTCAAGGATAGGATTAGGGGTCTGTGTAATCTCTTGACCGTATGCGTTAGGTCTGCATGTACTCAAAATAGAAAGCAATCCAGCAGCCACCTGACCAAATATATTTCTTGACTTATCCCTTGCAGGGAATGAGGGGTAAAGTCAGGTGGAGGTCTGTCTGTGTGTTTCCAGGAAGAGTAGAAGCTTCCAATTTGAAGGATTGTGCAGGTCAAAAGATGTCCCCCCCATATCCTCCCTGTAATTCCTACATCTAATTTCTTGGAAGATTATTTAAATTACTTTAATGACTATTACTTCTATCTGAAGTGGAGAAGATTTGAAACAATGTTGTGTGGAGTTTGAACCTACAGGCGTCCTGATGTAATTTTGAACTACAAAACACCAAATCATTGCTAACTGGGAGGTATACGGATGCCACTCACCCTTTGAGCTGATTCCAACTCAATGTTTTGCTCTAGGACATTTCCGTTAGGGCAGATGGTGATGAGCCTTCCAGATGATAAGGATCAAACATTCTGTTGTAGGACTCCTGCAAAGATCACTTTTTTGTTTCTTAGCAAGGCCATCTGCATTCCTAATCCCATTTTTGCCTCAACATTTTTGATCTTCTTACTTCTTATGTTCTTACTTCTTATTGCCTACTGTATGTAGGAAAACATCCACTGTTGTAGTAGACAACTAGAGATTTATCAATGAAACAGGTCATCTGTCTGTGGATTACATAACCGCAAGCTGCTGTAGCCTTTAAGCAAAAAAGCAGGTCATGACACTGTTGGCTTATGTGTAATTATTCCTCTAATGCAGTTGGCTTGGAATGTGGCCTTCCTTTTAACCCACATGAAGGGACATGATCTAAATGGTGAGAAATGGGATGTCAGCCAAGGACATGCCCAACTTTACATGGGTTTAGTGGATTACACCTGCCCTATAGGTTGAATGGCTGTATCACAGTGAACTCTCTCTGTCTGTCAGTCAGAGGATTTATTGGCCTGAAAAATAATATAAAAAAATAAGTAAATTAGATTTACTACCGATAAAGTGAAATACACTCATTTGCAAGTTTTACAATGTTCTATTGTTGTTTAAAGTGTTTTAGAGAGGTGTCGGTTTAACTTATAACTTGACGTCCGTTTTGGAGGCTGCCATTTGTGTTGCTTTCAAATGATTTCATCGATTCAAATAGGGTGGGGAAAATAACAGTAACACAATGCCATTTAACAACACTGCAAACTGCATGTTCTGAAATTACCATAAGTGTGCCCAATAAACTGGCAAGCGAGTAAATTGGAAAGCTTTTCAAGCATTCATATTAGGAAAAAAAAATGAATATTAGCGTTGGGACCATTAAAAAAATATAGCTGGAGCCAATGACTGTTAAAAATAAATACAAACAAATAAGACAAAACAAGAGTGAATGATAGGCTTTAACAACAGTGAAGGTCACATTGGATCACATGAAGAGAGAGCGCAAATCAACTCTATTCTTTTAATGAAATACTCTTACTATTCAACTGTTGTTCACACACAGCTTGAGTGTTTTCCATTTGTAACATATTTAAACCTCTCCAGTGTATGTCCTACTGGGATGCTTCTGGTGGTAACTGTTGAGATTGCATATGTATCTTGGTCTCCGCTGGGAAGACAACGGTATTTCCAAACTCAAATATAAGGATATTAAGGGCGTAAAGCAAGATACAGAATTTGTCTTGTTTTACGACCTTATTATCCTGCCAGTTCTTCCAAGTGAATAGTTTTACAAGACAACAGGAGTTTTTCCATCTTGTATGTGAAAAAAACGCTGAGGAAAAATTGGAAAATTACTTTTTCATATAATGGGTTAAAATGGTCTAATTTTCTTCTTTTTTTACACTTGGCAAAGAATATATTGTGTCTGTCATTTTAAGTTAATGACTTAGAATCATATATTACATTTTAAATTGTTTTGGAATCATGTCAGGCAGCGCAAAGTGGGAATATCCTCTTTACTATTTTTTAACAAAAAACAGATAGTTGCAGCTTCTGGCAATGGCTTGTTGTGAGTCGTGACACTGAACGCAAAAACCTTAAAGTTGCAGCAGGCCTTGAAACCAAAACAAGCAGCTGAAAGATCCCAAAGGTCTTTGTAGCGCTGTGGGGACCTTGACCCATGATTCTCTTTGGGTTCATCACCACAAGCGATGCATTTTTCATAACACAAAGCCATTTGTTCCATTGTTAATATATATATATATATATATATATATATGTATACGGGGTAATCTGTGCCACTTTTTACATTTGCTCCCCTCTAAGAGAGCTAAAATGATTTATCACTCAAATTGACACATTTTCCATTAATTCAGGATGTTTCCTAGAAATGGGCATTAGCAGAATTGTTTCAAGACAAAGGGCAGTGAAAATATGATTGTTTTAAAAAAAGTTGTCATGTGGCTCACTTTACCCCAGCTGTGGGGTAAACTGATCCACTTACTTTTTCCACTCTGAAACTACCATAACAATACATATTGTAACAGTAAGAATCCTGAAAGCTAGCCACACATTCCAGAACTAATGTCGGACTAGTAAAAGAATGATGGGGTTTGGTCAATTAAGCAAAGCAAATTTTCTAAACACTTGAAAGTAACCCTGAACAAAATCAAATACAACATATTATAATTCAAAAGGTTTTAATAAGATTCAAATGAAAGATAGAACCAGTTAGATTAGAACACAGTCTGGGGTCAGAACACAGGACCCTTAGAGCCAGCTAGTGTCTGGGGGCCAAAGCATAGGACAATCAGAACCAGCAAGAACAGCCTGGGACTCAGAACACAGGAGAAGACCCAACTGGATTATAACATCAGCCTGTCATACTCTACAACTAGGCCTACTCTACATTCCAGCCCTGAAGGTTACAGGAAAAGATGAGAAGGTGCTCTTTCCATGTGGTTGCCCCAGGTCGTCTTCCTGGTGTATTTCCTTGACATGATGGCTTTTCTACAATGTGTATGACATTAAAATAAAATATATGTCATGTAATATTACATTAAAATATGTTTAAGACTAAACTTAACTTGTGCCTCATGGTGGGGGAAAGTGAGACAGTGGCTCACTTTCCCCCACAGCATTTGGCTCACTTTCCCCCACCACCACAATTTGAGAATTAGTAGTGCAGCTTTAATTAAAAAATGTAATGCTTGTGTAGCAACTCAGCCTTTCTCTGTCTACCCCCTCCTCTTAACAGTGTGGCAAATCACCACCAGCAGAACCTGATGACCATCGCCAATCTGGGCGTGGTCTTTGGTCCCACTCTGCTGCGTCCACAGGAGGAGACCGTGGCGGCCATCATGGACATCAAGTTCCAGAACATTGTAGTAGAGATCCTCATAGAACACCATGAGAAGGTAAGAGGTCACCAGCATGGATCTATACAGTGGACTACAAACAAACAACAGAGTTTGGTGACATGGTGGAGGATTGAATAATGCCTTGTCTTTATCAAGGGGATTATGCACACACACTCACACACACACACACACACACACACACACACACACACAATTATTATATGCACTCTATATACGTCTTGCTACGTTTCATTTTAGACCCAAGCAGTTTATTGGCAGGCCAAGCTGCTTGCATATGTCACTATGGCAACAGACACACCAGCCTGCCTCTTTGAGACCCTAGCATTGTGCACACACTGTATGTTTCCCTCCCTGGCTGAATACGCATGATAAGATACACACAATCAATCACATATAGACCTACAGTATGCCACACCTGTGTGCATGCATGACTTCACACACGCAGACAGGGTAAGTGTGTATTGAAAGAGTGATGACAAACATGTACACATACGACATGTGTTAGTCCACTCCCTTTTCCACAACTCCCAGGCAACGGCTATCTCTAGTGCAATGTGAAAAAACTAAACACTAGTACAAATACTGTGAATGCGCAGCTAAGAAACCATTGTCACAGTCCTTATGTCCCTGTTCTCTTCTGTACTGCAGTGTAAAAGGACAGCCTTCACAGTATATATTCCTGCTTTCCACAAACAAAGGGATTATCAGTTAAATTTTTCTGACTACTTTTTCGAAAAAGTAGCCTGAAGCTTGTGTGAAGTGTTCTTGAAACTATAAACTATCTACCACAATAATAATATTTGTAGGTTTCATGTTATCCTGCATCCAAAACAATACATCTAGTATGTCATAAGGGGTTCTCCAGCACTCTATTCGGTTTTCTCTGTTGAGCTATGGGTGTGGAGCTGGCCTAAAAAAAGCAGAAAAAAAAGGTGGAGACAGATGAATGAATGTGGTGACGATGACATTTGACTTGGGCTGAAATAACACACTGACAAACGCAGGGCAAAAATTTAGTTAAAAAAAACTTGGCATGGGATTTTCTGCATCTGAGTAACTAAAAAATTAAACTGGATATGTTTCAGAAATATCTTGATCTTGATCACCCTGTTAGGATTCTACACGTGTAATTATTCCCGGGTTTATACAAGTTATAGAGAGCAACAAGCTTTGCTGCTACGTTTTGCAGAATCTAAGCTGCAAGGGTTGTTATTCAGAATCAATTTTAGCTCAACAGCTCAGATATTAGACCATCTGTCTTCTCAACACACAGTGAGAAGTCAATAATTATTATTTGAAGTCAATCATAGGACAACTAGTGGTTTGGCAGGACTTTGAGTGCAACCTGTCACCAAGACCATCGCATATCATGTTGCCTCTGTACTGTTTTTGTACCAAATCACGATCATGTATGTTTCGGCATAGATGTACATTCAATGTTTTGACTGTATGTATTTTATCATTAAGTACAACTATTATGGATCTATACCTCTTACCTAAATGTGATCAGATAACTTCCATTGTACTGCAGTTATACAGTATATGGGACCATACATTGCTAGCAGTAAGAATATCCAATGCACGTGTTGTTTTACGGACGAAACCTTTCCACAGTGTTGTAAATGTGTTAATAGCTTCTCTGGTTGACTGTCCGTCTTATTTGTTCAGATATTCAAAGACGTGCCGACTTCTGCCGGCGGTCCCACCAACATGCAGCTCAACATGTCCAGGAGGAGAAGCACTGAGAACAAAGCCCCGTCCTGCAGTGAGCGGCCTCTCACACTCTTCCACACGCCAACACATTCCCAGAAAGGTGAGCTGGGCCCCCTAGTCGGCCATATGATGAGAATATGAAGTCTGTCTAACCGCCACTTTTTGTTGAAAAGCATTAAAGGTCGGGGTCAGCGATTTGGCCTTTTTTGGTTGCCAAAATCAGTGAGTCTTCATGATGTGCTACCTGTTCCTGTGTGCGCAGAAAGAAAATCCATGGTTAAACTAAACAGCCTTGGCTCTGTAAACAGGCATGTTGCTAGCTGGTGCACAGCGGTGGGCCCCCTTCGTTTACATAACCTTTGTTCACATACCGGCGGTTTACCGAGCATAGGCTAGGTATTAACAGTGGGTTTTCTTTTTCAGCGCACACACAGTTCAGACAGGTAGCGGTGCATGAGGAGATATTCACTGATTTTGACAACAACAAGCGTTCTCCAGAAATCGCTGACTCTTTTGCATTGAGTCGGTTAGCTTATGAGATCCCGGTACTGGTCAGCAGATGTATGGGTTTAGATCAGGGAAAGGCTTGTCGGTACTTAACGTGGCTCCTTTCACAAAAGAAAGGGCAAAAAAATGTCTGGCTGAAAATAGTTTGTGATTCTGTTTATTTGCTCTCGTCTAGGTGAAAAGAGGAACAGTGTGATAAACGCCACAGTTGCTGAGCTGAAGGAGCCGGTTTCCTCATCTCCTAACTGTAACAGCTGCAGCGGCAGCAGCAACAGCAACAGTAACAGCAGCAGCCAAAGCAGAACCCCGAGACACAGTCTGACCAGCAACGACGGAGAGCAGGAGACCCGACTCATCAGACCCAACTCACTGTGAGTGACTATCCCATATATGAAACTGAAGTTCATAGTTATTAATAGATAGGCTACTGTAAGATAGATACCAATTATGTATGTTTTTTTTTTCAAGATTCAGTCACTGACTACTTATAAGTAAAACATAATTAAGCAGTGTCTATTCTGGATTTAAAAAATAATAACGCAAAAGCCGGAGTGAAAGTTGGATTCAAACGTGCAATTGACCATTTAATGTTAAATGAAAGCTATAGTTTTTACAGGTCTGAACAAACCCCACTCCCCGCCCGTGAGAATGAACAAGTGGCTTCACATAAACACTGAGCACACACACACACACACACACACACACACACACACACACACAGTGTTTTCATTGGCCTGTCTGTCACCGTGCAATCACCTGTTCCATCATCTTGTTTTCACACGCCACTTTAGTGTTGGTTGGGTCGCCGTCCCTCCGCTTTGCGTCGCCCCGTGGTATGAGCACATTCCACAGCCTGTCGTGAGCTATTGCTTAAATATAAATACAGTATATATAATGACTTATTTAGGACATGTGTTTGACATTTCCTGAACCAAAGACCTTGTGCCCTTTGGGGTATTATGAAACATCTGAAGACATTCATAACTGTCACCTTAACTGGCAGATACCTCAATAGCCTTCTAGAGATATTCAAGGGCACAGAGAATACGCCCATTTGCAGAAAGTCTCTCCATCATGATTTACATTAAAGATGTATTTAATGGGCTGAGGCCAACAATCTGTTGGTAACAATAGGTCACCTAATGGTGCCTGAAATGATGTGCTTATAATACGCTTCTATCCCCGCTTTCTGCTGATGCTTCCAGAGAGATTAATTTACTTGTCAAGTCTTTTATGAACCTGGCCCTTTTATGTATGCCTAGCCTACTGTACGTATTGTTTGTATGCGTGTGTGGGATCAAGATGACATACTGTAGATTTCCCCTTCATTAACTCTGCCCCAGACAATTGAGACACAATATATTGATGATTGATATTTCTAAAAATAAATGAAACAAAATAAAGAACCGCCACTTCACTTTCAGCAAATCAATGGTGAAAAAAAAGGCATATCATCTCAGCATTATAATAAAAATGTACACAGAGAAATGTGGCAATCTCCCTGACGGCTTGATATTATGCTGTTGGCCTCCGTTAGGACGCTAACATAGAAAATAAGTGGAGAATAATTTCAGCAGAGTTTTTTTTTTTTTTTTTTTTTGCAGAATGGCAAAAGAGTTGTCCTGGAAACCTGTAAGGGATGAATGCAGGACAGTTAATGGAATCTAAATTGCATTTGATTGAAACAGATGATCTATCTATCTACACTCAACAAAAATATAAACGCAACACTTTTGTTTTAGCTCCCATTTTTCATGAGATGGACTTAAAAATCTAAAATTCATTCCAGATACACAATTGTACCATTTCTCTCAAACATTGCTCACAAATCTGTCTAAATGTGTGATAGTGAGCACTTCTGCTTTGCTGAGATAATCCATCCCACCTCACAGGTGTGCCACATCAAGATGCTGATCTGACATCATGATTAGTGCACAGGTGTGCCTTAGACTGTCCACAATAAAAGGCCACTCTGAAATGTGCATTTTTTTGCTTTATTGGGGGTCTGGGGACTCAGAACCAGTCAGTATCTGGTGTGACCACCATTTGCCTCATGCAGTGCAACACATCTTCTTCGCATAGAGTTTATCAGATTGTCAATTGTGGCCTGTGGAATGTTGGTCCACTCCTCTTCAATGGCTGTGCGAAGTTGCTGGAGACGGCTTATGGTGGAGAAATGAACATTCAATGCACGAGCAACAGATCTGGTTGACATTCCTGCTGTCAGCATGCCAATTGCACGCTCCCTCAATGCTTGTGGCATCTGTGGCATTTTGCTGTGAGACAAAACTGCACATTTCAGGGTGGCCTTTTATTGTGGACAGTCTAAGGTACACCTGTGCACTAATCATGATGTCAGATCAGCATCTTGATGTGGCACAACTGTGAGGAAGGATGGATTATCTCAGCAAAGCAGAAGTGCTCACTATCACACATTTAGACAGATTTGTGAACAATGTTTGAGAGAAATGGTACAATTGTGTATCTGGAATGAATTTTAGATCTTTAAGTCCATCTCATGAAAAATGGGAGCAAAAACAAAAGTGTTGCGTTTATATTTTTGTTGAGTGTATCTGTCTGTCTGTCTGTCTGTCTGTCTGTCTGTCTGTCTGTCTGTCTGTCTGTCTGTCTGTCTGTCTGTCTGTCTGTCTGGTAGCTAGACTGGTCAGCTTATTGGTAACAGATTTAATTGAATGTTTCCAAGTGCTTTAAAAAAATGCTCACACTCACAACAAATCTTTTTGGTTGTGTATGAAAAAATATATGTCCTACATAGTTTCAGTACACAATTTTTAAGTATCACTGCCGGTGCACCCACAGAGCAACAGATGGGTGAATGTTTATTCGCCTACAATGGCGGAGCAGGTAAAAATCCTTCCCAATGTCTGTTTTGATGGTTTTTATCATGTTTTATCACACTTATGGATCTGAGATGATGCTAGATAACTCGCTGCTTGAAGACCGCAGTGCATTAATGTGGTGACGTAGGGACGAGCGAGGGGACTGCTAACTGCAGTAACTGACAGGAAGTTAGCTAAAAGAACCATTCCGCTTACAGCACCTTTAATGGAGTAGCCCTTTAACTCTGCTAAGGAGGAATTAAATCCCATTCACAGCATGAGAGTCTGACTCTGCGGTAACATATGATTCGGATCCCAAATCCATACCACGTTTTCTCAATCTCACAAACCAGACAACATGCTTTTCCGAGAACAAAAACGCGAGAGAGTAAAAAAGGTCTAAGGTAAACTAAAGCCTTCAGAAGCCCTGCTGCAGTCCCCTGAGGCGGATGTGATTTTCAGATTTGGCACCTTTGACTATTGATGGTCAGTGTCTTTTTCTTTCAACCATCTTTCAAAATATCTCCCACAAACAAACTACATCCTCGTGTAATCTTCAATTATAGTAAAATAAATATACAAGTAAAATAACTAAGCATAAGTCAAAGGAGTCTAGACAAGCTAACAGTAGTACTGACTCTACAGACCCTGTAGAGTCTAGACAAATGCCTTGAACCTGGTGTAGACAGGTGAAAGTATAAATGGCAAAACGTCTCGTTCTGCCCTCTTTGTGTCCTCTGTTGAAAGCCACAGCGTTTGTATTTTATTCCTTCTGTCTGTTTGGCATTAAAAGAAAAAAGAGAAATTTAAGGGAAAATAAGTGAAGAGCAGAGGAAGCAATGGGTGAGAGAGAGAGAGAGAGAGAGAGAGAGAGAGAGAGAGAGAGAGAGGAGAAGCTGTAAAATGTAATTACCCCTAGTGGAGAGAAAAAAGAAAGAGAAAAAACACCGCATGGGTGAGAAGATGAAAAAAGAAATATTTCCTCCCTCCCAGCGTTACAACCATTTGCACAAACATCATTCACACACACGCGCGCGCAGAGCCAGGCTGCTTCTTCATATTTTCACTCGTTCTCATTTTGGTTCTGTTTTTTTTTTATGTTTTTTTGCCAACAGCACAATACAGCCACAATATGTCTATCTCACCATTTAAGATCTGCAGATACTACTCTGAACACTGGCAGTCACTCATCAAAACCCTGATAGCACTGGTTTGTTTTTGATTGGACCAGAGGCATTACGATCAGAGATATTTTAGATACTGTATGTGTGTAGTCCCACTGTATAGAATTGATCAGTTCTGCTGATCCCGTGATGCTGAGCGCCACCAGAAGCTGTAGCATCATGAGTGTAACTGCGTGTTGCTACTCCATCTGTACAAGCGCCACATCAACAGTGCAAATCCAATCATGAGTAGAAAAACAAATCAACAAGTGAGTAAGCTCGACTGAGGAAAAACCTTCAGAAAAATAAAGATATAAATGAAGGCCAGTAACTACCTAATACATTCATTTTTTCATTTTCCTTTATTTATTCTCGAAAGATCAATTGAGGGTTACCCTCTTTTACAATGACGTTGAGAATTACAGATACACAATATACAATGAGAATACACAACAAGCTTACAAAGAGACAACAACAATTAAAACATTCAGATCAATTGAATAAAGCAGAACAATAGCCTAATTAAAACAGTTACAGGTGGAGTGGGGCTGATTCAAAATAATAACTTTAAATTGGTTAACAGTTATGAGTGTATTTATTTTAATTTGATGTTGTAGGGTGTTCCAGGAGTCAGGGGCACTGTGGCTAAAAGCAGTTTTACCAAGGTCAGACCGGGCGTATGGAACATATAACATGAGCATTTCAGTTGAGCGGGTTTGATAAACCCCATCTGAAATATGCAGCATTGTTGTCAAATAGAGTGGTAGTTTTCCGGTCAGGGCTTTATATATAAAAATATGCCAATGTGCATCACGTCTCTCTTTAAGAGAGGACCACCCAACCTTTTACAGCCCACTACAAGGGCTCTCATGTGGTCTAATCAGCACAATGCACATTTCCACAGCCCTGATCCCTGCAGGACATCAACAGAGTGAGTAGTGTCATTGTCACCGCATTGCTGCTTTGAGTTTCTACATTAAAAGCCTACCAATAATGGGAATGGGCAGAAGCCTTTTAATGAGAAGAAATAGATAGTTAAGGTTAATTCTTAAAATCCATTGGGGAAAAACTAAAAAGCGAAAGTCCACGGGTGAATTTGTGAATCAGGATTAATGTTAAAAACGAGGAAGGCATATTCTCTCCAGGCTATTTAAAACCTGAGTATTGAGCTGTACAGCTGTGTGGTGTCAGCACCTCGTAACAATGTCAAGGCAAAGGTATTTGCATGGCACTCGTCTGACCTCTAGCCAGCCTGTATTTCCCAGCGTATTGCTCTCACTGAGAAACCATAGAGACATGATAACTTTGGTCTCAATTACACCTTTTGTGAGAGCTGAAATTTACGATGATAATCATGTAATTATTTCAGAGAGCTGCTTGTATTTATTTTTTCTCTTTTCTTGTAGTCCAAACTACTGTTGCATTGACTTATATTGCTTCTGCTCTAAATGCTATATTTTTTTTTCAAATGTTCTTAGCACTAGAGAGAGAAGTAGAAATATAATTTGTGACGAATTTCCAACATTTTGTAAAATTGATTTATAAGGTCGATAGTCTTTTGCATAATTCACACAATTCTGTCGCATGAAACATCCGACGGTTGTACGATGGAAAGCTTTTTTCTTTATTTTTTTTTAAGAAAAATAAATACAAATAATCCAGGGTCAGGAGTAAACTTTCCTAACTCATATCCATCAGTCTGTCAAAGAATGTTTGTCACTTGGCAATATGCAGAGTCAACGCCAATATGATCTGCTGGAGTGCATTGTTGGCATCAGCAGACTGACAACATGTGCAAAAAGAAGACACATTTATCACCTCTCCTCTTTATTTATGAAGTGCCCGTATATGCACTGTGGTTTACGGATGTCGATCATAGTTTTTTTTTTGTTTTTTTCTTGACTAGAGACAGACCGTGATAATTCCAAATCTCACTTCAGGATGCAGCAGTTTGTCACTATGGCAACCACGTTTCACGTCATGAGTTGATGTTTTGTGCAGTGCAGAGCGGTAGATAAGAGAGAAAATCACTAATGCCATGACTCACCTATGTGTTGTTCAAAACAAACAATGTGGAGTGAGCTGACCGACACACACAGTCAACCTGCTTTTGCTATAGTCACTTGTATGCACAGTATATTTGATCAAATCATTAACTTTAAAGCTGCTGTTTTTGTACGTTTTGATAACTTTTGGTATTTAAAATAAGGATTGGAAAGGTTTAAAACTCCTTTGGAGTGAGTGAGTGGAATTAAGCCAAGCTAATTCATATCAGCAGTGGAAGTAACAATCAAAGTTCCAGTATACGTTCCATCCTCTCTAATGGTGGCTGGATACTTGTAAACAAAAATGGCCTACATACCTGTTAACTTTCAAACAAACCCTTCAACTGTCTTCAAAAGCTGATCATTTGAAATACCTATTTGTGCATTAGGTTCCTGGAATAGCGCGCACTTGTGCTTGTATAGAAAATACACTGTGTCATTGTATCCCCGTCATTAAAGTAATTATTATCAGGCAACTGGCTTTTAGGCATTTAAAGCTTTTTCAGTATTTTTTCTCAGTTGATATGGGACAGAGTAATGCAATAATGGAAGCAGAGGCGGCAGAAAAGCTCCTCTTTGAGCCTGAAACACAATGCCGTCAGTCACGATGCAAAAAGGTCTGGCTGGGGTTTGTCACTGCTGCTGCTGCGTGGGCGTGCTGTTTCATCCAGTCTGTCCTGGATTTTTTCAGGACAGCTTTCCCCTGCAGTGGCTACGTTAAAATATACGTATAGGTTAAAGATGCAGTCAGTGATTCTGGAGAAGGCTTTTTGTCAATATCACTTTTTATCAAAAACAATGAGTATCTTCCTCATGATCCGCTACCTGTCTGTACTGTGTGTGCGCTGAAAAAAATCTGATGTTAATACACAGCCTATAGGCTCTGTAAACTGGTATGTAAACAAAGGGTGCCCACCGTAGCTAGCAACATGACAGTTCACAGAGCCAAGGCTGAGTATTAACAATCGATTTTGTTTTCAGCAGACACACAGTTGTGGATTCTGACAGTGAATCGTGAGGAGATATTCACTGATTTTGACAAAAAAGTGATCTGTGCCTGTTGCATAGCCTGCTGCTTCCTTTGCTTTTTGCCTTTGCTACGCCTCTCTGTTTCCTCACTCAATTTTCTACATGTCTCACTCTACCATGTCTTCCACCTTCTCTCACTGTAGACCATAAGTCAGCCTTAAGGGCCTGCCTGTGATAGATGTAGGCCTGCGTGTCATTTCTGAGAATAAACTGAGATCAAAATGATCAACGTGGTTGGTGTATGTGTGTATGTGTGTATGTGTGTGTGTGTGTGTGTGTGTGTGTGTGTGTGTGTGTGTGTGTGTGTGTGTGTGTGTGTGACTGCTGACAGTGTACATTTAGCGTCATTTTGCAGCACGAGGGAACGACACATGGATTGATGAAGCTGGGATGGATAGATAGAAGGATGAATTATATTTTACAGCGTTGTGTCAACTGACCATTTTCTGAAATTGTATTAGTTTACTGGAGATATACACTCTCCCACAACAGTGTAATTAAAGTAGTAGATGGATGAACCAAATCTAAATATTAATTCGGTCTGCTCCTAATATGTTCAGAAACATTTTAGTATGTAACCTTGTGGGTCACTGATTAGGATATGATAACACAATCTTGCTTATTTTCTTCATCTTTTGCTTACAGGTTGAACCCAAAGAGTCGGGGCAGCATACCAGCCAGGTATGAACAATGCTTTAATCAAAGAATGCCACACTAATGTCCAGAGCTGTATGCTCATTTAAACATAATGATTTTTGTTTTGTTTTTCAAACTGGTATGATATGTTGTCGATTTTTTTAAATTAGCGATTTTATATGTATATATCCAGCAGTGCGACGTCTCCCAGTCCCACCTCACCACGGTCTCCCTCCTGGCCGATGTTCTCAGCCCCATCAAGTCCACAGCCGACGTCCTCCGCCTCTAGTGACTCCTCCCCTGGCAGGTTGGTCCATATTGGTTGTAATTGATGGCAATTACTCCAAAGCTGTATAACTGGAAGGCCTGTGTTAAGAACTGTGCATACTGCTTAAGTGATTGCTGTATGAATAGAGAGTGATTTTACAAAGAAAGAAAAATATACGTCCTTAAAGCGGCTACGAGTAACATTTAAATATATTTTAAACAGCCTCATGTCTCCTCTGATAATCATAAATTACCTTTAACAGCAAACGAGACCATCAGTGCAAAGAAAGACGTTTTTATATAGTTTTTATTACTGCGTTTGGTCTGGTCGCACACCCAGTCCGATTTTCGGTTCGCTCGTGCAGGCTCTATGGTCACATATTCGTATTGGTCGCAGATTTCAGTGTGGCGCTGCAACACGATTTGAGAAGCCTATCCCTCCAGGTGAGGGAAGGGGAGCGGGAGCCTTGTTTGAGACAGTTATTTGTCGTCATAATGACTGATAACGGGGCTGAACCATCAAAGAAAAAAAGAGAATGCAATGAAGAAAAGCTAAAAGGGAGAGTGATATAGGCAACGGGCGGGACGAGGGCGTTGCCAAGCAACGTGTATATAATTTCACGAGAGTGAAACTAGACTGCAGTGTTTACTCCTAAATGAATGAGCGGTTGGTACTAACACAAAGTTTGCTTTGCTTCACCATCATCAGATAACCATTATCTTAAATAGTCATTATTTACATCAACAACACAAACACATTACCTCATCGTGATCCATACTAACTGTCGTCTCTCGTTCATTCGCTTTGTGTGAGGACACGTAATCTTTCAGCTCCGTGAGAGAGAGTAGGTGACGCTGCTGCATCAACTCATTGCAATCTGGTGTGTGTAGCACTGACTGGCATTAGTTGATGCAGTGTCAAAACCACTCTCACGGAGCCGAAAAGAGTCCTCACACTTTCAACACACGGACATGCACTATATTGCGCCCTTCTCAGTTCACACTGGCACGCCTTGCACGAGCTAGAAAACAGCTTTGCGACAGCGGGCGTCGTAAAAATACTACCGCTTTTGTCCAAAGGGGACGCCAACGTGCCATGTTACTCGTAGTGGCTTTAAGTTGAGAGACACTGGGGGGAAAAAAGAAGATTTTTTTTTGGCTACTTTGCTTTATTAACATCCTAAAAATGTCCTAAAAATAAAAGATCCAAAATGTTAAATAGTTTGTGTTTATTTGACTTAACCTTGTCTGTTTGCATGTGTATTCTCGTATACAACCATTTTTACCAGCCATTATCTCCAAATTGTTCTTTTGTCAATACTCTGACCACAAATCTCAACTTCTAAAGCTCATCAACTAAACTTTCCATACTCATTCTTAGCAGATTCATCACATATTATGCAGAATATGCATTTTTCTCCCATGACCTGTAGGCCTACGTAGTATTCTTTGATGTATAAAATGAAAAAAAAGGCTGTATCAAAAATATTCTGTCAAAACATTGGACTCCCATATGTTGTAAAAATGAAATACAGATTTTAACTATGGCTTTACCCAACATCTAGATTTTTTTCTAGAACAGTTGATATACACTCACCGGCCACTTTATTAGGTACAGCGGTACATTTTCTTGTTAACACATATAACTTATCAGCCAATCACATCGCAGCAACTCAATGCAATTAGGCATGTAGAGCTGGACAGGACAACTTATTGAGGTTGAAACCGAGCATCAGAATGGGGAAGAAAGGGGTTTTAAGTGACTTCGAACATAGCAATGTTGAGGGTGCCAGAAGGGCTGGTCTGAGTATTTCAGAAACTGCTGATCTACTGGGATTTTCAGTCCAAACCATCTCTAGGGTTTACAGAGAATTGCCGGAAAAAGAAAAACTACCCAGTGAGCAGCATTTGTGTGGACGTAAAATGCCTTGTTGAAGTCAGAGGTCAGTGGAGGATGGGCATAGTGGTTCGAGATGATAGAAAGGCAACAGTAACTCAAATAACCACTCATTACAACCAGGGTATGCAGAATACCATCTCTGAACGCACAACACGACCAACCTTGAAGCAGATGGGCTACAGCAACAGAAGACCCCACCGGGTTCCACTCCTGTCAGCCAAAAACAGGAAACTAAGGCTACAATTCTCACAGGATCACCAATATTGGACAATAGAAGATTGAAAAATAATGCCTGGTCTGATGAGTCTCGATTTCAGTTGCGACATTCAGATGGCAGGTTCAGAATTTGGCATAAACAACATGAAAGTATGAATCCATCCTGCCGTGCACCATCAACCATGCCATGTTCAAAGTCACTTTAACCCCCTTTCTTCCCCATTCTGATGCTCGGTTTGACTTCAGTACATTGTCTTGACCACGTCTAAATGCATTAAATTGTTGCCATGTGATTGGCTGATTAGCTTTTTGTTTTAACAAGCCATTTAACAGGTGTACCTAATAAAGTGGCCGGTGAGTGTACATCATAACTTGTCCATGCTTTATGTCACTTTAGATGACTTTAAGTGTTTAAATGAAGCATATTTTCAAACTGAATGCTGTCTGTGTTTCTGAGGAAATAAGAAGATAACCTACTGTCTTCTCTCTGTCTCTCTCTCTCTCTCTCCCTCTCTCTTATTATCTCCAGTATTGTGGGCAGAAAGGCTCGAGCGTTGTACGCCTGTAAGGCAGAGCATGACTCTGAGCTGTCCTTCATCGCTGGGACCATCTTTGAGAATGGTGAGTCAGACTGTGGAAAAAGGAAAGAATGTTGGTTCGTGTTTTTACAGAAACAAGTAATTACAGTCAAAATTAAAAACGACAGCCTCGGTGTTGGATTTCTTTGTTTCATGTGTATACACGTGTCTAGCTAGTCAAGGGTTTTTGCCCAAACTATTATTACTGGAAGGGTTTTTAACAACATTTTCCCATGACCGCTATTTATATAATGAAATTGAATGGTAACCCAAAGTTTTTTCCTTTGGTAAGGATTGGTCTTGAGGTCATTTTTGAGGACAGAGGAAAGTGCAATTGAGGTGCATAAATAAGCTTTTTAGTTTAGTCCGGAATCAATAGGGTCTGATATATCGTTTCATAAGTGTATTTTTCACCTGGCTTTAAAAAAAAAAGCTTAAGAGTTCACGTGCTCTTATTGCACACTTCTCCAGTGAATATTAGAGACTGATATTAGGTCAAGGGCAATCGTTTTTGCACAAAGCCAATAATTTAATATATATTTTTCAGACCTGAAGATTAGCTTTGTTTTTGGCAAAAACAAGTGTATATAAATATAACGCTACAGACACACACAAGTGATGACACTGTAAAGTATTGAAAATATAATATAACATTTTATGAATTGTTGTCTTTGGTCATTTCCTGTCCACCTCCCCTCGACATGAGAATCTCCATACAGTCAGTCTCAGGTCCCTCTCCAACCTCAGGCTCCCAGAACTGTACATCTTATTTATCCCTCCAGAGCCCCCCTTTAGCTCAACACGCTAATGAAGACCAGATCTGCACACATTTAAGGGATTATAAAAAGTACTTATTTGTAACGTGTGCTGCTTCACTCATTACTAGGCAGGATAACTGTAACTGAATAGTTATCCTGGCACCTTGTAAAATCTCTGCGGGGAAACAAACACAAACACCCACGCACACACACACACACGCACACACACACACACACGCACGCACTGTAGGATCGGTAGGGACCCCCCTTTTTTTGGTCATGCCACTTGACACACGGTCACTGCGACCCCTCAGACCCTAAATAGAGTTTGCTGCGTCGAGACTATTGCAGGGCGGTTGTGTAAAGCAAGAGCAGTGTCATTGGAGCCTTTTGGGTCAAAACCTTGACCTAGTGGACATGTAATCCCTACAGAAATATATCAACACCCCCACTTGCTCATAGCTAGCCAGGGACGGAGCATCCCAGCTGTCCCCCACACAGGGCTCATACTGCAGCCTTATACCGTCCCAAAACAAGATACTGTATAAATGTGTTCATCCTAGCCGTAATATGGAGCATCACTACAGTTTTGTTTGTTACTCTTTCTTGTGACAGCAGTTTAATTAAGAGGTAGAGCTTGTTTTGTATGTGTTGATTCAGGCAGATCCGAGATGAAGATCAAAGAATACCAAAAACTTTGTGCACAGTCTCGCGTTTAGCTCACATTTGGTGTCTGTATTTGATGTAACTCTGTGGTAGCATGGTGTGCAGCATTTGTTAGAGGACAAAATGTGGTGAACACACAATGTAGCTCAGCCCGCATTGTTCTTTTTAACGTCCTGTACTTTGAGCCATATCTTGACAGATTTCTTGGTGTTTAGTGGATCTTTAACTGGAAAATTGCAGTACACTGCACGCCAGAGCAACGTGCAATCAATTAAATTAGGTCACTTCCTCAAGCTTGTCATTCGTGCATGTCAAGCTTTATGAAAATGAGTCAAGAGAGCCGTTACTGCACATGTTCACCTTATATTTACATCCCATCGTCCTACCGCACACCCTGTCAACAGAAAATGCACGGTCGAGCAGTTTGCATTTTAATAATCCCGGTGTCCAAATTCCTCATTTGTATTTCAAGTTTATTCTTCATCCAATTATACAGTACATTCTCAAATTAAGTTAACAAAAATTCACACTTTCACTGTAAATATTTGAAGATTAAAGCTGCACTAATCTTTTCCATTCTCACCTATTCACAGCTATTGAGCTGTTGTGTGTTGCAGCCAGAGATGTCCGCTCCAAATATTTTTGATATGAAACACTTGTTAACTGCCCTGTTGTTTTTACTTAACCTTCTTAACCTTTATCTCTCTCACACTATCTGCATGTGTGCTTGTGTGACACGTGTTTGTCCAAATGAAAGGAACCAATTATTAAAGGTTCAATATGCAGTTTCAGTGGGAGGGGGATTTGTTTACTCTGGCGGCAGTGGCGATGTGGGTAGGCCGGTCGTCCCCCACCTACCCGCCACATGTCGAAGTGTCCCTGGGCAAGACACTGAACCCACATTGCTCCCGATGGTTCAGAAAGCGCCTCGCATGGCAGCTACTGGCATCAGTGTGTGTGTGTGTGTGTGTGTGTGTGTGTGTGTTAATGGGTGAATGTTGTAAGAAATGTAAAGCGCTTTAGGGCTGAGAAAATCACCTAAAAAGCTCTATTTAAGTCAAGTCCATTTACCATTTTACATTTACAGTTAGTTTAAAAATGTTTTACTCTACGTGTAATTCTTAAGGTGCCAACACACTGCACTCCGGCGCGGTGCTTGGCCGGAGGAGCTCAACGCTGATTGGCTATCGCGGCGCAGCCGGTGGCAAAAAGTTAAATATTTTGAACTCCTGCGGCGGCTGCGCCGCCCTAGCCGCGCCGCGTGAACCGCTCGCCGCTGGCCGCCCATTCGTGGTGTGCAGTGTGTTGGCACCTTTAGTATTGAATCATTCTATCATCATAAATCAAATCAAAACTCAATAATTTTGAGGAACCTGGAACCAAACCTTACACGAATAACAATATTTGTAAACCAAACAGTGGGCCCTTCTGCTTTTAACAACAACAATGCAACATTCACATTTTTTTATGTAGCTTAATAACTCCAAACAGTGTTCCAGGGATCCAATTTTTCCTGTGATGAAAGTTTGTTTATTCAGTTATGAGACTATATCTTAGAAAATGTTGACTTCTCTGACACACCCACAGTTACATAGTGCACCTTTAATGGCAAATCTTCCTTTGTGGCGATTGAATCAAATCAAGGTTTCTTTCTCCCTCTCTCTCTCTCTCTCCCTGCTAGTTCACGTCTCCAGGGAGCCCGGTTGGCTGGAAGGGACTCTGGATGGCCGAACAGGACTGATACCAGAAAACTATGTGGAGTTTTTATAGCTGCAGGCAGGCAGAGGAAAAGACTTGAACTGGATGAAACTGGACTGGAGTTGACCAAACTGGATTGTGGAGGACTAGAATCTACTGCACAAGACTGAATGAACAGCCTCTGTATTAGATGATCGTATTATACTATATTGGACTGGAAAAGTTGTTGATGAGACCGCTTGTCTTGTCACCAACTAAGACTGGGAGTTGAAACTGGACCAAGCAGAAGGTGGAGCGGATTTTGGGAGGGGACCCATGAATTGCACTGGAAAAGAAGAAAAAAATTAGACGTGACCTATTGTGGTTCCGGCTGTTATTGAATTAGTGTGGATGACTTCTCAAGTCTGTGGTGAAGATGATGTGGTAATGAACCTGGAGTGTGTGTGTGTGTGTGTGTGTGTGTGTGTGTGTGTGTGTGTGTGTGTGTGTGTGTGTGTGTGTGTGTGTGTGTGTGTGTGTGTGTGTGTGTGTGTGTGTGTGTGTGTGTGTGTGTGTGTGTGTGTGTGTGTGATGGAAAAAAGTGAACAGGGGTGGGGGTTCATTTGGGCTTAGAAAAAAATGATAAAATCACCTGTATAAATGAGTTGATATATCGGAGCTGTGAGGCTTTTCAGGCCTTTGCTTGGTCACTTTGAACTGCACTGCCACTGTTCAGCTTCTTCAAAAACAAATATGATAGAAATATCTTTCTGTGGAGGTAATCGCAATGATGTCAGGGAGACATAATAGAAAGCAAGTGGCCTTTGACTTTGGACTTGCTAGATCACTTTCTCACTGTGCTCCTTGTGAATGATTGCTAATCACATTTGGGAACTGGAGCCTTTTTAAAGCCTATTTTAAATGATTGGGGTTTTTGTTATAGGGCCTGTAAATGTGTTTGTGAACACTTTGCCGTGTCCGGTAATTCCCCTGGGACAAAAACTCAACTCTAGCTAATGTTTCAGGCGCTCCAGGTTTTGCCAGTAAAATGCCCCAGGCCAGATAAGCACAGGATGAGGTCGTCTTGAAAAAACAGTTCGCTGAAAGGTCAACGGTGGGTTTATGCTTCTCCCTGCGCGGAGCCCTCACAAAAAAATGTGAAAAATGTCAATCAAGCTCCACAAAGCAGAACGGCGGTTTACAGTGCTGCGTAGCTAGCGGCAACAACTGATTCCTGCTGGGTAAAAAACGAGCCCAGCTGTGAGGCCTCGCTCTGCTTCTTCCAGCTTTAGATAGATTGTGATGGTTGGAAGTAATTGGATCCAGTATTGTATGTTGTGTCGAGTCATTTCATTCCATTCAAGGAATTCTCATCAACCGAAATGTTGTATTTTTTTTTTTCAATAACAAGAGCACCTGTGTTCAAACCCATCTAAATAATTTTTTCCAACCCTGTTTCTGGAATGCATGATATTGTTCACATGCATTTATTTTAAGAATTGATCTTTGTCTCATGCGTGCAGATTTCATCAGTTGCTTTACTGTAGATGCGGTTATCCTCAACAACATGTGAGAGAGAAACAGCTGAAGTCATTCCAAAGTCAAAACACAACACAACACATAACTGTCTGCGTCAAATTAAATACAAAATGTGGATTTCAGAGAAGTTTTGACATTTGAAGTGAGAAATCTTTTTTTTTTGTCATTTTCCTTCAAACCACTAAGGGAACATCTGTGAACAAATGTTTCTGAAAAAAAAGGAAATTTTGTTTTCTATTAGAACAGAATATTGCAAAGAACATTCTAGCATTTTAACAGGAAAATCAAATGGGAGAGTAAATGTGAAATGAGACTACTTTGTTCATATCTGAACTTTTTATTTATGAAAGTTTCTTAAAAAGGCGAAATCCTGAACTTTATTCATTTTGAAGGTGTTTTATTGACATTGTAAATAAATCTACAGCATTTGATAAGGTATACATTTTTTAATTATGAAATTTTATATTTTGTATTTTTAGCATACTAACTTAATTCCATCTTTGTTGCCCAAGATTTTTTTGTATCCTTTAAGTCTATCTACAGCCTTAAATATGCTTTCGGATGTTTTTGGTGAATTGACAAGATTGTGCAGAATTAAAGATAAATGTTCCAACAGCTGCAGATGGGCTTCGACTTTTTTCTTTTCACTCACTCGTGTGAATGTGACAACGAAAAAAAATAGTTTCTCACACCAGGATCTAGAAAGTTCAAATGTTTGGATCCCATAAAAATGTGTTACAGCTGTGGTTTATCTTTAAATTCTACAACTAACACATTTTATTAATAATCCAAATTTTAAAGATAGGCTTTTCTGCTTTTAAATGTATAGTTCAGTTATTTGGCAAAATACACACATTTGACATACCAAACCCATATCAGGGAGTTGCTTGCAATGAAATAGTTCCAGCACTTAACTACCTGTAGCAGCAGACATTTTTAACTCAGGACATTTTTAACAACAGATCTGGGAGTGAAAAAAAGCACTTGATCTAAGCGTTGTAAAACAGAAAACTTTATTGTGTAAGATGTTTTTTTAAACTAAATCAGTTCTTCTGAATTTTCGCTTTCAACCAGCGGTGACAAAAACACCCCCCCCCCCCCCCCCCCCCGAGTTGTTACCAACACGATGCCAAATCCAAAGAACAACACAGTTAACTTAATTCAACATTTAATCAAATAGGTGAAAATATTGACACTGACTACAGGTGTAATACAGAGGTAAAACAAACTATTGTTTTTTCAAACAAACATTTTATAGATATTTTTTTTTCTTTTTTTTACATTTACATAACTGAAATACGAACAAAACAGACTTCAATGAAAGCCATAGCCATATGTACCAGTGAAACATGATCTGCCCTTAATCTTTAAAGATAATATTTGCATGTATTTTATACAAAATAGACTTTATCAACCAGTATGAGGGTAGTGCAATTCCGTCAGGCTCTGGAAAAATCTACTTTCTCACAAAGATTCAACGTTTTTGTTGTTTTTCATTATCTGTTTTAAAGTGACCATTACATCCTCACAGCAATATACATGGGATCCAAAGCCTGGACCTTTACAAAATATGCCTTTCAAACAAAAAGTACTAGCTGTTGGGTCATTGGGCTACTTAAAATGTAACTGCTTAAATCTTTTTTTTTTTATATATTTTTATTTCTTTTACCTCCCCTGCTTTGGTCACTCTTTTAGAACGCAAAAACCTCTTCCAGTCCGTCTCTCCCTCCCTCGCTTCCGTAAAACTTTAAAACACAGTGATTATTCATATAGACTTTCCCATTGACTCGTAGAATGTACATTTAATTCACATAGACAAACATGTTTAAACACTTCCTAATGTATTCAACACATCTACCTTTTATCAAACACAAACCAACAACAGAAAAAATATTTACTTTCTCGACTCGTTCAATGTACAAAAATGATTGGGTAAAATTATTCATATCAAAGAGGATCAAGCTGATGTATTCAAAATCACAGAAAATATTGTCATGTTTATAATCATTTCTTTTTTTTACAATAGATCAATCTCCAAAAGCATTGATATATGTTAAGGGGTTTATCTATTTCCTGATTTGTAAATCTTATTTCTATGGCTCTCTGTCTCCCTTTCACAAGGCCTTTAGTCGAACATGTAGTCGAAAGGTAAAAGAGAAAAGTGTATAGGAGTATAGCGGTTAAGTCTATGTAAAAATATTTTGTAATAATAGACACTGTTTACATTGCACTGGATATGTCGGCGCTGCTATATACACCTATGGCCGTTTAGCAGGGATATTGGTACATCTAAACGTTAAAGCTGGTTTTTATGAAGCACCACCACCACCTGGAAACAACTGTAATACTATATGCAAAACTTACCCAAAACAAAAAAGACATTTTAGTAAAATATTCCCCAGAATAATCAACTATAGTGTGAGCTGCATTGAGCCCACATTCATTACAGCACAAGACCGAGTGAGTGAAGCTGAAGCCTGCACTGTACATGAAACAGCCCCGTTGTGAGTGACCATCCTCCATGACAGAATTGCTGATTAAAAACAAGATGGCTCTTATTGAATAGTGGCGTGCTGTGCTGTTAGTTACAAGTAAGTAACACACAAATGACCGGTCCCTATGGCAACCTGCTACCTCGTCGGTTAACTGCCATTCAGATATATACGCTGCAGATGGATGAGTACCATTCAGAAATAGACAGATGAAAGTCTGTGCGATCGACATTTTAGGTGGAAATGCTTGGCAGTTAGAAGAAACAGGGAAAACAATTGTTGTGTCTGCTGTGAGGGAGGAGCAGAAGCCAATGTGCAACTGGTGCTGTGAATATATTTTGCTTTGGCCATCACATAAGCTGGTACGGACATGTTTTCACATTACAAATGTACCAAAGTGCAGACCATCAGCAGTAGATATTACTGCTTTTTTTGCAATTTCAAAAATACAATATTTTGTGCATCTCAAAAACAAATTATATTATACACCTACTTGGATGAAAACAATCAGTACGTTTAAGCTGGTGTTGGTGCAACACTGAACTAAGATTTTGTATTTATTTCTGTATTTTACATTAAAAAAACACATAGCGTGAAATCCCACCTGAATAATCACTCTTTCACATCTCCAGGAAAAGAAATATAAAAATTGTCTATTAAATTTGGCACTAGTGGAATACATCTAAAGTGATGTAGTCACTTACAGCCTGAGCTTTGATTCATACATTTGGACCAAACTGCATATTTTCGCCCAAAAATATCACAACTTTAAAGTTGGAGTCCCGTATTAAAAACAAGAGCTTCCATCGATTATAGGTGTCTCTTTTTTTTTCTTTTTTTACATCTCATATACAAAACAAAGATACGGATGTAAATATATATTTATTTACCATTTCAACAATTTTTGAGGTCGAAAAGTTAATAACCACCCCTGGTCCTGCTTGTGCTAAATGCTTTGAGATGAAGCTGATTAAAGGGTGCATTTCATCGACGACCTTTTTGAGTGAAATGCAATACTTTCTTACAAGTAACATGCTTTTTGTTGATCAGGAGTACTACGTGGTCAAGTTCATTATGTCTGGAAAAGTCAGTTAGTTAATAATATAAACTGTTTTTAGAGAGGTTTGAGAAATATCTAGTTCTAAAATAAATCTAGCCATTCTAGTAACTACTCACATCAGGCATAATTTCCCTCTCCTATTCAAACAAGCAGTGATTCCTGAGGTGGGAACGGCCGGGTAAGTCACTCCAAGTGGAGCTGTGTGAAAGCACATGTTAAAACAAAGTTCTATGAAGCCATTTACTCAACTAGAACCTCAGTGTGAATGCTGCTGGCAATGAAAGGATGGACTGTAATGATTTGTTTGAGTCATTGTGGCTTTTTACTAACAGACTTTGGATGTTTTTTTTTTTCAAAAAGCAATTCAGTTCTAAAAACCCATTTGTGTAATTAACTCTGAATAATTTGAAACGGTGTGTAAACACATTTCAGACCAATTACCAATTCACTGATTATTCCAATTATCAGACCCTAAAGTTTAAGTCAGTCAATTTGCTCCTGAATATTATTTTTTTAATGTGGACAAAGCTTCTTGTACCTTTCTACAAGTTAGTTTTAGTTAACAGTGTTTGGAAGTCAACATAATGTTTGTATATATCTGGGTACTGATTGTTTACATAATAAAGTGAGCTTACGGACTTTTGTATACTTCTCCTGTCTTTTTATGTGATTAATTATGCAATTGATTCATTTGGTGATTAAGGGCTAAAAGATTCTTGGAATTTCGTATTGATCTACACATTTCTAATCTGCACCATGGGCTGTTTTCCCTTAGATGCATATCTGAGGGGCCGAAGAGAGAGAGAGCTACACACATTGAAAAAACATGGCTTGCAGAGAAAAAAGGAAATTGTTAGCGTGGAAAAACTTAAACAGGAAAACTATGTGGAGGGATGTCAAGGTTAGAGTCTTACGCAAGAACAACACAAGAGTTAGGGGAGGATGGCTATATGAAGAGCTTTGAAAAGCTAAAAAGGCACTGTTTTTTTCCCTTCTCAGATACATCCTGTGTAAACATTTTGCTGGGTGAGTGTATATACTGTGTGTGTTTGTGTGTGTAAGCCAGTGTGGTAAGAAATGCGTGTCTGCATAAAATAAATGAAATAATTTTTCCTCCAGTTCTTTCGTTGTTTCTCCCCACTGATCAGGTTCTATACATCTGATTGGTATCCTTTCAGAAAATATAACAGCTGAAAACAGTTCCTCCTCAATGTCCTTATAAAAATATGAAATAATGAAAAACATAATCGGTGTCTCAGAGTGTGTGTTTTAAAATGTTCTCATTTTTGTGTTTGTTTATCCCTCTTTAGTCACCAACAACACTTGTCTGGAAAAAAGCACTCACTCCATTTCTGGGAAAAGGCAAACAAGAGTCAAGCCAGGGCCAGGTGAACAGAGGAGCAGTGGTGGCTTGGACCTGGTGGCCCAGCTTCAATAGGGCTGCTAACCCATGGGTGTTGGACAGTGTGTTAAGTGTCATGTTTAGGGAGGGAAAAAGCTGTTTTCAAGCTGTTTTGTTTTCTCAGTGGGGTAAAATAAAAGTAAATAAAACACTGGAGGCAAGGAGCGAGAGTCAGAGGCAAGTGGCCAACCCAAGCGTTAGAAACCTGAGGACAGGTCCGTGGACGGAGGAGAGGGAGATGAGAGGGCTGGGAAACAAAAACAAATAAACAAGATGAAAAGATTTTTCCCAAAATGCATCTCTCCCACCACGACACATTCAAAGCCAACATATTTTTCCTTGGAAGAGGAAAAATGGAGCTACAGGTCAGGGCGGTAAAGGGGCAGTTCCACCCGTAGCTTGGGCCAAGAAACCTGGGATCGGATTAGGAGACGTGAGGCCGCAGGTTTTTTTGCGCTCAGAGATTATAGGCTGGAGGGTTGAGGCCTAGGACGGGAGTGAGTGGTAGAATTCCTAGAGGGGGCCCGGGAAAACTGAGGAATCCAATTTAGAGAGCGAATGTGCAGGGTTGAGGGAGGCAGGACACAAGCAAAAAAAGGCTCATAGGCTCAGGGGTCGAAAAAGCTTGTTGGGCCCTCTCCCCCTCCCCCCTGATGAGGAGCACACTGGGGCAGGGCAGGGCAGGGCAGGATTATTTTAAGGCATTGCTTCACAGTTTTTTTGTTTTTTAAGGCAGTCACTTCTGATGAAACAGCAGAGGCTTGACGCTCCCGTCTTTGAATTTTGGTATCTGGTTGGTGATAATCTCCGCCAGCATCTCGGGGAATTCCACGCTGAGGGTTTTATTCACAAAGGTGTAGAAGCAGATCTGCAGGAGGCCCTCCACCATCTGAAGGAGACAACCAAACAGAAACAGATAAGTGAAAGTCTAGCAGGTGATGGAAACCTTTTTTTAGCACATTAAGAAAACACATGCAAGAAGAGAAAACGCAAGCAAATTAAGAAAACACGACGGAAGTGCTGTAAGCAGGGCCGGCGGTAGACAATGGCCAGGGTGGGCCGTGCCCACCCAAATGTGGGCTGTGCCCACCCAATCCAAAAAAAAAATTATTTTTATTTTTATTTTTTGGTGGAAGTCCAGACCCACTATCGGACAGACTTGTTCATTCGCTGTCCAAGAAAATGGCAAATAAAATTCAGACAATTAATTAATACTAAAGAATATACCATTACCATGCATTGCTTCTAATTGTATTATTGGGTGGGCAGGACAGCCTGCCTCCAAGTTACCCACCCGCTTATAGTGGTCACTGGTCAGCAGAGCCGGCCCGAGGCATAAGCAAAATGAGCGGTTGCTTAGGGTCACGACTGCCAGGGGTGCCCCCCAATTTTTTTTTTAGTTTTTTTTTTTTTTAGTTTGTGTGTTTGATATCAACATCATATTATGTAAATGTAAAGTATGTATTATGTAATCACTGCATTTAAATGAATTCATTATATTACAGAAAAATATGTCCCGTAAAAGAAAAAGAGCACCAAGCCCATCCCAGAGGACCCTGCATAATATTTTATTTCAAATTTATATTTCTATGGAAAATCCATGTGTCTTTCTTCAATAGCTTCTAATTCATCCGACCCAGTGTCTCCAAATTATTTGTTCACACAAAATTCCTCAGATTTAGCCTCTTAATTTTCCTCTCAAAGTGCACCAGATTCATGCATTTCACTTTAAAAAGGTAAAAAAAAATCTCCCGGGGGGGCATACCCTACTATATACTATATTACTATTTTCACCCAGCTGGACATCGGAGGCAATACTGGAAAGACTATATATCTATATAGTGTGTATAGTATATCTCTGGACTACCACCATCCAGGTTGCCCAGTCCCAAAGCTTTCTCTTCAATCAGCTCAGGCTGCCTACAGTTAATACTGCGATTAAAAAAAAGATACATTATGTAGTGTATAGCCTAATGTATATTATATGTTATTCATAAACATTTTGGAAAAAAAACATGCAAGAATCAAATCTCCCACACAGCAACACTCAAAGTTTATTTGCATATTGTGTTCTACACAATTCACAGTAAATGTGCCAAAAAGCAGATGCAGAGATCTTACAAGGGCAAAAAAAATTCTGCTCGCACGCTCTGCGCGCGCTCGCATCTTCGGTCTCTCTGCCCAGTGTGCCCACCTAAAATTTCTACAGGCCCACCCTAATCTAAATGTCTAGAACCGGGCCTGGCTGTAAGTGTTTCCAGAGGACACTTAAAAGTGATGCACACGTCCAGACAGGCTTTTTGCAAGCACCGGATTTCGGATTTCAGTCAGTGGTGTTGGAAAATTACATAAAAAGTAAGTGTTGATTTATTTTAACATTGTGATCGCATGATTCAGATATTAGCCTATTGAAGTGATCTGCGGTAGGACATGTGCATCACTTTTAAGTGTCCTCTGGAAACACTTACAGAAGCACTTCCGTTGTGTTTTCTTAATTTGCTTGCGTTTTCTCTTCTTGCATGTGTTTTCTTAATTTGCTTGCGTTTTCTCTTCCTGCATGTGTTTTCTAAATGGTGCGCATGTGTTGTCAAATTGATGAAGATGTTTTCTTAATTTGCTTAATTTGTTTTGTCTTCTTGCACGTGTTTTCTGATGTTGCAGTGCCGTGAGCTCTCAGGGCCACCGTATAAATGACATGTTACAGCAAACGAGACCACCATTGCAAAGAATGGTGTTTTTATATTGTTTTTCTTAATGCCTTTTTCATGGGTACATACGCTCCCCCAGGAACAACAGCTGGCGTAACAAAAACACTACCACTTTTGTCCAAAGAGGGTGCAATAATTAACACAAACTGAAAGTTCCTTTGAGCACCTTTAAACTACGTTGTGTTTCTAAAGAAAAAAAAAGTTAATGATTCACTTAAACTGCAAGATATGAAATGAAGAGCCGGGCTGGTCCAAATAAACAAACATAAAGGGAAGCCACTGTGCATTTGCTATAGACGTCTTGCGTCTGCTTTCCAATCCATAATATGGCGCAGATCATATAGAAAAGGGAAAAAAAACATAAAAGCACAACAAGCACACAGTGTACAGTATATCAGTGTTTGATTATCCGACCTCCTGCATGGAGTCCAGTAGCTTAGTTAGCTGATAGAAACGCTGCCAGTTCTGACTGGCATTCTCCTCTCTCTTGACGATGGCTTTTCCCAGCTCCTTGATGTAGGTCATCCTGATCTCGTCAAACACCGCCTGGCTCTTCAGGCCATCTTTCGGCACTACAAGCACGTGCACACACACACACACACACACACACACACACACACACACACACACACACAGAGAAAAACACAAAATAATACCGTAAGATACATCAGTATGGAAGTTATCTTGGCAATGTCAAGATGGTGACATGTCAAAATAAAATGGGGGGGGGGACACATTTCAATTGTTTATTTTGAGTTGATGTTGTATAAAGCCAGCAGTTAAGACAGACACCCAACGTTTTATGTCAAGCACTTAATCATATAAATCCACATTAAAGAAAGAACCCAATTTTGCTGTGAGTTTATCCCACAGATTAAGATACAGACAGATATGAATTTTGATTATGCCTATAAATCCCAGTTAAACAGTGGAGCGGGAACAATCTTATTTGTCTCTTTTTATCTTATTGATTTACAACGCACTCACATAATTTGCACGTAGGCACATTTATATATGTGTATACTGTATATATGCTCTGCCATCTGCATAGACAGATGTTGATGTGAGCAGCTGGTTGTGGCCATTGAAACATCGGTCTCAAACTTTAGAAAGAATTCATCAACCATTTGTCTATGTCTGTTCTTCATCCTGTTCTCTGCTGCAACAAACAGCAAGGCTCGTTAAAACTTAATTAAAACTTTCTGTGTGGGACCCCAACACATACCCCCTGGGACACAGACACACACACACACACACACAAACACACATTTGCCAAGGTCGTGAAAAATATGCAAAACTAAGTGTAACATCAATAACTACAGTGAAGTGTGTTCCCTGGCTGGTGGGACCTTGCAGTAAACGTTTGGACACACTTCATACATATCATCAACTCTGCATGAACAGTGTATTCAAAGAACACACACTGAGGATTTTGACTGTAGTTGTAAAAAAGAAAGAAGCTAAAGCTAAAACAAATTGCTGAACAACATCAATAAGTGTGTAGTCATAACGACCACGCCAACACATCAGACTGCTTGTTAGTCTGGTGCCTGGCACTGGGCCCAGGCAAAGCCACACTAACTGGCCTAGAGATTATGCAAAGCCACTGAGGGCAGGATCGGGGTGAAATACGGTCCGCTTTATATAATCAGATAAATGGGAGACACCGCAGCGCAAGTGCTTTCTGGCTTCCTCATAATGCATGTTCAGGTTTGGCCGACAGACAACTTTCCCTGATCTCCACTCCGGATTATATATATATATAAAATGACTGGATGTGTTATTTTGATTTAACAGAGCTTTGTCAGTTAGCAGAAAGGAGCTACTATGAACTATTTGTTGGTCATGTGTGCAAATGCCAAGCCTGCTGAGAGCTAAGACTGCCTTTTGAATGGTATACAGTATAGTACATGAAATGGCCCAATGGGAGACTCATTTTCACTCGTGTGCATGAGATAAATGATTAAAACAGCATAAAGCAGTCGTCCTGACCTGATAGTTTTTCCAGCCCTAAGGCGAACAGATGGAAAAAGCTCCTAGGTATGAAGATTCAACCAGAGTTCAGTATGGAAATGTCATTTCCTCTGCACAAGAAGCAGAGTGCCTCTAAAGTGCATCCTTTTCCCCTGCCATTCACCAAGAGCAAAACGGAAGGACGAATGCTCTCCTCTCCTTGGCAAAACAAAAAATGTACGCACCTTTTATTTAATTACATTTAAATTTGTGGTAATCACATACTTTGACTGCATGCCCATTTCTTTTCTAACTGTATATTATTTTGACCTCTTCAGACAAAAAAGGAAAACAAGGGCTGCTGAACATTGTATGCTTTGTTCTGCCTAGGAAGACTCTCTAATGACCTTCCCTAATTTATACACTTAAAAGGTAACTAAAAAAAAACCGTGGCAACCAATCAAAATGCCCAGTGGTAATAGGTTTTTCATTATGTGCTCTGATTACACAGCAGACTCTAATTTTCTATTTCTTTCAAACTAGCTTTGGAGGCAAAATCTTTGCTTTCAAGATAAGGCAGCAACTCTCTTAATGTGGAGAAAAACAAGAGGCAGCATACAGAGATGAAGTACCTGGTAGACACTTGAACATTTATTCAACCTAGACAGTGACTCCAGATGATGTACAGACCGTGCTTTCATAGACAACTGGGGGGAGTGATAAGGTAGTTATGAAAAGGAAAATTCCACCTTTTTTGACATTCTTGCAGTGTTGCGGATCGTACATCTGTGATTAAAGAGATCCTATTATACTACTTTTCTGGTCTTAATTTCTTGTTAAAAACTGCTATAGAGCAACCTGACACGAATCACATCACAAAAAACTATGTAGATTTTCGGGACACTCTTCCTCTTACCCTATCGAGCACAGCAGTCTCTCTACACCAGTGGTTCTCAAACTTTTTTTGTAATTCCCCACTTTGGAGATGGGGATATTTTCGAGCCCCACCGTTCCCCGATTGTGTCAACAAAATAATAACTAAATAGGTCAGGCTTAAAAGTTTAAAATGTATTGAAAT
Organism: Ammodytes marinus; assembly: GCF_949987685.1. Taxonomy (NCBI): domain Eukaryota; kingdom Metazoa; phylum Chordata; class Actinopteri; order Uranoscopiformes; family Ammodytidae; genus Ammodytes; species Ammodytes marinus. The sequence goes on from NC_137218.1 coordinate 11,288,571, forward strand.
AAAATCAAGGAATACAATTCAAAAATAGAGAAAATATGAGCATTTGTGTCATTACTTTGCAATCTGAGCCCAAACAATTGTCAAAAACAATGAGCAAGTCAGTATGTGAGTCTTAGGCCTGCATTGGTGGCTGCAATGAGCCTGTTTTGCAATCCACATATTTTCAGAATAGGGCTGAAGGCTCAATACTGCATCTCAAGTAGGGATGGAGATCGCTACTTTTTATTGATATCGATACCATTATCGAGTCTCCTTAAAGCAGCTACGAGTAACATTTAAATATCTTTTAAACAGCCCCATGTTTCCTCTGATAGTCATAAATTACCTTTAACAGCAAACGAGACCATCAGTGCAAAGAAAGACGTTTTTATATAGTTTTTATTACAGCATTTGGTCTGGTCGCACACCCAGTCCGATTTTCGGTTTGCGCATGCAGGCTCTATGGTCGCAGATTTCAGTGTAGCGCTGCAACGCGATTTGAGAAGCTTATCCCACCAGGTGAGGGAAGGGGAGCGGGAGCCTTGTTTGAGACAGTAGCAACTTTTTTTTAAAGCAAATTAGCTCTATATCCTGCCGATTTTAACTGGGATTTGAAAACTGGATCACTATTTTTAACTGACGGGACTTTCTCCACCGTCCAGTTGTGTGATTACTACCGCTGCTTTGAATGACTGTTGATGCGCACGGTGCCGACTCGGACTCTGATGCAGCAGCAGTTGACGTTTTTTCTTTTTTTTTAAACTATACCAGACTGAGTTGGAGGAGTTTGAAGGTAAGACAATTGAAGGTAGGCCTACAACACTTTTATATGCAGTCTATGAAGAAAAGAACAGAATATCCGCTCTGAACTCAAAGACGCGCTACAACACCTTGCATCATTGTGAGCCCAGCTGTATGATCATATTTGTGTGTGTGTGTGTGTGTGATCAGCTCCTATCTCCTCACAAAGTGCGGAGAACAATTGCGCTTTCATTGGTTTTGATGAAATTGAGCACACTCACAACCTCTGTCAAAACTTTGTTTAGTTCGGGGATGAGCTGCCTTGACGCTACCGACGTTTCCCAGTGAATGACACTGTGTGTCCATTGTGCATCTGGCGCCACACTCTTTATTAGTGATTGCGGCTGGCCCATCTGCTGGGCTGATGATTTTGGCTTCTGTTCTATCCACGTTATTATGGTTTTTATGTGTTAATTGAAGAAGGGGAATAGCAGGGGCTCTCCTCCACTCCTCCAACTCACGCTTGGAAACGGTAAAAAAAAACATATATTGATATATTTCTAAAAACTATGCGCCACGGATGTGGACACATATTCCTCCCGTTCGTTGCGCCCCACTTGTCATGTCTCTATTCCCCACCGGTGGGGCGCGCCCCACACTTTGAGAACCACTGCTCTACACACTGCTTTGAGCTTCTCCTTTTAGGAGGCAATTTAATCCCATATCTATCCATCCATCCATCCACAACTATCCTATCTGCCGGAAGTAACCAACATGATACAAACATTTCTACATGTGGCACCCTGAAGAGAAAAGGTATTCATTGTATTGTATTGAATTGTGATGTCGATGTGTAGTCTTGTTTTCATTCCATTCAATACACTTCCCCACTGCGACAAACTAAGCCCACCTCAAATGAATGAAAAAAATATATAATGTAAATAAATGGCTGCGGCAGTGTAAGCACTTTGAGTGGCCTTGTGTCTGAATTGTGCTATATAAATAAACTTGCCTTGCCTTGCCTTGCCTAAGACGTTAATACAATGAAAATTGATCGTGAGAGCTGTTTTCACCACAGACTGAATAGAGTTTGATGCAGTAGCAGTGTGTTCCATTACCTGTGCTGAGCAGTAGCAGGACCTTCATGCACAGGTACTCGTCATAGGACACCTGCAGTCGGACAAACTCGTTACAGATCTTCAGCATCTGCTCGCACTGGTCATTCATGAAGGGGAGCTTCATACGCTCTCTGAGAAGAGGGGAGAGGAGAGACAGACAGGTTAGACTCAAAGCTCTTTCACTCGTACTCTTTTTCAATTCAATTTAAAAAAAAACAAGCCACAGCAGGGACGCCCTATAACCGCGAAATAAAACTGGACTGTGAAATCAGTCCCGATGGATTTTCACAACTCACTTCCCCTTACACACACAGCCCTTGTTTACTTCTATACCTCTAAAAATCAATAAAGCACAGGCCGAGGTACAGTGTGTAGCTGTATTCATTCTGACCAACTACAGCGCTACCGACAATGACTGTTTCACCTTTTGTATCTATTTTTGAAACCTCTCTTGGCTTTCGTGTACATTGGGAGCGGCTCTTAACAGCTCTGGCCTCTCCACTTACGTACTGTAGTAGTTCCATTGAAGAGGATGAGCTGTTTGCAGGTTGTCTGTGCTGGCAAGAGCTCATTGTTTGTTGCAATCTTTCAATTGACTATTAAGTTAACCACATACTACTTTTCTGGTCTTAATTTCTTGTTAAAAACTGCTATAGAGCAACCTGACACGAATCACATCACAAAAAACCATGTAGATTTTCGGGAAACTCTTCCTGTCATCTGAGCGAGCACAGCAGTCTATCTCCAAACTCGGCTTTGTGCTTCTCCGCAGAGCACTATTGTTTAGTGGTCTGCACAGCCACCCCAACGTTTATAGGTCATAAAAGTCAAAAAGTATCATAGGTCCTCTTTAAACTTTGGGCAAAGGGACGCAGCCCTTCCAACATTTCCCAACTGGTCACATCTAAGTCAGTGGTTAATTTAAAAGCTACGAGCAGGAGAACTCCCCTATAGAGTACATACACAAACTAAAGTACATGTGTTTTTTTACGATGTTTTATTTTTGTATTGTATTGTTTCTTGATCAAATAGTTCTGATTCAAATCTTTAAATATAGATATAAAACTCCCATGTATAAAATAAACCGCTAGCGGAACAGAGGCTAAGTGTAGGACAGGGAGTGTGTTTATAAACCAGTAACGGCTCAAACAGAAAGTCCACTGGTGGGAAACCAAATCCAAAAAAGGCCCACTATACTAAGATGTGAGGAGGTTTGACGCAGTAATACCAAAGACAATGGAATATAATGGGACAAGCTGACCTTCAACAGCTGGAAACAGTGCTACAGGAACAGACAAGCTAACGAGCCTCTGCCCTCCCTGTTTCCTGCAGGGACTACAAAGAAGCACACAGACTTTGAAGCACAATCAATTTCTCCAACCTAATGAGGATTTGTAATTAACACACTGATGTCGTATACCTGAACCTTCTCTCCGTGTGGAATGGAAGCATTGGGGATAAACAACTAGCCACTTCTGTATGAAGTTGCCTGAGAAATATAAAATGACTCCCCATAAAAGCACAAATAGCCTATAGTTTTTTTAACTACTACAAATTTCTAGTATAAGATATTAATTAATGAGCTACACAAGGTGTGTAGGCATATTTTTGTGCGTTGGACTGAGACAGGATAGCTAGTTTCCCCAAGGTGCTTTCTACTTTTTATGCTAAGCTAATAACCTCTCATATCCAGAAAGTGGCTTAACTACATGTATTCAAAGCACTGTGGGACATTTGAGGGCTTTTTCCCTGCTATCTTGCTCACTTGTAATGTTCAACTCCCCTGTACAACAGTCCCTGATAACTCCACTCTGGCCCTGCTGAGGGTGCAGACAGCCATGTGCTTCCTCTGATAAACGCCCTGTCACTGACAGCTTCTATTCACCTGATTTAACATCTTAACACACACACACACACACACACACACACACACACACACACACACACACACACACACACACACACACACACACACACACACACACACACACACACACACACACACACACACACACACACACACACACACACACACACACACACACACACACAAACACACAAACACACATTGTCCAGTGTACTGTAGATAGATGGGTGAGTGAATGGGTAAACTGATTAAGGCCGAGGCCATGAAATAGAATGACTGGGAAAGAGGTTGTGCAGATGGAAGGCCTGCATACAAACGCAACAGCTGGCTGTGGTACGCACTTGTTGATGACAAGATCAGGGGCGAAGCAGAGCATGCCACCGTTACACTGCTCATACGACCTCCAGCCCAGACTAAAGGACATGAGAAAGAGCCAGGAGCACTGCAGCAATGTCATCTGGTCATCCAGGTGCAGGTTACGGAACCCTAGGGATGACAGATACAAGTGGGTGAGATAGAGAGACACATAACAACAAACCCAGACAGGCTGTCGGGCAAAAATGGTAATTTGTCAGGAGATAAAAATAAACACTGGATTTTTTTTAAACTAATTATCTCTGCGTCGTCAATTCACAAAGTATTTTTCATACTTTCAATTGTTTAAATTGAATAGATGTGAAGTGTGACCAATAGCGCAGATTCATGAAGAAATATTAAAATGTCCAAATATTGAGATACCAGGCTTTACGCCAGATAGCAAAGACATTATATACTGTATGTTATATATTTTGGCAGCTCGAAAAATTATTATTTGATGTGATAAGGTGAGGTAGTATGTTACTGCATGTGATACAATTAACATATAATTCCAAAGAGATACATAAACCATTAACCTAGGGGGAAAAAATGTAATTTGCCCCATACATTCCATTAAAACACAATTATATGAGTCATGCTCACACAAAACTAAATAGGAGGACCTTATTAAGTCGATGTTCAAATTGGAGTTAAATGGCAGTTCAATCGTAACTATAACAGTGGAACTGTACTAGAAAAGTCTGTTCACATAACATTTGTTTCAAAGCACAGCTCTGTTATATAAAAGCCCCCCTCCCTTCCTCACGGTCACCTTGGCAGGCTGCCAACTGTGGACAATGAACAGTGAACACACAACAAGATCGGAGCCAGATTTGTCCCTCATCGTACTGTCACACACAGAGAAGTCCCAGCAAAAAAAAAGAAAAAGAAAAAAGGGCTTCTGCGTGTATAGTGCCATTTCGTAGAGAGATGTTATTTGTGAAATGTGATGTGTAATCTTTGGTGTGACCAATGGCAGCAATTAAAGTGAGAAAGAGAGAAAATCTCCAAGCAAATACTTGAAGCGATTATCAGGTCATGTGCCTTCTTTCTCATGATGAGAAATATAGTGTAAGCGGTTAAAATTCCAAACACTCTGTGTTTTCATTGTGGACATGAAGCTGGGAAGCCTTCAAACCCTTGTTTTTTCTTGATGTTTACAACATGAATTTGGGTTTTGTGGGACAACAGTAAAATAAAAGTATATTCCTTCATGAACTGAAGCCCAAAGTATTTCTGTAGGAACATTTGCTTTGCAGAGACAATGATTTTAGTGGATTCTAGGAAAATCCTCTTTATACATATTCAAAAAGATATTAACCTTTGGCATGCCCTGGTGAGAAACTAATTTGTAATGGCTGGGTGTCTACAGTGGACTGTTCTTTCATAAGCCGACATTACTCTCCTCGTCGGTCTATAATCACGGATTCAGCCATTACAGGGGTCACACTTTTTTATGACATGGTTGCTGAACATCTGCTGGGCTCCGCATGGACCCATTTAGAAAGAATGTATAATGTTTCTGCATTCTACAGTTTTAAGTAAAGAGACAGAGACTTCCACAATGGCCACTACTGCACCAATTACGATAACTAACTGGCTAGCGGCCTGACCATGATTAAATCAGCCAAATGATAAACCTTTGCTACATAACAGCTCCTTCTTTGCCTCTCATTAACTGCACCATTCCACTTGTTCAGCCAGAAGCTGCACAGCACACTCATTATTTTAAGATAATGATCACAGTTTATAGTCAGACTAGAGAAAAAGTCTAAACACCTGTTCTCACATCTAGAAGGAACGCTGAGCCATTTGAATTATGGCAAGTTAACTCGCAGCTACACATGTTTCTTAGCTTAGCACAGGAATGCTTACAATGCTGAGCAGTGTTTGAATTACGAGGGGGAATGGGAGGAGCTGATCCCACTTGTTAAGACTCTTGTCATCCCCAAAAGTGGTGTGTGTGTGTGATTAAAATGTTCTGAAAAAACTTGCCTCACTTGCATCACTCAGGCCAATGGAGAAGCTTATGTACTGGAAGTTGCTAGCTATCTTGGTAGTTATATAGACTATGTTGCTGACCAATGACTTCAAATGTTGTCGTGTGGCATGTGCCTCCAAAAAAGAAAAAGTTGATGGCCATTGTATTAATCACACTCTAGGCACGAATAGCAACTTTATCAATGTGTACTTCATGTCTTGACAAGTTAAAAATACAAGTTCTTTGGGGGGAAAGTGAAGTATTGTGTTACCTGGCAGCGACTTAGCCCACTTGACTGCAGAGATGACCTGCTGCCCCCCGAGCCTGTTCAGAGTGCTCATCAGTCGTGAGGAGGTGTCGGGCAGTGTGCTGTCGTAGCCTGAGTAGATGATCTCTGGCTCGATGGCCTTCAGCACAGACAGCATGGTGGGCACCAGCTGGGGCATGCAGGCGGGGATGACTGCTATAGGCATGTGGTTGACGGGCTCCGATGATCCGGCGGGCCGCTGCACTTTCATCTTGATCAGCTTCTTGTTTTTTCTCGCTGTGGAGGGACGGAGAAAGGGAAGGTACGGAGACATGAAACAGTGAAAGTCATTATTTTATTGTTTAGACATTAGGCAAATGCTCCTGTTTGCAACTTTGCATGGACCAGAGTGTTGGGTAAGTTGAAGACCAAAGCAGTAAACCACTTGTTAGATAGATAGTACTTTTATACACATAGAGAGTGCGGTGGTAAACAGAATGTATTTGATGGTGTGTCATGTGATTTCTTCAGAGGCTTGTATGTACAGAGATACAGACAGGCAGGCATTCAACTAGGTTCAACAAGTTCTCACGAACCAGAGAAAAGTCAAGAGAACGCATCAACAACGATGGTAAAATAGCTGCCCCTTTTTCACAGGGTACGTAGATTATCAGGGCATTATTCTTTGACATTTTCTCCCACTAAATGTGCAAAACATGTCAGTTGAGAGGTTCCTGTGAGAAAAACATGTTTTTTTATTTACTCTACCTTTTTTAATTTCCTCTCCTGGGCGTTTCTATGGCAACTAAAAGCCTTACTGACGGAAGTCTGTCTGCTGATGCACCACTGACGTCCATCACATCTCTCCCTCCCTCCGTCTTTCTGTCTCTGCCTCTCTCTGTATGTGAAACTACTTTCTCCTCTTTGAAACACTCCAGTGCTTACTGAATCTTGTCTCACTAAAGAAAACTTATTTCTACAAACCACTGACAGCTATTTCAATACACAAGGGAGTGTCAAATGGAATAACACCACAACCAAGTTCCAGGCACTTAAGCAGCTGTTGTGCTTTCATCCTATGTCCATATTTGGAAGCTCAACATGGCATACTTTGCGCATTGTGTCCTTAACATGAGACATCCTATTGAGGAAGAATCAGTTAAATGATCATCACGTGATCCAAGGCTGTAGGGTTTGGACTTGAAAGGTGCATTGATACATTTATGTGAGGAGATGGCACTTTCCCCAGGCCCCAGGCCTGCATACCAACACACTTGTGAGGAACAACACATCATAGAAAATGGCGCACAAACGCACATGTTCACAGATGAGTGACTAACACACCAGCCAATCCACATTACCGCCTTTCTAATGCTTGTTTAGAACAAAATGTTCCAGAGGAAATTGTAGATATTGTTTCAGACATTCAAAGAAAAAATAAATCAGACATTTTTCACAGAGCTGTGGCAAATTGCTGAGTACTGCCACTGCCCTAGACATCATTCCCTTTCAATGTCTCTTCTTATGTTTTTCTGTCTTGTGTTCTTATTTGGACTATCTCAAATCCACATACCTCTAAACCATCAAAATGCTAAAGCAAAGAAAACAACAAAAAGCAACACGTGTTCCCATGCTAAAATATGTCCAACCCTTCATTCAAGCAGCTTAATGGGCACATATGCCATAACATCTGAAAAACCCACGCCTGAATGTATGCTCATGGTGACTGGCAAAGCATTATCATACTAGGAAGTTTGCATTTAGATATCACTCAGCTTAGACTTTAGTTAAGGAATAATTTTCCCTTCCACCTCCGGATAACATGCGTGAGGAAGGTGTGTGGGTATAACAGTCCTCTACAGCTCCACATCACTCTGTATTTGAACATTCCAAACAAAGCTGCAGGATTTGATCAGATCCCCTTTCGTTACCATATCCCGCCCCAAAACACACTTCAGTTGGAAAACGCCTCACACATGTCAGATGGGCCAGGCAGTGAGTTTACCTTCCAAGTTCATTCCGGCCTGAAGACACTTCCTGAAGCGGCAGGCTGGACAGTTCTTTCTCCGGATCTTATCAATGATGCAGTCGTTTCTCCCTGCACACAGGTAGTTGTGCTGGCCTGTGCAGAGGACAGGGAGGAGAAGAAAGACAAGGAGAAGAAAATAGTAAGACATATTAGCTCGCTTTGTTTTTGTGTCTCAGTGATAGGCACGCAACATACCCAGGGGAAACAGGTCAGATTAAGACTTACATAGGGTAGTTTGTTAATAATATGTCAATAGAATTAACTTATTATATTCGACTTTTGGTTTCTTATCGTATAGGCTACTATCAGAAAAATGCAGAGCGCACTGAAAACATAGACGTTGCAGAAGAGAAAATAAACCGAAGTGATGTGAACAATTGACATTCAATATGTGCTGCACCTATAAGTTGAATTACTTTCAACTTTCTAAGATCCAGCTCTGTGACAGCCATATAACGGTACTCCCCTCAATGTTGGATTGTTCCACTATGCTGGATGGCTGGATGACCAAATTATAACGTACCAATTACTACTGATGTTTGAGAGGTGAGGTGACAGGCATGCTCATTAGTCACTTAGTATCATTTTGATAGCATAGCATCACTCATATACATTAGATTGACAGAAGCAGAGGACACAATACAATATCTGCATGAAAACCATTGTTCAGTCCCCATTAACCCCACTACAATCTTTAATTGGTACATGAATGTTCACACCGGATGATACAACAGATAGATAGCTTTTCCTCTCCAGTAACCTTTCATTCATTGAACACACACAGTGAAAGTTTCTGCATGACCCCAAAAAACACCAATGGCTGAAACAACACCTTAGTCAACAGTGCCTTGACAATTTGCCCTTTGTGACAATAAATATCCTTTCTGCTTTCTTTGACATATCATGGGTTTGATGCAGCTTTCTGAACTAAAGGGCATCCAATAATATTGCCGGCGTCATGTAATAAAATGTCTAAATAATAAGAGTGTATATTGTATCTCTGCAACACTTTATCCTAACAATTAAAATGCATTTTTTCTTATCTTGACAGGTTAAAAGAAACAATTGACCTGGCTTGACCTGCTGTTCCTGACAGTAATGACAGTTCACGGGGGCGCCTTTAGCTCAGTTGGTAAGGCGTCCCCCCCATGGGCCTCGGCCAGCAGCGGACCCGGGTCAATTCCAGCCCGCGGTTGTTCTCTGCATGTCACTCCCCCTCTCTGCCCCATTTCTACTATGTCTCTACACTATCAATAAAGCATAAAAATGCCAAAAAAAACATCTTAAAGGCCTACTTCACCGGTTTGAATATGAAGGTGTATTGAATTCTGAGATCCTATGCAGAAAAAAAATTTAATCGGTTTATCCTAGCCTGAGAAAAGGCAGAAAGAGTGTTTTTTTTAACCCTATATTTCTCTTTCTCGTGACATCACAGAAAGAGAAATATAGGGTTAAAAAAAAACTTACTTTGTAAATATTACTGTGATGTCTTTTACTGTATAATGACAGCTCACACATTAATGGGCTTAATTCAACTACAATCCCACTGATACATAGGAAAGATGCTGCGGCGGTTGGGTCAAACCTTTAAAATAGACATGGTGCACACAGAGATTTTTTTTAAAAGATTAGATAGAACTGTGGATGCAGATGCAACACTAACATTACTTTTACTTCGCTACCTTTTGTGTTAGCCTTTCTCTTGGAAATTAACTAAATTATTATTGTAATGTACATTTGATCCAACGTTTAAGATGCTCATCTAAAGCTAAACTCAAACGTTGTTTCATGGAACAGCAAGCACTGTTCATATTTGACAGGCTGTCCATTCATTGTAGGCTATAGTGTGGCTGTCAGACCTCTGTAGCAATAACCTGTGTAATTACCTCCATAACATATTCACTTTCCTTCATTATGTAGCGCTTTATACCATTTGCCATCGTCCTGTATGCTCACAAGTCGGTGAACACTGACCCTAATACAGCAGCCTAAATGCATGTACTATGAGCATTGGCAAACAGCGAATCTAGGACATCAAGCAAATGATTAGCTCAGTTTAATGATGTTTCAGAGCCGCAGTGGCCTACCCTGATGGTGGCTGCAGCTAAATAAAGTCTGAAATCAAGATGGCGCAAACAGGTGTCTGGAAATGTGTTATTTAACTAAGTAAGTGTTGTTAGTTACTACATGCCTAATTGATATACTGATATTATAAATAAGATCTATATTTATTATAGTAGCACAGCCAATTTTTTTCTATAGACATTTGTCAAGGTCATGGAAAGAGTTGCCTTTGAAAGTTAGAATAATCTTATACCACATAGCATGGAAATGAACAAGGTTGCTGGTGTGATGACAAGATAGCAGTCATCCATGATATCAAAGGAAGTTTTTACAAACAATGGTGTAAACAGCCATCTGTGTGTGTCAAAAGTGCCAGCTGAATCCCACTGGTATACTCTCTCCCTGATCCCGCCCTGTTCTGCTAACAAGGGCCTGGCAGCAGCCGTCAGCACTGGCTGCTGAAGCCTCAAACTGGGTGAGTTGCCAACACTAGCATGTTAGGCTACAATGAATGAGTGTTTGCAAACTGAGCCAGTGGTTAGTTACTGTCCACTCACAGCAAGCAGATCAGGGGTTGCTTCATCTGACTGTTAACACATTTTAAAAAAGCAATCAATTCCTTGTAGTGTGAAGCCAAAACGAGCAAATGTTTGGCATGTTTGCTTATCCATTAGCCAAAATAATTAAATGACAATATGATAAAATGTGAAAATCACTGACTTATATTTTTGATTTTCATAAACATCTGCATCTGAAACTTGAAGTAATTAAACAACTTACAACCTATTCAAATATATACAGTATATATATTTTTTTTAAATGTTCTATCTTTGAAAACAATCCAAGATTTTTTCTTTGTTCCCTTATGGGTGTCCCGCATTGGAAACATTGCTTACCCAGTAGAAAAATCAATCAAATGTCAAAACCACCACATTTTGGAATGTTCAGATGAACCGAATTATAAATGCATCCTCTTATGCGCTGATACAATTATCCTACATCATGAGCCAAATAGAACCAATTTTGAAAAATTACATTATCTGGGAAAATGCACAGCCACTGAGGAGAACACGTGGCTTCTGTTATATTGCATTGCAGGACATTTTCAAGAGCAGGGACCTGGACATGGCCTATACATCTAGTGATTGGTGGACACAGTGAAACAGCACAGAGTAAATTAAACACGTGAAAAAAAAGTGAAGCGGTGAGGTTTGACATCCGATCCCTTGGATTAATGTGATTTAAGTGTTAAAAGAATAGGCTTAATTCCAAACAGAGAGTGTGATGATGGTAATTATTGGCTCTATACCACCTGTGAGGATGATGAGCCGGAGCTTTCCAAGCAGAAAACTGAAGAGCACAGAATCACTCACAGGCAATTTACGCTGACTTGAATTACCAGAACATTTGCATGCATTAACAGATAGCATGGCAGAAGAGGCTATGCATGTGTCTAGACAGATTGGTCATGTTTCAGTCCTGAAGGAAATACAGGCACATGGGAAAATCAGAGCCGATAGTATTAATATCATCATGATTATCATCATCATCATCAAAAGTATTAGTTATGATTATTTTTGTTATTAAAGGGCATTTATTTACCATCTGTGTTTTGTCGTGCTCTCCATCCTTCCATCATAGAAACAACGACCGGAGAATGGAGGAGGTGGGGGGAGAGAAACACAAATGACATGTATAACTATCTCAACTATCACTTTTTACATAATAAAACGTACACTTCAGTTTGAGTGCTTGGCCTTTAACACCAACACTACATAAAGAGGAAGAAGGTGATATGCTATAGATAACAGTCAACAAGCACAGAACTCAACACATGAACTGTAGCAGATTGACCAGCTCAAATCAATCAGTTTACATTAATATTTATTTTCTGTACTATTGTTTTATACACATTTTCTAAAGAGAACAGAAGCCACCAATAGCTGTTTGTAAGCAGGAGACAAAAGAAAATGTCTTCAAGGTCACCATTATCGACAACCAGCCAGCTGTATTATTTCACGAGTAACGTTATAGTGACAGATATAGGAGAAAAAAAAGTAAGAGCAGAATGAAAGAAAAAGGAAAAGGCTTTGAAGAGGTTAGTGGATTCCAGTGTATTTACTGCCAAGTTTTGAGAAAATAAGAACATTTAACGTGATTGATTTATTGTTCATCTAGGCAATGCCTGGATGAACCAATACCCCTCACAAAAGCCTCTTCAAACCAATTACACATATGTAAAGACAGCTCCAAAAGAACAGGAGATGAGAGAGAAGCAGGGAGGAGCAGAGAGCCATGGAATGCATGGCAGTGAGCCTTGGACATAAATTAGACTCTGTTTGTCAGGTGCATTCCAGGCCCTCCCCATCTCAAGATTTGGTTGAGGCAATTAGCGCTTAAACCGCTTGAGCCTAAGATGAGAAGTGAAAAGGAAAATTCCAAATGTTAATGTTTCAAAGCAAATCAATGTCTACCTCACAAACTAATGGGAGTAGTCCTCTGTAGGGCATCACTATGTTAATCGGAAAGGGTAGCATGGTTGCTTCCACTTTAGCTTTAGGCTTTTTTTTCTGCAATTTTTTTGTTGTCAATCAAAATGAGTTCATCGTTATCTCTGCTATGATACAGGGCAAACAGGAAAGGCAAGAGAAGTGGGGGCAGTTACGGTACATGCAAAGTCAGGACGAAGACAGAAACCCATGAAAAATGCTAGTACCCGATGTGTCTGCAAAAGCTAAACAAGAGCCTTAATAATTCGATCCGACCATGGATTTTTTAAAGTATATAAAATTCTGCTGCCTAAGTTGCACAAAGTGTTCAGTAGCTGATCTTATGTAACTGTTTGGGACACAATGTCTGAAGCTAATGGATGCTAACCATTTCAATCGCATATGTATGAGGTTGTGGATGCATAACATAGAATACACGGGCATGAATACAAACATCTGATTATAGCCTGGTGCACTAACTTCGGGTGTGTCAGAGAAGTGAAACGTTTCTAAGGTATATTCTCATAACTGAATAAACAAACTTAACTCACATGCAAATTGGATCCCTGTAACAGTGTTTGAAGTTAGAAAGCTTCCTGAAAAGTTACTGTTTCACTGTTGTTGTTTACAGCAGCAGGGCCCACAGTCTGGTTTATAAACATATTCTAGTCTTACGTTTGGTTCCAGGTGCCTCAAAATTATGTAGTTTTGATTTATGACGATAGAATTATTCAATACTAAGAATTACATGTAGGGTAAATAAGTTTTGTGAACCGACTGCAGGATTTGCTAATGTAAACAAATCCCTCTCCTCTCTGAAACGGTATTAGTGCAGCTTTAAGCAATGTGTCATGTCTGAGTGAGTGAATGAATGAGTGAGTGAGTGAGTGAATGCAGGTACTGTAGGTGGGCGTGTGGACCAACCTTCGACAGCCCTCTTGAAGAACACCTTACAGCTGCCGCAGGTTACAACCCCGTAGTGGCATCCCGAGGCCTCGTCCGAACACACCAAACAGATCTTGTGAGTCTGTCCACCGGGCTTGGATTGGCCTGACATCAATGGACTGCTGGTCTCTCTAGCTCTGGGTGAGGAGCTGCAATGTGCACAGAGAGAGAATGAAAGACAGAGAGAGAGAGAGAGAGAGAAAGAGAGAGAGAGAGAGAGAGAAATATGTAGGAGTAAGCTGCATGTAAATATAACCATGTTTGTAATACATTCAAGCCAGACTGCAAAAAGGATGGTTTTAAGAGCATGCTCGGTTATTCCGTTGCTAGGAAACATGAAAACCCAGTGGACAAAAATCAGGTTAGCTAAGGAAAATATCGGAACTTAAAAAAGATAGACATTTCAATGGTGTTGAGTCTTTTTCTTTGGCAATGGCTTGACATTAGGTGTGTGACAAGAGCGTGCATGTTCAGAACATTGGTGGTAAACCTTAAAGAGATCCTATTATACTACTTTTCTGGTCTTAATTTCTTGTTAAAAACTGCTATAACTATGTAGATTTTCGGGACACACTTCCTCTTACCCTAGCGAGCACAGCAGTCTCTCTCTACACACTGCTTTGAGCTTCTCCGCCCCTCCCCCCCTGCTGCAAACCCCACTCCGTTGTGATTGGTTACCTTCCTTCCAGCAGCGGGAGATTTTCAGGAAGGTGGGGGCATGCAGCCGGAGCTTGCCTGAGCAGCATTACCATACATGGAAACGTGACAGAAACTACCCGAGCGTGACAGAAACTACCCGGAAATTTGAACAAGTTGTTTCTCGACCAGTTGCCATAGTGTTTAGTGCTCTGCATAGCCACCCCAGACGGTCAGCAGGGAATACGTCGAAATGCATGTACGTAATTATTTGATATTCTAGTATGGTTAAACATGACTATAAATCATTATAACAACGTTTATAGGTCATAAAAGTCGAAAAGTATCATAGGTCCTCCTTAAATAATTAAACAGAGGCGTACAGCAGGGTCTAGCAATCTATCATAGATTCCAAAAACAAATGAAAACTTCTTGCAGGGAAATGAGGCAAAATGCTGGAACACAACATACATTTATCAAATCAAACTTGGGTAGCCCGAAAGTGCTTTACCTAGGAAAAAATAGAAAGGAATATAATTTAAAGAAAAACCAAAAAGGTAGGTGTTGAGTTTTCCTTTAAAAATATAAAATATTAATAATATTTATCAAACAGTATGTTCCTTATCAGAGCCGGCCCGAGGCATAAGCGAACTAAGCGGCCGCTTAGGGCCCCCGACTGCCTGGGGGGCCCCCTAAAAAAAAAAAAAAAAAAAAATTTTTATTTTTTTTTTTTTATATTAACATCATATTATGCAAATGTGAGTTATCATACAAAAAAAGGAATACAATGTTTTGGTCTAGATAATTAATAGCCTAAAAATGTAATCAGTTAATCTGGGAGGAAATCCGAAATTATCTGATCATGTCACGTTCACATCCATGCACAGTGTGTATTGAGTTTATTTAAAAACAATTGGAAATGGGGCTGCCCTCAGTTGCCCATGCACTGTGTATAGTCTATACAGCCTATTTCAGCCTTGTCTGTGGAAAAAAAGATACAGTAGCTGGACAACAGAGTTCTTCTGCTTCGTTCCTCACACTGCATTTAAATGCATTCACTATATTACAGAGAAATATGTCCCGTAAAAGAAAAAGAGCTCCAAGCCCAACCCAGAGGACCCTCCATAATATTTTATTTTATATTAATATTTTTATGGAAAATCCATGTGTCCTTCTTCAATAGCTTCTAACTCATCTGACCCAGTGTCTCCAAAGTATTTGTTCACACAAAATTTCTCAGATTTAGCCTCTTAATTTTCCTCTCAAAGTGCACCAGATTCATGCATTTCACTTTAAAAAGGTTAAAAAAATCTCCCGGGGGAGCATACCCCCGGACCCCCCTAGAAGGGTCTGAATCTCGGCTGTCTAATATTTTCACACAGCCGCACAGTGGAGGCACTAGCGGAAAACACTGGGTGTGTGAATGATATTTAACAAAGATCTATAGTTTCAGCAGCGCTAACATTGGAGAGGGGCCCCCTAATCATATTTCGCTTAGGGCCCCCTGAAGGCTTGGGCCGGCTCTGTTCCTTATTCATAGCTTAATATGAAAGTAAATAAGGCTGACCTAAAGGCAGCTAACACCTCCTCTGTGCAGTAACTAATCTCTAAATCACACTCAATTCTGTTACAATGCACATTAAAGCCTTGGCTGAACCTCTTGGGAAACTTGGGTGCACACACATATAGAGTGGTAATTACCCTTGACTTGTCTATAATTAAACTTTAAGTAACAGACACCTGAACTGCAGTGTGAAACTCCACTAGGCACCAACCAATGTGTCAGATGTGTAGGCAAAGTGTCAGCATGTGCATGCCGGGGGGTGTGTCAGGTTTGAGGGACGTGTTGTGGCCAAACAGACTCCAGGATAGTAGTAATGTTTTTGCATAGTAAGATCCAACTACAGCTACAACTACTGTCTGCTATAAAGGGGAAAAAACGGTCGGCTTTGATTCGCATTTCTTTAAACCAATCACAATCGTCTTGGGGCTGCACTAAGTCCAGGCAGCAGCAAGGGTGTCTTTGCAGAATATTGTGGGGAGGGAACTTGTTTTGATGGAACATTTGCATGTAAATAGGTTGGCAATGAAATGGCTACATCCTCACCTAAAACGCCACACAAACACACACACACACACACACACCACAGCCGTTTTTTCAGTTTCCCTGCATTGCCGTGGAGCTTTATAGGGTAAAGCCAGGAAGCGGAAGTTTTAGTCCAACTATCTACATCCGGTAAGCCAGACTAGTGGTAGACTGACACTGCTATGCTTGTTTGGGGAGACGTGAACTTTAATTTATACAGTATACTCTCTCCCATCTTCACTCCTGTCTTGCAAACTGGCTCTGCAGCTCGACGCCATCGAGAGGAAGTGAATAGAACAATAACACATGGAGCTTTGATAGCTTGATCAGCAGCAGGGTTAAGCTATGAGTAGGTCTGCATGTAAATTCATTATCAAGTCTGGAAGAAAAAAAACAACATAGCATGCTGCCAAAGTAAACAAAGGAGAAAAGATTAATGTTGTCAAATTCCTGTCAAGGAAGGACAACAAACTAAATGACATGGCTTACTCTGAAACGTATCAAACTCACAACTTGTAACTGATTTTTTAACTCTCTGAAGATGGAGGAAAAATCATTAAACTCAACAAGACTGTGACCTGTATTCGGCACCAAAAGCCAACGGCCATTTTCACTTTGTTGTGCGGTTGTTGAAACAGTATGATACATCACAGACGATGCACTGTAAAATGCATTGTGTAACTTGTTAGGTTTCCAATGAGAAGTGAAGATGTCCCGTAGTAACTACGTTGCATGACACTGAATTGCACTAATGACCTGTACACACTTAATTTTACGTCATTGGCATTGTGCAACTTTTGGCAGAAACTCTCTATGTCTTAACATTGGATTGTCAGGCTCTTTCACTTGGAAAGAGAAAGACTGATCATAAAGAGGGATCACATGACAGCAGCCAACCAAGTGAAGCGGGAGTAGGGCTTTTATTGCTTGTAACTATTTCCGATCATTAGAGTTTTTATAAGTTGCCCAACAGCAATAAAATATCAACAGTACTTTAGCGTTTAATGTTTTGTCTTAGTTATCTTTTCTTCGTCTTCTGATTGCCATTTTAATATTTTAACAACTAAAATGGTGGTAATAAATAATAACCACAGGGTGGTGATTGAATTTAACATGTGTAACCGCCCTGCTGCTGCTCTAACTCACAGGCTCCTCCCAATGCTAAGTCAACAAGTGTGGCTCTGAGCCACACAGCACAGATACAACCTCATTAGGAACGCCTCCATACTGGACCAATGTGCAATAGACGTGCACTTACTCAGTCACCCACTCACACACACACACACACACACACACACACACACACACACACAGCAGAAATGACTTTTACAGTGCATCCTGCAGACGGTGATGACCATACTCAGATTCATACAAAGCCTGTTATGCATATGCAGAGAATGGAATAATGAACACATGCAGAGACACATCAGCGAATACTTTAACGGGGAGACTTGAGATATGAATAGACACACAAAAACAGATTGCAGTCCACTGCCCTTTGCTCGTCTTTCCCCTCCCACACTGCTATACGCGTGTGAACACCACACGCAAGCACCAGGTCTTGAACTTCCCTTACTATTTAACTATACCTACAGGTTGACATACAGTATGTTGAACATGTGTCAGTACTGAGAGGCTGCACAGAAATATTGCAGGACCTTGGCAACGAGACTCAAAACACAAAAACAACAAATTAAATGAAATAAGTCTACCACAGAGATTATGCGCCTATGGATTTTGTGAAGGAATGTAAAATCTCTTTCTGTACAGGGTACGACTGAAAATCATTTTCACTTATTTCCCAATGAATCATTTTGGATTCAAACAGTCTTCCCCTTTCGACATTGCATATCATTGTAGAAAAGTGTAATCCAATAACCAGGATGATGATTTTGCGATGTATCAAAACGACTTTTTATTGACATCAAACCGGAGCAGCCATACCAAAGATGAATGTGTTATAACATTGTCTTAGCAACATAGTATTACAAAATAAGACGGTGGAAAACATGAATCAGCAGTAATCACAGTCCACAACAAACAAAGTGGCAGTAGCAACTGGAGGGAAAGCTGAACTGGGCTGACCTGCCGTGCCAATGGGGAGTTATATACCAGTGATTACAGTGGGAACTGATGGAAATATGTTTTGTTTTTTTCATTAAGATCAAAGCTCTTTTAGGGGTAATATGTGGGAGCAGAAAGTTTTAAATGGGCGTAGAGAGATGTAACAATATGAGAATGTTCACAGTGACTTGAAACAAAATGGAACCTGGCCTGTTTCTTCTTTATTCCAGAAAGCAATTGGAATGGGTAGTTTTCTTCTCTCTTTGTTTTACTATATTCCAAGCACATTGATTTTTGCCCCAAGAGCTACCCATTCATTTTAGTCCTTCACAATGAGTATAGTTTTTGAATGTAAACATGACCGCCCCATGCTCTGCCAACTCTGTGATAGTGAGTGGGTTCAATCCATTATTGTACACCCATAGAGTAATCTAATGTACATAACATGACCTTACCTTCACCTGTTCTTCAAACTCATTTTAGGGGTAAACTAGTACTGAAAGCATTTTTGATTGCAAAATGGCAAAAAGTTACAAGTTACCAATGTTTTTTTTTTCTGTTGCAATATTGGGACTCTCCTTACAACACATGTTGTGTCGTGCAGGAACGTGTTCCCATTTAGATTTGCGAATATTTGAAATTCCAATTCCTTTGATCAATGACTGGTGATTTTGTTTGTTATTATCTAACTGTTGCTCAGTGTCTCTGTGTCTTTCCACCCTTTGAATCGTCTGTCTGTTTGAAGCATTGTACAACGTTTTGTTCTCGTGTCACAAATGAACATCTATTGTAAAGAAAACTTTCTGAAACCTCAACATACGGATGGACTGGAGAGCCTTTTGAATGGTATTCATATTCAGATATGGCAAACATATTATTTGATATGCTTTGTTATATATTTCTTTAAATGTGACAACATAAATGCAATACTGTTCAGCCCCATAGTGTGCCTGCAAAATTAACCGAGCATGTAAAAAAATATCTTCTCACTTTTTAGTCTTTATTGTGTAATTTAATAGTTTTACTGTAGCCTACATTCCCCTTCCTGCCTTTCCCTACTCTCACTTCCTCTCTTACCACCATCTCTCTCTCTGTGTCTCCCTCTCACATTGCTCATTCTCCCTTTTCCTCCTTCCCCTTCCCCTCACCCCACCTCATCTGCCAAGGTTATATAATATTCACATTACTGCTGCTGGGGCAGACGCGTCCCTCCCCTCCCGCCTCCCCTTCCCTCCCCTCCCCTCCCCTCCCGCGCTCAGCCTTTCAGCCAATCCAGCGTCACTACAGGCAGGAAATATGGAGGAGGTCAGGCGAGTCATGGGATTATCCAACTCACCTACCCGGAGACAAGCGTACGCAGCGTCTGTGTGTGTGTCACTAAGAGGAAGCCTGTGTGTGTGTGTGTGTGTTTGTATGCATTTGTGCGTTAGTGTGTGTGTTTTTTGTGTTTGTGTGTTAATGTATGTGTGTGTGTGTGTGTACGTTTGTGTGTGTGTGTGTGTGTGTGTGTGTGTGTGTGTGTGTGTGTGTGTGTGTGTATGCATTTTTGTGTTAGTGTGCGTGTGCGTCTGTGTGTGTGTGTGTGTGTGCGTGTGTGTCGCTTTGGTCTTTGAATCACTGAGTGGAGCCTTTGGTTGCTGGAGAGGAGCACAGTTATAAAGCTACCCTTGTTTCAGAAATCATCATGTGATTGTGTGATGGCTCCCTCCCTTTCTTCTCCCTTTTTTTCACTCCCGCTAAACTGCCCTCACCCGCTCAGCCCTTCATCTCCTACACAGTGCCGTTGTCAGTTCAATCATCATTTCATAGCATCAGCCTTTTCCATTTCTTTTTTTTTTTTACCCATCCTGCCTAACCTGCAGTTGTATTTATTTGCCACTACACACAACACACTGAGGCGAGATTCGTGACAAAATACATTTGCAGTAGTTTGTTTTACATCTTATGTTTACCTGACTGGGACACTGTGGCCTTGGTGGTGTCTTATGCCAGTTGCGTGTCAGTAGCAGAGTGTTAAGTTTTTATAGAGCCGCAAAACCAGTTAGTGAGGAGGTCCTGGTAGATGGATGAGTCAACACATTGTGTGACAAGCGGACATCTCCTATACCAATTGGCAATGTTGGTTTCTTTCAACAGTGACAGTGATCTTCGATAAAAAGCAAGTGTGACACAACATAAAGTCTCAAAAACAATATTATGAATGACTGAATCGTCCAAAAATGCCAAACGCTTGTGCATTCCCACCCCCTTATTCATCTGCTCTATAAATGTATCAGCTATAAAAAAAATATGCATACAAAAGTCAAATATTTACAATGCGATACTTTGTATGGGCAAATATTTTCATATGGGTGTATATAAAAGGTAACGCCTATTATTTGTCATTAAGTGTAATGGAAATACCTTCATCCCCCTTTCTTCAATTCCTTCAGAAATTAGATGTCAATTGAGGGGTAATAATTCAGACTATGTACAACCTTATTCATTTGAGCAGCGGACTATCTATAGGGTCAATTGGAACCACTATGTGACAAGCAAAGGGGAGAGCGAGTGAGGTGAGTCAGAGTGCAGGAGAAGTGAAAGCTCAAATAGGGAAAAACAAGTCTAAAATTCCGCCGAGCACTGTGACTTCCTCTCATGCACGATGTGGCGGTTGATGTGTTTTTCCATCCCTTCATTGTTGTTTTTTTTTCTTCAAATTTACTATTGTAATTTTCTGATTCTGAAATAAATGACTTACTGTCATCTGCCCTGCCGCCTTTTTTTCAATCAATCCTGGACACTACTACTTATGTGTAGGTTGTTCACAGTGGAGTACTCAGAAAGCGTACGAAAACAAACCGATGCAACACAATGTGCAACGCTGCACTGCAACTTGACACACGCAGCAACAACAAAAAAAACACCACAAATCGAGTTGAACACGCACGGCCGGGTTGTGATGATCTTCAGTGTGATTGTCTGCTAAATTTGCATGGATATTTGCTGTTATGCAGCAGTAGCAAGGTGTGAGTGAATACACATACAAAACCAATATGGGCCCCTTTCTGAAAGCAAACAAGAACCAGCAAAAATTGAGGCT
This sequence comes from Ammodytes marinus, assembly GCF_949987685.1. Lineage (NCBI taxonomy): Eukaryota > Metazoa > Chordata > Actinopteri > Uranoscopiformes > Ammodytidae > Ammodytes > Ammodytes marinus. The sequence continues at coordinate 11,310,256 of NC_137218.1, forward strand.
GTGAGAGACCTGGCCTCAGGGCTGTGCAATAATGCTCAGTTTATTTTCCTTCAGTGGATCATGTTTTGATGATCAGGGGATATTGTGGATATCTACCATATTGAGACAGACGATTATGTTGACATCACAGCGCATGACCATTCTATTGTATTTGTAAAACAAGGTTATGAAACATAATAAGGATAGTTGAGGATTGTTCTTGGTCATGCCTAAGGTTATCTTGCTGTTTAATACGATGGATGTCAATGCGATTAAAAGGTCATTGCTGTGATATACTTTGTTCATGTTTTTCAGACATGCAGCCTCCCCCAACCGGGTCATTTATTTACACATTAGTTCTATAGAGAGAGAGGCCAGGAAGGGTGTGTGTGTGTGTGTGTGTGTGTGTGTGTAGGCAGAGTGGAATATGTACAGAGAAGAAACAGATGACAGCGAAGAGACAATCAAGTTGACACAGTATGGCCCTTTCCTATAACTTTGATGTACAAGATAATGTCCACAACAGAAGAGAGCGCTTGAAAACTGGCTAAGCGAAAGACACAACTTCCACTGTTTCACTCTTGGAGATGGATACGGTTTAGGATACATCAGGTCACATGTTAAATCCCCGGAGCCTAGCTATGCTGTGTTGGAATGTGGAGCTTTGCAGGAAATTGGGCCACATGGTGTATAGACCACAGGCAGCCGAATGAAGGGCAATGGCACACTCTATCCTCTATCCCTGTTCAACTTGTGTTCAAAACTGAACTTAAACATTTCTTTCACCAACATTCCATAAAACAGTGGTTATGGATATTGCAAGATGGGATTTTTTATGTTATGGGGCACCGAAGATAATTTAAAAAAATCAAAGAAACACAGGACTGATTCAGTAACTCAAATAGTATGCAACCAGAACAGAAACAATTAGTAGTTTAATTATGTAGCTGAACAACAGAATACTATACTGGCAATTCTGATAATTGATTTAGATATATTACGCCTGTATTGTTCCCCACATAAAGAATTCCAGAGTTGCAGTGAGGATCGGGACAGAAATAAGTAGAGACAGCCAGGTAAAATGAATAGTGCAATAGAGACTCAATCAAAGTGACATTGGGATGTTATTATAGTATCAAAGTGTTAGTATAACATTTAAGTATAGTCTGGGCATAGTATAGTGTGTTATATAATAAATAAAATTAATATAATAAATATAACAACTTGTTATATGTATAATAAACTAGTTGAAGTCAATATCTAATCAAATAAATGCTAAGATTATCTAGTTCCAGTCTTACACACATGAATATTTGCTTGATTGTTTAGTGTTCCATTATTCCATTAAACTGAAATTCCCGATTTGTGGAGGAGTGACTTTGACCCCCCTCCCAGCTGCAAAGCCTAAGTGGGTGGTGACCCTTTTCCACCACCTGCGGAGGATGATCCTAACACAGCTGTAAAAAAGTCTGTGTGTGTGTGTGTGTGTGTGTGTGTGTGTGTGTGTGTGTGTGTGTGTGTGTGTGTGTGTGTGTGTGTGTGTGTGTGTGTGCATTAAGGGAACCTTCAATTGTTCCCAGCAGATTCGATTTGCCTCTGACAGACTGTATCTTAAATCAGATAGATGATCAGGGCCGGAGGGCACATAGCACCCATTTCCCCCGGTGCCCTTATGTAATCAGCTTTCATTTAGCACCTTAATGCTTTGGCCCTCCCACAAATTACACACAACATCTTCTCCTCCCCCTTTCACCTGCTCTTTCTCCGTTTCTTCCTCTTCCTCACACAGAAAAGACCACTTTCTTCTCTCACCAACTCATCATTAATTTTCATAAATATCACTATGTGTATCATTCAGCCGTCAAAATAGAAATCCTGTCATCATGAAACTGCCAAATTCAACTGTTTGTTTGTTATTTTTTATTGTTTCTATTCTGTGTCATGCAGCTTGTGAGCCAACATAACGAAAAGCCCACCACAGCTATAGAAACATTCAGCATGGCATGAACCATGCAAATTAATAGCATCCTGCCATTGAGTTGGAAAGAGGTTTACCTGTTGAAACTGTTGTCTAACAGTTCCAAAAAACAATAAAAAAATTATGGAGAAACAAAAAGCCCAAACATATTCTTTTCAACAATCGACATTGCGCCTAAGTGCAATTACATAATATAAAAAATTAGTAAATTATGACAGCAATTTAAAAATTCATGGATATCTAATGAAAGGAGAGGGGAATGGAAAGAAGTGGAGAGCTTTGCTGTGGTGTGATGTGGTGCGATGCGGAGAGAAGAAAAGAAAATACACAACCTATTCCACTTTTTTGCCACAATAACTGGACTGAAACACACACATCGAGGGTTGGGGCTGACAAGAGAATGTGTTGAATGTCAGAAAAATAAAGTAAAAGCTGAAACTCGATAGCTACATTCACTCAGTGTCACCCAGGAGGTCTGGCCTGACACGGCTCATGAAAACAAGTGTTTGTGTCTGAGGATATGGAGGAGAGGCCAGCTAGCTAACATTACTGGCTGCTAGCATCCAGTGCTACAGATGCCATTGACTCCTATTATTGGATAGGCATTAAATTGCTGGCTGCTAGCAATTATTAATAGAGTTTGCATTGACCTCAACCAAAGCGTGGTATCTTTTCCCCCATGTGCTGTATATCTGCTGAGATTATATGCACGCTAAAGCTGCAACATGACGGGAATTTCTATCGCAATCAGTGTATAGACAGGCCAATAGCCTACAACCTTTTGGTGATTATCTTCACAGTCGTTTTCATTAAAACACTGACTACACACGTTTACAGTGAGGCAATCTGCAGACCTGAAAGTGGGTCGTTAAGAGATGAGACAGCTGAACCAAACCCTACTGTAGTCAGAATTGTGGTATTTCCAGCCAACAGGCTGCTAAAGCGATGGTGGAAATTAGGTCATGCATACAAGCAGGGAGGCAGAGCTTCAGTATAGGCCTAGTAGTCGGACCAGAATGCAGGAAAAATGTCACAACAGCAGCAGCAGCGTGCGACATTAGCAGAGGAAAGCATTGACGGCTTAGGCTGATTGAGGGTAACATTTACATACGCCCACCATCTCTGTCTGCAGAACATTTTTAATGAAGTTGGAGATGCAAACTGAATGCAATGAGAGAGTGAAGGAGACAGGCAGTAAAAAGTGTGTTGTTGGCATAAGGCGGTTATGTGCAGGGTTGGATATGGAGAGCCAAATTTGAATTGGTTGACAGGTTCCACATTGTATAAGAACCAGAGATTTCTTAAGTAGAATGCCTTTCAAAGGGTGTTTATTCTGTTGCCAGTGATGCACACAGCAGTTGTACCACACGAATAATACCAGTGGTAGTGTTGCTTAAAAGGCTTTCTGTGGAATAAAAACACGTAAATAAGACAAAATACTTTGCTACTACTCTGAGAAGTCTGTCTCAGATGACAATGCATTTACCTCAGCATGGAATGAGAACCTGTATTCTAACAGCCAAGAGACAGCTCCAGACCTTTATTTTATTTCACATTTTAAGTAAAAATAATGACAACTTTTAAGTAACTGACTGATCCTTGAATGTCTTCTTGAATTATGTATTCAGTGCAGGTTGCAACATTATTATTTTACTTCCAACTTTACTCCTACTCCTATACTACTTATCAGAGGTTAGCATGGAAATGCAATTCTATTTTTGTGGTAGAGACGTGCTGGGTGTCTGTATTTATAAACAGTATATTAACCTAAGCTTGTTAGCTCATGCAAGCAGCTGTAACCAATTACAGATTATAGCAGATTACACACGGTTTGAATTATGTATTTATTTATATATATAACTATAACTATGTGTTTGTTATGGGCCTTAAAAAAGACCATGTGCACAAAAAGAAAAATAAATAATTAATACAGTCTTTCTCTATCCCATGATAGTGCACTGTACAACTCTGAGGCTGAGCCGGAGCAAAATATATATTGAATTCAAGAAATGTGTCCTAGGCTGCTAGGAACAATTTTAATTGAGTAGAAAAGTATTTTGTATGTTTCATTAATTTGAGATCTGTTTGAATGTAGTTTTTGACAAACCCAGACTCCTATCCAGAAAGTCTAAGGAAAATCTCTGTTATGCAATATTAATATACAACCACTCATGGATGTCTTTCGAAAAAAAGAGGACATCATATTTTCAAACAAACATGACTAAACAGGATTTAGAATTTTTTGTTGTACAGGAGTCTAATCTCTAACAGATGTATTCATAGCTGACAGTAATATAGGCCAAAGAAGCTAAGCAGTCCAAAAATAACAGAAAGAAAACAAAACAAAGCTGTGCGTCTCAACCTGCCTGCAGGCAAAGCTGGGTGGTTGAAATAAAGCCACTAATGAAACAGAGAAATGTGGTTGAAAAAAAAAGAGGATAAGGTCAGGTCAGGCCTAACACAACAACACACCGTCATGTCGTAAAATATAAGCTGTCCTTGACATTAAGGAATGCAAAATTAATGAATAAAAGTGTTTTTTCCCTAATTCCTCCCCATCCCCTGTGACTCTGCAAATAGTACAAGAAGCAGGTACATTACAACCAAGCTCAGTTAGATATTCATCAATTGTTGGAAAACAGTGGTAGCAATATTTAGGTTTAAATGCTGTCCAAGTGCATGTGCATATAGGCTATGAAGGCCCAGGTGAGGTGTTCATGGCTTTAATCAAACAAACACCAGTGCTCTGATATGTCTGATCAAGCTAACCAAAAAAAAGATAATCTAAGGAAAGGTTTCAGATACACTATATAATTAATCGATATAAACAAATTAAATGTTCTCGTAGTATTTTGTGGCAATTACATTTGGATGGGTTTTGAGTTTGATCCCAGCTGCCTACAGCCCCTGCTGGTACGACTTTACTCTCCTGCAATACTTCTGTGGATGATATCAAAGAGGCAGAGCAGACTTTCACCCTGAGTCCATGAGGGTGCAACACTGCTTTTATTTGGCTGTCCTAGTTTTAATACACATTAGCTTATCCTCACTCACCCTCCATTACACCCACAACCACACACACACACACACACACACAGGCCAAGCCCCTGTATGTACACAGACGGGCATACAATGAAAAAAGGCCAATCATTAACCCAGGAGAAGTACACGGGAGATGATAGGAAGGAGTAAAAAATGAAGATAATATAAGTTGATAATACATAATATGAATTATCAACTTATAAAGGAGAAAAAGGAGAGAAACAACAACATTAATCAAAATGCATCACAGGCAAGAACCCCGTGGCCACTGCTACATTTCAGTTTCCTATATGCAAAGGCCAGCAGGATATAAAAGAATATGAACCTTGGACCTGTCTGAGGGACGGAGGGAGGGAGGGAAGGAGGGAGGAATCCTCCAGATGTCAGCTTTCACTCAGGTAAACTCATTGGCTGATAGATAAATAATGTATTTACCAAAAGCAGCAGGCAAGGATAAAGAGACTGATAAGGGCTCTGGAGATTTGATTGAGTTGGACAAGCTCCTATACTGTATATTGTAATCCAAACAACCACAGACATACTGTATAGCAACAACAGCAAGCTCACAGCATGTGGGGGGAGGAATTGTCTATGCCGACAAGAGCAATGAGAATAGTGCATGTTTGCTGGAACAGTAGAAACACATTGGTTTGGTATAGAGTCCCAAATGTTTGTTGTTGCTTGCTTTGAAAACGGAAACTAGATAAGATGGTTTAAAATGTAAATAAAAACACCCCCCGATAAAATAATGTAAAAAGGAAATATTAGCCACACATGATCAACGCTTCATCTTTTCATATGTGCTCCTGCAGGGCAAGCAGTGCTGAAAACGGCATCCGCAGCATCGATTGAATGGAGGTAAACAGAACCATTAGTTGGAAAGGTAGCATTTTTCACCATGGTTCAACATTAATGGTGGTGCAGCCACAATAAAGCATAGACTCTTCACAGAGCAGTACATCAGAGAGCTCCAGAAAGAAAGAGAGAGAGAGGGAGAGTGTCTACTAATTTGCCTTACACACACACACACACACACACACACACATTACTCTTCCTAATTTCATCTCTGAAATCACTGTTCGTCTGAGTTTACCAGTCCTGCACCCCTTTTCATTTCAGTGCCAAGTCAACACATGTCAACACAGGATGGACCTCCCACTCCCCACTCCACTTGCACATCATATCTGAGAAATGCTTGGCTATTTGACAAGCATTCCATTTGGTTTTGCTGTAATGGATGAAGTTTCAGATTATTTTACTTATTTCATAAATGCGTGCTATTTCCTGACGCCAGGGGAACTAACTTCATATTCAATGCCTTTAAACTCTCCATCACATCTTTAAAACGGATTATGCACAGGAATGATAAACTATACAGTAAAAAGTGAGCATTTATATGGTGTGTCGTGTGTGACTACAGTAGGGCAAGAAATGCCACGTCTTACATCTTTACAACCAACATTGATCCGTTAAGTCAATCATTAATGTACTGTGCAGGTATATGTGTAATACAGCTCTTGTAAGAGTGCAGGTCAAAGTGCTTGTCCACTTTAAATGACATAACGTATATAGTATTGTGTTTCTGAGTTGAGGGACATATCAGGAGAAGAACACTTTGCAATGGGGTTACACATTGGGGAAAACTATTTTGGGGATTGGCAGCCACTTTTAATTGGACATTTAGTACACTTTATCAAACACCTACTAAACCGCAGCAATCTGAACATGATCAAGCAAACCAAGAACTGAATGATATTTGCCTCAGCATTCATAATATATTGGGTTGACTTCTTTCAGTTGCTAGCCTGCACCACTAGCCCCAAAGTTCCTCTTCATAGATAGGAAAAAAATGCTATAATCCATCTCCATTTTGGATGGTTCATGCTCACTTCAGATGGAAATGCATGGGATTTCAGAACAATAGTGAAAACTCGACCCCTTGAGTCCAGCTCCATAGCAACGGCACTGAGAGAACAGCATGACTAAGTGCAGTGAAGCTGTCTCGCTCACTGTTATGTTACACCGGCATCAGCCTGTGGACTTTAGCTTTCCTCATCATTTCCTGCCTCCTGCCCACCAGCTTCTGACCGTGTCACTCAAGTTAGGTTTTGACAACATATTTAAGGCATTCCTCTGAATGTATGATGTCTTGAAAGGGGAGGGACAAAGATTAAGAGTCTTCCCTAAGCACATATTGACATGATACAAGACAAGACAATAATTGGGAGGAGAATATTCGATTATTTTGTACATCAAATTAAATTCAATTATATGCCTCAAACTTCTTGAATCCAGATTTGTTAAAATGATCTTCACCTGCATCATCCACCATTTTAAAAACCTAAAAACGTAAATGGCTTTCACTTACAACTTATTTCCTTTTCTTCATAAAAACACATTTGACTCAATAATAACATGTTATTGTGCAAAATCACCCAGAATAGAGCCAGGCAAAGGCTAAAATATTTCTGACAAACACCATTTAGCATTTGGCTGCAGGTGGGAGGGGGGAGAGAGAGAGAGAGAGAGAGAGAGAGAGAGAGAGAGAGAGAGAGAGAGAGAGAGAGAGAGGAAAGAGTGACTAAACAGAGATGAGGGAGCACAGATGAAAAGAGAAAAGAAGCAGAAAGAAGCAGAGAGCACAGTGGAGTGCAGACTTAGGAAAAAAGCGTAAGACTGTCAGCTGTAATTAATGGATAAAAGGCTGATGGAGCAGTGAGTGAGGAGGGGAAATGTGGAGCAAAGGGAACAGCAGACATTAGGCAGAGACCTGAGGTAAACTCATTTAACAAAGGCAGGAGAGAGCACACAGCAGATGAGCAGGCACAATATTAATCAGCGAGGACAAAAAAACAACAACAAAAAATTGTTAAAAACAGCCAGAGGTCTGATTAGCATGCATATGACCCAGCTGCAGTGGAACACTTTGAGCTGTGTACTCTAAGGTGTCACCCAATTTTTATTATCAGGAAGTATGATTAAGCACAGATAACCATATTGAACTGCATATATATCAACAATTTATTTTTTAATATGATTGGAAAATTCATTTTTCATTGTGAATAAAGTAATATTTCAACCCATTTTTGTTTTAATTTTGATCAAAATCAAAATTCCAGTAGGCCCATCTCAAAATATTAGAATATTGAATGAGACCAATCAAAAAAGGATGTAGGGGAGAGTGGCCTAAGTTGTGCCGGTGGGGAAGTTGTGCCACCCCTTGTTTCTAGAAAACCATAGAATAAATTGGAAATGTGACCACATATTTAAGAAGGGAGAACCATGGAATAAGATAAAAGCACATTTAAGCTCAAAAAACAGTGTTTTGCCTCTAAAAGTAAAATTTCCATGATCAAGGTTTTTTGATTATTGTGTCTGAACAATTATAGACACGTTTGAAAACATTTGACACATGTTATAGTGCTTCAGTATGCTACACTTTGTGTCTATATAAATAGCACGATGTCAGCCCTAAACTGCTGCATCATGCTTATTATCCAGAATTCTGGGGTCGGGGTGATTTGTGCCAGAGGGCCTAGGTGAGTTATAAGTAAGTAAGTAAGTAAAATGTATTTATAAAAGCACATGTATAACAGTTTGCACAGTCCAAAGTGCTGTACATAGTGCATTCAGTAGGTAAACAATGAAATAACAATATCAAAAATAAAAGACATAAAGCCCATACATCCACATATAAACAAAGATAGTAGTGCAGAGGTAAGATAGTTAATGGGGAGGAAAAACCAGGGTGTAGAGATGGGTTTTGAGCCTTGATTTAAAGGCAGAAATGTAGGGGGAATCGCATGCCAGGTGGCAGTTGGTTCTACAAAGTACATTTCTGAGAGTTGTGCCATTGGCATGGCTGTTTATGCTGGTCACCCAAAGAAAGTTATTGTCTACAGTAGCTCAGAAGAGACTGACATCTCCATTCCACTTAACGACACCACTGATGAGAGTTCAGATGGCCAGAAAGATGATGATGGTGACTTTGTCATTGTGAGCTTTGCAGGTAAAACCATTAGATCTGCTAGGCCTTGTTTAAGAAAATTGTCCTTACATTTTTGTAAAATATTTACTTTATTTACTTTAAATAAACCTTAAATAAGTAATTGTCTCATGGATTTGTCTTATATGACAGTTTATGAGATATATATCAATGGCACAATTCACCCCATGGTATTCTCTCCAACGGCACAACTTACACCACACCGGGGGCAAGTTGTGCCACAAGACAACTTTTTTTCCGAAAGCTATATTTCTTCAAAAGTTTATTCCAGATCCAAAGTTTTTATTGCCAGTGATGCACAACACCCTGAAATATATGTACATATTTGAGTTGCAGACTTTATTGTCAAGGCCTCACTTTAAAGTCACTTTGAGTAAAAAGTGGCACAACTTAGGCCACTCTCCCCTATAATACATGAGTTTTGCATAAGGGTAAACTTTCAGAGCAACACTGTAACAATTAAATATATTAAATTAAATATTTTAATTGCATAATTTATCAAGTAAAATTGCCAAAACTGGACTGGTTCCAACATGTCCCAACATGCTAAATTATCCTGCTTTGTTTGTGTACTAAACAAGCAGTATTTGGTTCAGGGAATTTGTGATGGCTTTTTTTCTATTTCTGGATATCTTATATAATGATGTTGGTACTATATAATTGTTTGTTGCAGCCCCAGTGAAGACATTGACTATCAGGACATAATTGCTGCATGGAGCATCTCTCCTCTTTGTTCGCTGAGGAGACAACACTGACCTAACCTAACCGGGGCAAAACCCCTGAACCGTGTGGAATTCCAACAAGAACAAGAGAACTTTAGAACAAGAGAGAGAGAGCGAGAGAGAGAGCGAGCGAGCAAGAGAGAGAGAGAGAGAGAGAGAGAGAGAGAGAGAGAGAGAGAGAGAGAGAGAGAGAGGAGAAAGATTTAAAACAAAAAGTTCATATGGGGCTGGAAGGTGGAGTCAGCGTTTCTGGAGAATGTTTGTGGTCAAAATCACTTTGTCAAAATCAGTGAATATATCCCTCACGATCCGCCACCTGTCTGTACTGTTTGTGTGTTAACACAGAGCCTTGGCTCTGTAAACTGGTGTGTAAACAAAGGGGGCCCACCGTAGCTAGCAACATTCCCATTTACAGTTTGTATTAACAATGGATTTTGTTTTCAGCATGCACACACAGTACGGACAGTAAGGGGATCGCGAGAAGATATTCACTGATTTGACCAAAAGTGATTTTAATAACAAGCATTTTCCAAAATTGCTGACTGTACCTTTAAGAGTGAGTGAAAAAAAACAGGTGTGAGGCAGGGACAGGAGGGAGACATAGGAGAGAGTGAAAGAAAGAATCAGTGAGTAAGCTGCAGACAGAGACAGATATAGAGAAAGATTTAGGCCCAGCTGGATTATGGCCAATTTACAGTAGAGCTCCTCCTCCCTTTTCCTCTTCCTCCTCCTCTTCCTACCAGACGGGCGACAGTCACAGAGAGAACAAGGTTGAATTTGTCTTAGTTGGAGCCAGAGAAGACAAACTGTGACCGCTATAGCTGGGTCACTGAGTGTATGTGTATGTCCATCCGTACATATATTTATACACATACACATGATTATATATAAATGTCTACATGATTATACATATGATATTCACGGTTGGCCGTTTTGTCAGTGTTTCTCTTGCATTTTACTTTTGCCTCCAATGCAGGAAGGCTGCAAAAGGAGGTTGAAAGAAGACATATTCAGTGGTGCCTGCCTAGCTGCTGGACTTGATGTCATGTCCATCTAAGGCCCAAGATAAATCCTGGAAACTGGCCCCATCACTGTTTCATCTTGTAATTAGCGATCATCACCGTTATTACTTTCATCACAGTCGCATCTGAAGTAACTTGTTTCCTGATGCTACTTCATTCTATGTTGGCCTAAATGAAGCCTTGTAAAACACCGCTAACAGAGGTCATTGCAATGGTTTTTATACAAATATAGTCTCATGACTCAAACTCTTGAAAAAAGCTGAAATCTAGATCTATACAATGATGAACACGTATTCCCTTGCATGTTATTGATTAGTCTTCATTACAAGTGATACTGGGTCCCCTTTAATAAAACAGGCACAGCTACACACGCCATATTGCATTCCACTGTATCCTATAATCTGTGCCTTAAAGCCTTGCTTCAGCGTCCATGTGACAAACAGCAAATTAAGTCGCCTTAACGTAGTTTTATTTACCGCAGAAGGGCTGTAAGCAGCTGACCCTAACCTCTTCAAGCCAAATTAAAAAGGAAATGAAAAATGTATGCTTTGAATGAAGGACTCATTTAGTTCATAGCCCCCTTAACATTCAATGAATTAAGACACACAAAAGAAAAATTGTATTTGCTATATAATTATAATCTAATAAGCAACAGGAAAACATAAACATTGTCTCTGTCCTGCTGCTGACATCTCAATCTCAGACAGATACACTGCTGTTAGCTCTGATTTAATTTGATCTGACACAATAATTAATAATTAAGCCTTATTTATCTTCATTTTATTTCATTTTGTCCAATAAACTAGATTTAGCTACACTTCCCCCTGTTCTCCTATGAAATGTGACGTTGCATTCAAACAGAGGTCAGCTACAGTATGTAGCCTGCAGCCTACCCTTGGAGAACGTTCTGCAAATAACTACTAGACAAGCTAAGTACTCATTGGGAGGTGAACTGCCATTCACTGGCATGCATACAGCAGTTACTGTATTTACAACTCCATAACTCACTAGAAGGTCAAGGTACATTTGACAAAACAATATATTAATGGAAAGTAATGGCTGCTTTAAAGAATAATCTCCATGTTTACGTGTGATCTATGGACCCTTTTGAGCCAAACAGGGCAACCTATAGATCCAAGCAGTTAAATCATGGTTGTTTGTGGTGCATTCAAGGTGTTCTTGAGAGGCCGATGCCAGCCCTCAAAAAAGGTTTACTGCTATACAGTCTGCTCCAATACAGCTGTTTAAAGTTGTTACATAATGCTGCTGGCTAGCTTCCAAGACAGAGAAGAAGCACATGAAAGAAACAGATATGGAGGAGCTGTAAATTGTCCATGACCAACGTCTTACCAAACGGCTTCAACCGGTCATCAAGTAAAGCGCGTACACATACCGTCATACTCATAACTGAATGTGTACACATTTCCACATATATTTCCCCCAGTTGCTGCTTTCTGCTACAACTTTCCTCAAAGATAATGGACACAGTATAAGATGAGAGAAGACCAGACCTATAGCCTGCAAGTTCAGGAAGCTAGTGAAACACTAAGCTAATGTTCCACTATGAGCAAACGTGCTACTTGTTCAGAATTAGTCACACTGGTGCTGTGCATTTTTGTACAACGCAATATAACTTCTGGGCATTCAAGTTCAAGTAAGACCATACCTTTCTTTTTTTAACCAGTGTATTAAAAGCCCAATTGCACTCTGTTGCAGGTCGAGGATGAAAAACGAGACATTAAAGTGGAACTAATGCAAAGCAGCTGACAGCCAGTCAGATAATATTAAATCCAACAACACATGTACTGTAGCTTTTTTCACATGATTATGGGTAATAGCCATCATTCTAGATTATTCCAATTAGGAGAACGAGGTCCTTTGGGGTCACCAGCTATGGGCTATCTGGTTAAGCAGTGCCAGTCTTAGCTGCAGCAGGATGCATGAAAAGTGCCAGCTTTTCACAACACAAGGCAGTGCCGGGCTGCTCTCCAAGCCAGGATAGATAGATACCTCTTCTCCAAAAGAGAGAAAAGCAAGAGGAAGAAAGAGTTGACGCACTGCTGCTGTGTTGTAATTCAATAGTTTGAATCGCTGGGCCTGGGAAACCGAGGCCACTATTCAAGGTGGAGTGCAGTTTAGAGTTGGTGACAGATCTAGCCATGTGGAGTGATGGCCATAATGATGCGGGGTTCTTCCCACTGCAGGCAGTAGGCACGGCACCACTTCAAAAGCAGCTCAGAATAAACGTACTCTCATTCACAACAGCAGCCTCTACTTTGCCATAATGGCTCAACCGTACCAGTACACAGCATGGAACATAACATTTTCATATAATATCCAGATAAACAATTTGAAATTGGGCTCTTTTTTTAATAGAATTTGTCCCCATATCCCATTTTTAGTTGTGTCCTACTTTATAGTCCGCTACAGTACAACTTTCTCTCACGCAGGGCCTCTTCTCTTCTTCTTATCACTTGAAATTAAGGAGAGAAACCATAAAAAGGGTGTGGAGGGTAAATTATCCATAACACGCGCGTCACAGTAAATGTCACGTGGCTTGATTTATTGCCAGCAATCCGTGAACCTGTTGAGCACGTTTGGCAGAAATAAACCGTGAGCAGCAGTGAATGAAATAGTCACGGCTGCTCTTCCTGTTTCCTGCGTAGCGTCAAACTCTTGGTTTTTTTCAAGGCTTTTTTGACGTGCAGTGATAAATAGGCTGATATGGACAAGGACAAAGTGACTATTTCTCAAGAGGTGACTGTGAGCAATGGAGGATTTATACTGCAATGTTTGGCCTGAGCAGAGAGAAAGTGTGAGTGAGTGAGTGAGTGAGTGAGTGAGTGAGTGAGTGAGTGAGTGAGTGAGTGAGTGAGTGAGTGAGTGAGTGAGTGAGTGAGTGAGTGAGTGAGTGAGTGAGTGAGTGAGAGAGAGGGAGGAAGAGAATGAAGGCAACGAAGCAGAGAGATACTCGAAGAGGCGAAAGAGACGTATAGAAAGTAAGACAGTCTAAGCACGAGACATCAAAGCAGAAATAGAGTCTGGAGGAAAAGGAAGAGGGTAAGGTGTGTGGGTGTGTGTTGGTTATGCAGCCCAACACCTTTGTTAATCACTTCTGTGTTCCGAAAAAACGCAGCAAAACTAAAAGAAGAAAAAAAGTGTGGGTTCATGCTTTTATCATTTGGAATTGGAGCAGAATGTTGATGCAAGCACTGCTACAAACAACCATTATAAATTAATTAAATATTATTATTTTTTTTTATTTACAATCCCACAATTGTAAATTTTTTCAGAGTAACAGTCTATAGCCAGCAGCTCAGACAGGTTCACTGGTGCTTTTAGCTCAATGCAAATGCCAGCATGCTAACATGCTCATACTGACAATGCTAACATGTTGTTTTGTGTCTAATTTTTAAATGATTTAAATTAAGCAGGCCGGATCAAAATTACAATTAAATATTTAACTAATGGCGGAAAGTTGCATTTTATAAAAAGAAAATTGAATAACAAGCGTTATCCCCATATTTGAATTATGGCCAAATTCGAGTTCAGTCATTAAATAAGCAGCAAATATAATCTGGCGAACACATTGCTTCAGCATCCACATAGGTCTATTTCTAACATTACTCTGGCAGAAATAGAATTGGCACACTAACTCACAGCGACGCATTATCACCCCTAGCTAAAGCCCCTTTAAATATAGTAGTTTGTCCTTAGCATTAGCTGTGCTGAAAAAAGACAAACTCCAGACAGAGGGGATTCTATTTTAAAGAATGACAGCATGGTGGCCTAGAGGTGGGTCAATAAAGCCGGACAAGTGAACGACTTGTAGTAGCAAGAAGGAACAGGGTCAATTTTTCAATGTACTTCCATTTTTTTGTCGATGCAGGGACTGGAAAGAAAATCATTCTGCAGTTATTGTATATATACACAATTGTCCAGAAAAAGAGCTCTACTATTGCTCACATGTTGTTTCAGATGATTCATCGGAAACTGAGCGGATCCAAACTCTAGTGGTAAGAGAAAGAGAATGCCAGAAATTGAGAGAGACATTTTAAAAAGGGGTAAGACCGACCGATTTATGACCACATCAATCCCTGCAGCAAATGTGTCATTCACAGACGGCAGTTAGTGATAAACACAGTGACAGTCAACACAATTTAGACAAAAGTATACGCGAACACCGTCGCCACATCCACAGTCGTTGTTCTTTTAAAATTCCTTATTGCACGAAGACAGATCTGTCTTTTTATCCTGTTCTCCTGTAACCCATTGTTTATTTTTACAACAAATCAATCAGTTTTTCTTAAATCCTAAAATCAGAAACCTACAGTACGTAGTTCTTGTTAAGTTACCCGCCTTCTTCATTTTGTGATCTTTAGATTGTGTGGTAAGGGTTTCCCTTCATTATGTGTGTTTTTCTTTTGTTGCCATATATAAAGCCTCTGGATGAAGTGGACACCGTAGTGCACGGCCACTGGAGGAGCATGGTACATTAAAAGCTTGGGAAAAGTGCTTTCCCAGCAAACCACAACATCTCAAGTGCTTCCCAATGTTGACTTTGGAAAACCCAAATGAAGACTAGATGTCCCTTACAAGCGGGCATACGGCAATGGTCTGGGCAAGGCAGCCATTTAGTAGATTTAGATTGTTTAGATTAGCATTTTTCCAGAATTGTTGAACTAAACAATGGTAAAAAAATTGTAATGTATACTTCTACTGCGGTTTGCCTACGAAAGAGCAGTCTGAAAACAGTACCATGTTTCCTAAAGAAAATGTGTAATATGAAACAATTGACAGCACAGTTGACAACTCAGGCAGTTTACTATTTGTTCCACAAAGCTGAAAAGCTGAGAAGACCCTGACATTGCCTTTAACTTGCTAACTTGTAGCGCATTTCAATTTCTGGATGGAGTTAGGTTCGAAGCAGTAGCTTAACAAAAACACAATAAAAAGTGGGTCACCGAGGACTATGAAGGCTGGACCTGTACTGAATCTGATTAATGGCCAATTTGACCAAGGGAAAATGAGGCCATTAGCAAGTTTTCCTTTGAACCAGCTTGCATGGATCATAGGATTACACAAGGTGTAAGTCTAAATGACAGCTTTTTTTTTGGGGGGGTGGGGGGAGAGTTATGTTTGCCTCCACATGTACAGTAACCTTTGTCGGGTAAATTATTCACTGGTCTATGGCACAAGGTCCTCTGCGTCTGGTGACAACCTATGCCATAGCCAGCTGTACACATGCAGCTATCAGGGCTATAAATGCATACTGAGGTGTGTTCTTTGTGTGTGTATATGGGTGCATATTATCTACACATGCTGAAGTGGAAATACAGAAGAATAAAACAATTCAAATGTTCAATAGGTCTGATGCAAACACATGCTAATTAAACACATTAAAACATGATGTCAATGTGAGCTGAACAATCTACCTACTTCAACATCAGTAGCAATCAATTCATCAAGTGTCTCCCACTGTAACAGGTAGAATGCTGCTAGCTGCCATAGGGGTCTGAACCTGTGGCCTCCTGCTGACCGTTTCCCTGGTTACTCCGCCACCCTGCTGACTCTGCTCAAGTGGAGGGAAGGTTACTAACCCTTGGTTCTTCAAAAGCAAACCAGCAGTGGAGCAAATGGATCACGCAAAGTCCCTCCATTTTAAAGCCCCTACTCGTACAGACCATCGTTATACTTGGACTTCATGTAGCCAAGGAAACGACAAAAGATTGATTATCAGAGGTCAGATAGCAGACCAAAATTGTGTTAACCAAGTGAGAATCCATTACTCTCTTTCAAAACCCTTCACTTTGTGGGGGAAGATAAACAGGTGAACTAACAGTGATCCCTGAACCTTGGCAATGGAACCCAGGCACACCCGCGTCCTGGACTACTTTTCCTATTCATTCCGATCACGAACATCGAGAAGGCTGGGGACGTGTGGACAAAAAAGTATTCACGTATTCTTTCAACGGATTAAGGGCATTCCTCTCCCTGCTCACACTGGAAGGAGGGATTAAAAGGTGATCGTATCTGTGTCAGATAAGAACAGAAGAAAAACAATGACAACAACCCACATTTAGGCAGAGAGGCCGCACAAAAACAAACAGAGCAACACACTATCTAAGTTTGCTAAGCACAGCAGTACTGACGGACACAGACAAAAAGGCACAGAGCCCAATTACTCTAAAGGTGTTTTAATAGTAACTGGACAGCAGTGAAAGCCAGGATATTCCACTAAATTGATTCATTGATCAGAAAACAAGTCGGGACACATCAGTGAATTAACAGAACCTTGAAAAGAAAACATGACACTTACAAAGTGTTGTTAAAACGCTTTGCATTCCAGCAGGAGGCTTCTATTTGTCTTGGCTCCAAAGTCATAAAAGACAAAATGCACCAATGTTTTTGCGCTTGTTTCTTAATCCACTCAAACACAGATAATGAAAACATATTTGTCACGCAAGAAGAGGAATGCAGAAAGATGGCAGAGAGCGGAAAAGAATGTCAAGACTTACAGTAGCAGGAGTGTGGGATATTCATTAAAAAAACCTGATGAGGGATTTGTTTGTGTTCAACTTTTTAAAAATGAATGTTAAGACTGTCTGTTTTCATTGCATTATACAATCATTTAAGCTGCTTAGAGGCTCTGCTATTTTTTTGGGATTTTGATGCATGTTGTAGGAGACATTTTTGTGCATGAAAGAGAGCAAAGTGGAAAATAAAGCTTTTCTGTTTGGTGTTTGCGGCGAGGGGCATAGCTTACCACCTCCACTTACCAATTTCCTGGGGAAAACCCTGATGTTACCTATGCCAACACCTATAGCTTTTTGTTTGGGTTAGATGTTACTGTTGCTGCTGAGTTTTTCATGTGTTTCAGCAAGGTACAATAGATAGAGATAGATGGATAACTACTGTATTCTCCCCCAAAGGGAAATTGCATTATTTCATAAAAATAAACTCTCATACTTTTTTTAAATGTTAGGCGAACACTCAAATCAGTCACAACGTCTGATCACAGAGTATCAACCTTATTTGTAAGAATGTATAGGATTTTAAGGGGCAACATCATGAGCCATTAAACGTGCTAGACTCCACACTTCCTGCTTCCTGGTAGAGTTGTTGCCAAACATAACAAACTCAATCCACTTGTTTATGAAGCTACAGTGAGTCAGTTGAGTCGGGGGTATATTTGTGCTCACTCCTGACGTATCCGAGCACAGTTTGCCCACACAATTGATCATGAAAACAAACAGACCATATTATCCCTGTCCTGTTGTCAGTTTATGGTCCAACTGTTGCAAGCTGAGCTATAGGGTAAACTGGTAAGTATAGGCCATATTAATTATGACATGAGCAGCACTATTCACTCACAGGAACTGTAAACATAGTGCAGAAAGCCATCATATAATTTGTTAGACGTGGAATTAATCCTTCTCGAGTTATCCAGCAAGGATTTCTTACTCTATTCTGAGTATTGGTTGTCTGATTCTGCGCCAAAGAAATTCCTCCCAGTTACTGTAGCTCCACCGATCATACACAACCATCACATGCTGTGCAATGAGGCAGTTGTGAGTGCAATGTGTTTGTCTGTCCATATGGCAAAGTAGGTGGGTGTAATGTGTTGACATTAAAGATGGCAAATATGTGTTTATCTGAATCCGTACAACTGTGGCTGCTTCACAGTGGCAAATAGTAGAGAATTTTTCAAAGAATACTAAGCGATATGCCATTCACCAAAATGAATGCTTGGATTTTAATTGAATGGTTCTTTTTAATCAGCATTTCTGATAACACATAGCTTTTATCACGAGACCAAAGCACCATATCCTACAGAATACACCTGATGACTGGGAAAACTAGATCTGCTTGTAAAGACAAGGAGAATATGTTTTAAAGCCCCAGAAATAAAAGTAAGTATATGGACCTTGGGAAAATAAAAATAATAAAAAAGCATTTTGGTGACGGATGAACTGTGACTATGCACACTTACGGCAATTAAACTATTAAACTAAAGTTCTGTACACGGAACGGACCGACTAATGTATATTCAACCTGGTACAGTGAAAAATTAGAAAATTGTTAGATCCACCTAAAAAAAAGAATCTTCAACCTCCACAAATTAATTCGTTTTTTTTAAATGAAATTAATTTTAGAAAGGTTTTTAAGTGAGTGAAGCACGTTCTTTCTTTTGTGTTTGACCTTGTTGTTGTTGTTGCTGTCTCTGTGTGTTTTAGCGGGATGTGGATGAGCAGAAACACACCATGAAAAACTATACAGTATGAGGTAACAGGAAACAGGGCAATGTCTTAATAACACAACAAACCCCATGCAACTTTGGGAATTAACTGCGTTGATTCAATAGATTTCTGAGAATACCTTCAAGAAATAGCACTAATTGTAGGACTGTTGTATCTTCAGCATCGTTAGGGTCTTTCTGACTGTTTTTAAATATATTTCATTTCATGTTTTTGTAGTGAATAAGAGGGCTTGCTCTGTCTCACAGGTTAAATAAGTCATGTGGCCCGTGACATTGGCCTTGAATATGCTCATGACACCTAACACGGGCGTAGACACGCCTGCAGCCACCAAAACAGCCTTAAAAAAGAAACAGCTTGGCTGCTAAGAGGCCTAGCCCTCCTTTGGCTCTCTGCACTTCAGTGACCCAAGCCAGACCGACATCAAAGACTCAGTACAGTAGGCTCCAAAGCAGGGGAGGGGGTAGAGGGGGCCGAGGCAGAGACAAGGAAGAAAGAATGGGGAGAGAGTGAATGAAAGAGCATCTTGTTAGGAAATGTGTCCTGGCCGATGATCAGAGATGACACATCCACTCTGAATACAGGCCACAAAGCCTCTTCTAGGAGGAGTAGCAACAGTGAGTCAGCTTCCATTTCAAGTTAGAGACGGCGTCTTTGAAAATATGAATTAACACAAACCCTTAGGAGTCATCCAAGGTTTCCCAAAAAAGTGTCAGCGCAATTCAGAACAACATTTCTTCACTCCAGGATGTACAGTAATAGCATTATTAGGTAATAATCACACAGGCATCACAGAGCCTTTCCACACACTCATGTATCCCGGATGTTTATGTCCAAGATGAACATGCAGAGGCCTATCTGGCTAATCCTGAGAACAAAATGTTCCATACGTCTTTGCAACATAATAAAAATGTGTGCGGGGGGGAAACTGGAAAGTGGTCATTAAACATCAAGAGATGCAAGAGCAGTGAAATGAAGCCTAGCATAAAGCAAAGGTTAAACCTATTAAGCAACAGGAATGAGCAATGTGGATTGAGGTTGGCATAATCTTCCAGATTACAAGTTCAGGAAAGTGTGTGTGAGTGTGACCTAGTTTCAGTGTTGGACAGAAACATGTTAGGGGGGGGGGGCTACTACACCACCACCACAAGAGCCTTCCCATGTTGTAGGGTTTTGGGTGATATCTTTACAATCAATATTGAAATCCCTTGTATATTGCCATTTATCGCAATTCAATACATATGTGTACAATCCCAAGATGTAAATATTCAAGTTGATGCTCTGTCCAATAAAGTACATGCCCCTGCTATTAATTACTATGACATGAGTAGTATAAAATAAGCTGGAGTTTTCTTTCTTGAAATGATGTGGCTTGTTATTATTATTTAATTATCACAAATGTTTATTTAAGTGACAGATTGCAATTCCCTTCAAATCAGTAACCCAGTTCGGCTTTAGGGTGTTTTCACTTCAGTAACCTGGTAGCCGCAACTAAAAATAAAAATCCAACAATGTGTCTGTAACTCCTGCTAATGATATATCCAGTCACATGCAGTTGCCACATGCCAGAGAGCATACACTAAATGAGAGCTACACCCAAACCAAGCTTTGAATGTAGCTGAGGGGAAATTAGAATATTAATCCTCATACAATGCATCATCGTAATGACCATCATTATTAACCTTTTTAATTTTCATTCATGGTAAACGCCCAAACAGTGCTAAAAATAATCCATCGTTAAAACTCATGTTTATGTGTTAGAGGCCGTTCATTTTGTTCAGAGGCCTTATTCTGCAGTTTCCATCAAGGAGAAAGTCCAGGCATGTCTTGCACTGGGATCGGACTATATGAGCCGTTGGTTGCAAGGTTGCAACACACAATATACAATCATATGAAAAAGTTTGGGAACCCCTCTCAGCCGGCATTATAATTGACTCTGCTTTCACAAAAAAAATATAAAAGTGGTATGTCTTTAATTTACCAGGAACAGCTAAGTACTGGGATGTTTTCCAAACAAAGATTTTTTGAAAAGCAGTATTTGGTTGTATGAAATAAAATAAAATGTGAAAAACTGGCTGTGCAAAAATATGGGTACCCTTGTGGTTTTGTTGATTTTAATGCATGTAACAGCATGTAAAACTGATGAATTTAAACACAAAGTTGGTTGGATTATGTTGTTAAGACTTGAACCTCATAGAAATGTCTGTTTAATCATGAGAAAATGTATTGTAGGTGCCTAAATGCAAGTTGCACTTCTCTTTGACTCTCTGCTGAAGTGAGACAGAATGGGATCATCAAAACAGCTCCCAAAAGATCTTAAAAACAAAGATTATTCATTATCATGGTTTAGGGGAAGGCTACAAGAAGCTTTCCCAAAGGTTTCAATTGTCAATTTCTACTGTAAGGAACATTGTCAGGGAATGGAAGGACACAGGCACAGTTGCAGTTAAACCCAGGTCTAGCAGACCAAGAAAAGTACAAGAAAAGTACAAGAGCGGCATATGCGGCGGATTGTGAGAATGGTTGCACACAACCCAAAGATCACCTCCAAAGACCTGCAAGAACATCTGGCTGCAGATTGTGTATCTGTACATGGTTCAACAAATCAGTGCAATTTGCACCAAAACATCTGTATGGCCAGGTGATGAGAAGGAAGCCCTTTCTGCGCCCACGCCACAGATACAGTTGCATGGAGTATGCAAAAGCTAATTTAGACAAGCCAGATTCATATTGGAAGAAAATGCTTTGGACTGATGAGACAAAAATTAAGTTATTTGGTCTTTATAAAAAGCAGATGTTTTGGTGCAAATTGCGCTGAATTGTTGAACGATGTACAGATACACAATCTGCAGCCAGATGTTCTTGCAGGTCTTTGGAGGTGATCTGTGGGTTGTGTGCAACCATTCTCACAATCCTCCACCTATGCCGCTCCTGTTTTTTTCTTGGTCTGCCATGCCTGGGTTTAACTGCCACTATGCCTGTGTCCTTCCATTTCCTGACAACGTTCCTTACAGTCGAAATTGACAATTGAAACCTTTGGGAAAGCTTCTTGTAGCCTTCCCCTAAACCATGACAATGAACAATCTTTGTTTTTCAGATCTTTTGGGAGCTGTTTTGATGATCCCATTCTGTCTCACTTCAGCAGAGAGTCAAAGAGAAGTGCAACTTGCATTTAGGCACCTAAAATACATTTTCTCATGATTAAACAGACATTTCTATGAGGTTCAAGGCTTAACAACATAATCCAACCAACTTTGTGTTTAAAGTCATCAGTTTTACATGCTGTTTCAGGCATTAAAATCAACAAAACCACAAGGTTACCCACATTTTTGCACAGCCAGTTTTTCACATTTTATTTTATTTCATACAACCAAATACTGCTTTTCAAAAAATCTTTGTTTGGAAAACATCCCAGTACTTAGCTGTTCCTGGTAAATTAAAGACATACCACTTTTATATTTTTTTTGTGAAAGCAGAGTCAATTATAATGCTGGCTGAGAGGGGTTCCCAAACTTTTTCATATGACTGTAAGTCAGGTTGTTCCTCTTTATGTTTTGTTTTGTCTAAAATAGTTAAAATGTCCCTTTGGAATAACATGCTATATTAATATTTAAAATATGTTGTTGTAGCTATGTAGGTAAATCAAAACTTTGAACACCAAAGATTTACATGTTGAAGAACATTACATGCATAGTATTCCTGCAGGACCTGTACAGTGGTTTTCTGTGTTAAAGTAAACATTGAAGCCCCTCATGCTAAAGAGACCTATATCCATGCTAGATCAGGCTTTCAATGAAAAGTTTGCACCCAAAGGTGTCTGTGTGTGTGTGTGTGTGTTCCCGTTTGCATAACATCTTGGCTTGTAGAGCTCTGTGAAATATGGAAAGCTCTTATGGGCCCCATCAGGGGTGAATAGGTGAGAAGAAAAATATGACAGTCTAAGCAGAAAGAGGCAGCGGCAGAGCACAGCAGAGCAGATCGGTACACGTGGCCTCCCAGCATCCCTGTGTACACACACACATGCACGCACACACACACACACACACACACACACACACACACACACACTCGGAAACACACAAACACACACACGCAGTCTGCCTTGCCAGCGACGGCTCTGCTTCGGCACAAACATGGCACAGAAGGGAAGAATTTAAATCGACTTTGAAACCCCTTCTTACTGCCAGTATGAATTTGAAAAATTAAAAGATTAGATTTTAAATGAAGCATCAAAAAGATGAAATGATGAACAGGCATTACATAAAGAAAGCAATGCATTGTATAGTTTAATGGATCTCTGCTGCATGTAACAAAGATGTTATGAAGTATACTTAAAATGAATGAAATAAAGCCCAAGTAAAATACTTTATACATCTACTTAAATAATAAAGGATTATCCTGCTGTGTTACTAATTGTAAAGAATGTTTCAAGGTCCTCGTTTAACCCTGGGCATGAGGCAACAACATGTAGTCTATTTGATCATCGGTTATATAACTAGGGGGCTTGAGCCAGGCAACGTGATCGGGCCAAGTTGTTTTCCAACTGTGGTGAAAATTCCCATGGATCGGCTAGGTGGGCTTGATGATGTACAGCATAGAACATGCATTTGCTAACGCTAACTCATGTGGTAACCACAGGGAGCCAGTCTCAGTTTTGAGATGTTATCCCTTTGAGACACATACTGTGTACTGTACATAATAAAATGTTATCTAATGCATCAGCTTCTAATGTGCAGTGTGGCTTCATCAGTGTGTATGGTGCTGTGTCAAGAGAGGTGCTGGGTTCATTACATTGCTATTTTACACTTACATTGCATTATAGTGTGTACAGCTCCTACCGATTTCTTTTTACTTATCTATGCACTGTTAAAATGCCCAATGCACTTAGTGTCTATCATAACAGACAGTATGCATTTTAAACATTAACACACATGTAATGTGATGCAAATACGAAACAAATAGTCAGTCAAGCAATTATTCATCGTAAAGAATATTAACCTGCAACTATTTTCACAACAGATAATTGGTCCAAATATTCTCAAGCAACAAGTTGCTATGTACAGTAATGAATAAAATAAGAATTGTGATATGGATGAGATGAAGTAAATGTGATGTTGTAGAAATTCACTTAGTAGTCAATGAGTACATCTAGAGCATTATCCCTTCAAAGAACAAGATCAAGGACAAGAGAATTTAAGAATGATTTGCCAACGTTGCACGTTTGTTGGATCATTTGGTGATTCAGGTTTGTTTTTGTCCTGTTTTTAAGTTGAGTTGAATCATTTGCATTGCACAGTTTAGAAGTCACACAGTGCCACGCATCAGAGAAACACCATATGAAAACACACGCCATCATGCTGGTGTGCCAGACAACAACAAAACAGGATGTAGCCCTGGTATAACGGCACTGTGTCACAGATTCTTGGCATTACAAAATGTAGTTAAAAACAACAACAACAACAACAACAACAACATATACTGCTTGTTGTTTGATTCAATTAACAAGTGATAAAACACCAGATTGCAAATTGCCCAACCAAAAAAAAAAAAAAAAAAAAAACACTTCATGGAGCAGCTTATTTGAAAAAGCAGCTAATTAGGCTCTCTTTTGTCAACCAAGACTTGTCATCAGTGTTTGTGGCAGCAATAACGTCTGCTATAATATATTCTATGTAAAGAAAGGGAGTTACGAACAGTTTGCACTTAGAAAGGATGACAAAAGAGCCTTTCCATAGGTTTAAATGAATTACCAGCACAACAACAATATCAGTGTGACAGCAGGGAGATAACGGTCGCTGATAGTACCCATGTTCATCTTTGACTTGTTTACAAAAGCAAGCTTGAGCCAAACACCTCAATTGGCTCTTTCAGAAGGACAGTACTGACTCACATTATTACATGCGCATTAATCAATCACCATGTTGTGATCTGCCCATTCAAGCTGTGCTCTGAAAAGGAGCTCATAAAACAGCGGCCTGGGCAGTTATCAGATAGTATAGGCTACTTCCAGGCGTTTCTAGCAGACGCCACCCATTCTCAAGGTGCCGCAGCATCCTTAAAGACCTACTTCACCAGTGGGAATATGAAGGTGTATTGGACTCTGAGATCCTAGTATAAATGAGCAAAGAGTGTTTAAATCGGTTCATCCTAGCCTGAGAAAAGGCAGAAAGAGTGTTTATGGTCTCACTGTCTAAACCTACATTTTACAGCCCCCAATTCTGGGGATTCAGCATTTTTTTTCTTCGTATCTGATTCTCAAGCAGCCAAAGTTTGAAAAAAAACTTTAATTATAATAAATTATAATAATTCAAGACGGGAAATGTTTTTTAGACAAACTGTATCTTTCAGGAGATAATCAACATCTCAACTCTCACTTCCTTATTCATCAGTATTTATTTTGCCATCCTGGCTCCTCGTAACCTGGCAACTATTTGACGTATTCATTACCTTTCCGCATGTCCACCTCCTCTGATAATAACCCTGTAAAACAAAGGAGGATTTATATTTTTTCTTTTGTCATGGCCTTCTTAAAATGGGACCTAATGCCATTGTGGTTGAACTGGCAGAATGTTTCTCCTGCTATGTCTGCCTGCTGGAGTTGCTGAACGTCAGTAGCCCTAGACCCCAGGGTGCTACCACTTCCTCCATTAAATAAATGTCGCAGACAAACCTTTAACAACACCTTGGCAATATCTTTTGTGTGGCAGGAGTATTGAAGTGATGTTTTCTATTGAGCTAGAATCACACCATAATACACGGAAGGCTTTCACTTCCCAAAAGCCCACTCAAGATGTCCTGCAGGGAGCTGAAGTGCCCTGATACATAACTGCAAACTCGATTTGATTTCAGGAGAATAAACAGTGTATGTGTGTGTGTGTGTGTGTGTGTGTGTGTGTGTGTGTGTGTGTGTGTGTGTGTGTGTGTGTGTGTGTGTGTGTGTGTGTGTGTGTGTGTGTGTGTGTGTGTGTGTGTGTGTGTGTGTGTGTGTGTGTGGCGCCAAAGTGCAAAAAGAAAAAAGCAATATGATTTTTTTTTACAGGAGGATGAGAAAATAGTCTACTTTCTCCGTACTGCCAGGGCTATCTTATGATTCCCATATTTTAAAAAAGCCATTTTACCAAACTGTCACAAATAACAGTTAATATTACTCTTCGCCTCTTCTAAAAACGTGTTAATTTAATATATATATAAAAGCAAGGTTATACTTCACCGGTTCATGGAATTTATTATCAACCACTAAACATGAAGGATTGCTGTGATCAAACCAACAAGTTGCATCCATTAGTGGCATTAAAAGTCTGTGGGTTGTCTTAAAAAAGCAGCAAAGGACGACCAAAAATAACAACAACAGTGTGTACTTCGCTCATACTGCAGCACAGCACAAATCCCCCTCAGCTCCACTTCTGATGCACTGAATGTTTTATGAAATTTCAATAGTGTAGCAAATACTCTCTTAGCACACATATACACAGTCAAGCATACCATGAAAAAATCCAATAAATCCAATCAATTATAAACGAAAGCCGAATGCCGAATCCGCTTACAGACACCATAACAATAAAACAGTAGCTATAGATAAAAGTAACTCCATCGGAACTTACCTGGAGAAAAGGGAGAAGGTAGCCATGGCCGCGGCGGTGGAGAGCCCGTCGTCGTCCGCCCTCTGTTGTCCTGACGACTCTCCGTACCTGCTGCCCCTGGCCCAACCCTCCCCCACCAGAGGCAGGTTTGAATACATGCCTCCAAAGGGCTTCTGGTCTGGCAGGCCCACTGTGGAGGAGGACGGGCTGGCTCTGTAGTGGTAGCCACCGGGCCCTGCACCGACACCCATGGGGCCCCCTCCTCCTCCTCCTCCTCCTCCTCCTCCGTGGAGAGAAGCCATGCCACTCTGGCTCTGGAGACACTGCGACTGACAGAAACCAGCGCCATCTTGTTTCTCCTGTTTGACCACACCGGGCGTGCGGATGTGGATGAAGGAGTCGTCAGGGTCCTTCTCCTCCTTGATCATGACGCTGGAGAGAAGTGTGGCGGGCGGCTGCTGCTGCTGCTGCTGGTGGTGGTGGAGCTGCTGCTGCTGCTGCTGCTGTTGTTGTTGTTGTTGTTGTTGTTGTTGTTGTTGTTGTTGTTGCTGCTGCTGGTGCTGTAGAAGGTGGTGCTGGTGATGTATGGGGTGTTGCTGCTGGTCCCTGCCTCCGTTCACGGTGTTACGGTTTACTCCGTTCCCCATGAGGGACTTTGTTTCCTTAAGCAAGTCACCGACGGGACCGCCACCAGCGACCCTGCCATCATGTAGAATGTTATCCAGGTTGGCCACTTCCGAATCCAACTCAAAGTCGGTGATCTCCGGCAGAGTGCTGGGAAGGTCCAGGTCCTGCCAGATCTCGGTGTCCTCGATGAGGCGGCTGCCGTTGCCGTCCAGGTCGCACGGGCCCTGGCCATAGCCCTCCAAGTCTTTATCCAGGGAGTAGTTCCCCTCCTGCTTGATGTGCTGGGGAAAGAGGTCGGGCAGAGGGAGGTTGCCCAGGACGGAGCTGTCGGAAGTGCTGATGACAGAGGTGGACGTCCGGTCCAGATCGGAAATGCTCTGTTTCAGCATGGACAAGTTGTCCTCCATAGTGAATAATACGCCGATATCCTGCTCTTTCTGCATGCGGATGCTTTTATCCTCCTTCATGTCCGAGCCTTCGCGGAGGACACGGTGCTCAAAGATGCCCGTGAGTTCCCTCTGCTCCTTGGTCCCACCACCCTGTCCGTTTGGGGCCAGCGTGGACCCGGGGCCCGGCAGGTGCATGGTAGTAGTAGTATGCTGGAGCAGTGAACCAGCTGTGTCTCTGCCCACTCCAGCTCCCGTCTCCCCAAATGTCAGGCCGTCGTCTCGATTACCGTTGTGCTTCAGTCCACTCTGATCCATTGCTTTATCCTGACAGGACAGTGAAGGTGAGTCAGAGAGTTCACACAACACACAGACAAAACACACCCACGCACGCACCCACACACACACACACACACACACACACACACACACACACAGTGAGAGAGAGAAAAATAAGGAGAAGAAACCAGGTTAGAATATAGAAAAAAGATGAATGCTGGATAGGATGAGACATACACAGTAGCTAGTCCAGAGGAAACTATCAGAAAGCTTACTGAAATAGGGATATTTTACAGAAAGCGTCTTGAAACATCTGCTTAACAAATGTGTTATGGTGCAGTTTAAAAGCACTGTCGCTGCAAGGCTCACATCTACCATAGCGCCTCTCTACGCTATTCTCTATTCTCTGTTTTTACATTGAATGTGTTAAGAAATTACAGCAGCTGGATGAAACCAGCCATGTCCTCCTCTCATATTACATAATAAAAATACTATAATGTTCATTTTTTTCTTTCTTTGAACTGTGCCCTCCTCTCTCAAGCCTTAAAAAGTTGCGAGACATGCCCAGGCAAAACTTGCGTTGGAGCCAGTGCACTGACAGTCGCTCATAGAGACAAGCATGTGTGCAACAACATACAGCTGTCGAAATAGATTAAACCGCAATGGGCCTCTGGGGCATTTGGAACAGTCACCATTAACTGTCTGTCTTCTTTGTTTCCAAACGAGAAACAATTGAAAATCCTCTCAAAACTCCATTTTCAAAATTAGAAATAAACCGATTAAATGAAAGAATGTGAGTGAAATAACCCAAAAATCACGTGGCAGCAACCTGTGCAAAGTGAATCTTTAATACATGTATAGGTCCTGCAGCTCAGTATCTGTTGATCATTGACAGTGATAGCCATATCTGGAAGGGCAGAAATGAACTGTAACCAAGGGAGCTGTCACGTGCGCCAGCTCTTCTATTTCAAAGTCAGTGCCAGACAGCAAATGCAGATATTACAGATATACAAACGCACACATAGGCCTACGTCGCTCAGAGCATTCTCAACTGTACCATTTAAAGGCAGCAATATGTCAAAATAGAAGTCTATTACCTCAATAAAAACGCATGGTGGAGACTTTAGTGGTGACTGGATAATTTCCTGCGATTGTCTGCTCAATGCAAGTCGCCAATCAGCTCTATTTTTATCATTGTTTTGCCTCAGGCAGCGCATACGGTATGTGGTGCGTGCTATATGGGCAGCGGCGGTTTACAGCCCTTCCTAGGCTGCGCACTATAGATACCGCTGCACTGTGGTGCTTAAAGTAAGGTCCGAGCACTTCTGAGGCTACTGTAGGGCTCCAAAGGGTTTAACTTTTTTTCATTTCAGAAATACATTTATTTTGGTCGAGACTTTCACCTTTCACCATATCCCCGCCTACAGCACAGTACGGATGTGAAGTGTAAACAACAGTGCATCCAGGCCAGGCGACATGGTGGGTGGGACTCACTCTAGTTCAGATTGTTGAATAAACACGTTTTAGATAATGTGATTAAAGGCCTTGTCTGCTGAAGTTGAACAAGAAAAAAAAGTTTGGGGTTTCCTGGCTTGCAATATTGGCCTATACTGTACTTTCCCCAAACCGAACAGCACACCGCAGTCATTACAGCATTAGTGCAACCTGTTGGCTGCCATGGGAAACTGCACTGATCACACGCCTACGGCAGGAGAAGCTGATAAGCAGCCGCTCCGTGCAAGTTTGTGCAACATTTTTCTATTCTTTTCCACACATGAATATGACCGTTCCTCCGAGCGGTGGAGGCGATCAGTGCCGGCGCATCAACAGTGCAGGGCTGTCAGTGCGCCTACAACGCAGCGCCGGGGACGCTCTCCGTCGGCCTACCTCGGGGGCACGGCCAGTTTTTTTCCCCTCTCTCTCAGTATTTCTCCAGCTATGTTAATGAGAAGACAAGTGGTTTGCATCTAAAACAATTACGTACCTGTGGTGAAGAAGAAAGTGCTCCACGGTTTAGGTCATATCCTGTCAGTCCAAGTTAAAGAAAAAATATAAAAATGTGAGAAATAACGCAACGTCCACACACAGTCCAGACCTTAAATAAACCCCTTCCTTGCAGTATCGCTGGGTGGTGAAATGTCAGCTGGTTCTGTTGCCGCCTCTCCCCCCATATGGCAGGCAAACATCGTCCGGAATATCAACTATTTTAGAACTAAAGTCAACAACGTCGCTGACATGGCTTGGAGCTGGCGAGTGGATCCGTGTGCGCCCCCGTTCCGCCGATCTGTCGATAACTTTTTATTTTATTTTTACGCACGTCGCCGGCAGGAGGCAAAATGAAGTGATCGATTGGGTCAATTGCTCGCGAAAATTCACGATAAATCCGCAATGAGACGACAGATCCGCGGGCGCAATATTCTGCTCTTGCGCCATGAAAACCCGTGAGTATGTTAAAGTTATATAAGACAGCCGTGCTGCCCTGGCGCACTCAACTGCAAACTCTGGCAGAGCATGGCGGACAGTTAGTGAAACTGCGTAAAGATAGATGGCACAACAGGAGCGCCTCTGCCTTGTCCTTTCAGAATAAAAGCTTCGTTGACGTAAATATTTTTACATAATTATCCTAAATCTGGAACAATGATTTGGACGCATCAGTGAAGCCAGTGGCCTGTTCAGCCAACACGGGTGGTGAAAACCAGCCTTTTTGGTGAAGTTTTGATTTTGTCAGCGAGATATTTTCTGCATTCATTTCAAGGCAATACAGCTCTGCTTCCGGTCCCCTTGTGTCTGTCTGTGGCAGTTTGACGCAGCTGCTAGTTTGACACTTGCCGGTGAACGCCCCTCTCCCCACTGAAACTCTCTAGCAGGGGAATCTGTCAAAACGTGTCTCCGTCGGCCACCGCCAACCTCAAGGCATGTTGCGATTCTGGAGCCGGGTATGGGTAGAAAACTGAAGTTCTGCTATAATATCTTTAAACACAACACCGAGCATGGTTATTAGTACAGTATGCCTTAAATTCCTGAACCAAAGTCCCGTTTGGGGGATCTATTTAAGGGTCAAATGAGGTTATAAATGAGGGTAGTCTGAATGTGTCCCAAAAGAGAACACGTTATCATGATTTGGCTACACTCCAAGTTTTCATACGCCATTCTTTAACCCTCAGATATACTTTATCTTTAAAGAAAAATTCCCCACCTTAAAATACCTTAACTTTTTTAAATTATGTTTTACCCCAATTCAATTGAAGAGACGAGGAACCCGGGCTCAAAACACAGCATGTTAAGTGTTAAACTACTATTACAAACACACTACAAACCTAATTGGGGAGCTCAAGTAGGGTGCAGTTTCTTTACTTTTTTCTTTGTTTGCTACATCAGTCAGACTTACATTAGTTCACAGGTTAAGCCCCAAGCTGTAGACATATGCGACTTGTCAGTCTGCTTGAAAGCCAAAGACAATAACATGTACATGGCAGAAAAAAACACACAAAAGCAACATTTCGTAATGTGAAGTAGGAGCTGTGAATATTTAGAATGTTTTTAAATAATGAATCAGTAACACATTATGTTTAGGGTACACAAATCATCATACATTTGTGCCTTAGGCTACTTCATGCATTAAATGAATGACTTCATTCATGTACAGTAGTATGAAGCATCAGTAATCAATGCATGGAACAATACAGTGATGCATCAGCTAAGGTATAATATTTTATAATTATTATTATCAGAATGAGTTATCTTAAATGGTTTAAATAAGAGGGACCAGGTCACCACTTTATTTGAAGGGCAACAGCAATGATGGTGCCATGAAAAATGAATGCTTAGTTAATCATCATTCCAACACTTGGTATTCAATAAATATAGGAATTGGTGTGATGGGTTAAATGATCATCAATAATAATTCAAAGATCATGATGATTGAAATACCTTAAGTTATGCATTATTGAACGTATTGTTCCCATGGTTAATCATGTATGAGCTACCATTAATACTTGTGAATTACTGATAGTTCATGAATTAATCAATTTAAGCATAAAGTCAGGCATGAAGTCATGATGATTCATGTTCCCTTAATATAAGGTGTTACCAATTGATCATCTATCAAAACTGTTGTGAATTAGTCCTCTATTGATAACTTTAATCAAGTCATTTTGCTTCAGGACTATAAGATGCCAAGACACATGCCATTTATTACAAGAAGCCATTAGATGCGCAACATTTTTCTCTATAGACGTCAGTCATGATCTAATAGCATAGTTCAAGAAGTCCCAAATCCTTTCAATGCATTTAAAGAGCCTACTTGAGTACCACTGCACAAGCTGACCAGTGACCTTTCAGTGACTGTAACGCTATTATACCATTCTATTGGTCACCCTTCAACTTATACAAGGGGTTTCATTTGAAATTAATTTTCCTGGCACTACAGTGGACCTACGCAAAGACTTAAATGTGCTGTGTGTTCAGCAGCAGGGTCAGCTTAGGGCAAAGAAGAGGAGGAAGAAGAAAGGAGAGAGAGAGAGAGAGAAGGGGAGGTGACGGTCCAGGAGGTGCAGACATGGCGCAGACACCCCTGCTGTTCCATCTGTAAGAAGAGAAAGCAGTGATGGGCACACGCATAAAACCAACAGCTCCAAGAAGAGAGAAGGAAAAGGCAAAGGGGTGGAGGGGGGGGGGGGTTGCAGGTGTGGGCCTCCATGCAAGCCATTCGATTAGAAGGAGCAGAGTGTGTCTTGTGCATACGGATGTCTCATTAAAAGCTGGCATGGCTGGAGGGAGGCAGGAGCTCCCCAGGGCCTGAGAAAACCACACTGTTCTCAAAACATCACAGGGAACACTGTGAGTTTAAAGAAAAATGGGTGGTCCTTTTTTTTACTGATAAATAATAAAAACACTGGACGTGTGGTGCTCCATATGCATGTACTGTATGTGCAACTGGGTAATCATGGAGAAGTATGTTACTGAGATGGTTGTGTCATACTTGAGACTTGCTCTACATACAACATAGGTGACACTAGTTTCTGTGAAGTGCTCATGAATATTCATCGATTAACGTGCACTCACGTGTGCTGTTGGTAGGCCATAGAGGCCGACGTTTGGGTTTTAAAATGTACAATAAATGTTTTAAATTAAAGAAAAAAAACAATGATTCTACTTTTTTTCCGCCTGAAATGTCATATGCATTAATCTACACAATCCAAATCCAAGTAAAAGGTACATTTTGTAACTTTGAGTGTGTCAGAGAATTGAACATTTTCTAAGGTATATTCTCATAACTGAATAAAAAAAACATTGGATCCCTGGAACACTGTTTGAAGTTAAAAAATATAAACAAAATTTTATTGTCTCACTGTTGTGTACAGCAGCAGGGCCCACTGTTCGTTGTGTTTACAAACATAGTCTAGTCTTTCCTTTGGTTCCAGGGGCCTCAAAATAATTTTGTTGTGGTATATTATGATATAATTATCCAATACTAAGAATTACATGGATAGTAAATGTGTTCTGCAGACTGACTGCAGGCTCTGCAAATGTAAACAAACCCCCCTCCCTTTGAAACTGCATAGTGCAGCTTTAAGAGCAACATAGTTGAACTTTCAGGTCAAGGTTCAGGTCAAAGGAAGAGTAAGTTTATTTTTATTACCCCCTTCTCGAAGAGGACTAACCAATGACAATTGAGTTATGTCAGAGGAGGAAGCACAGCGAGGAAGGAAACAGTTCTTGTCAGAACTAAGTACAGAAAGGAAGGAAGGATTTCTTTTTAAAGGCCAACAGGCGGTACACACCCTGATGTTATTTTCTTAGAGATAGACAATGACTAGGAAGCATCTAAAGGAGGAAGCATGGAAGTGACGCAGCAAGGAAGGAGGAAGGATTTCAAGACAGACTACAAACAAATAGGTTACTGCTGTGTGTGTGAAGCGTGGGCCTGGGATTTGGTGTTGGTTTGTGTGTGCAAACGTTCCAAACAATCTGGGAGCAAAGGCAACTGTTGAGGAAATTCTATATTTCCGACATATCTGTTATAGAACACATACATAATACATAATACAATAAGACAAAACAACAGAGTCACAGAGTAAAATTGATTCAGAACCTGCAGGGAGACAGCCCAGGAGGGACTGCCTCCTGAACAGTATTTTCAGAGATCCTTTATGCCTCTTCAGGAGAGGGGTGTGTGTACAAACATTAACCTCAGGTTGCAGGATCACTCAATAAGCAGTTGGTCTTGTGTTTATATTGTAGTGAGGAACTAGATGTCTTAAAAGGGACAGGTAAACCCAGTTATATTGCCCCCAATAAACATTCCACACTACAGTAATCTAATCTCTTGACTTCTTAACACATAAAGACTACAAGATTACAAGAGAGTAATTGTAGAAATACATTACTACAAATAATTCTGCCCTCACAATCCACTCTTTGACCATACACTGGTCACACAAAAATACAAATGTATCATAGCATCAGTCAAAACAGTTAATTAAATCAGACCATTCAATCCAGGATCAAGAAACAAAACATTACACATCAGTCAATGTCCAATATCAAAAATAATCTAAAATATAATCCCTTTCGTAAAGCCAAACCATTAAAAGGAGAAAATATTTTACTCAATTTGTCTTAAAAGAGGAGTTTTACTAGAATTTTTCAAAACAAAACAACACCTCATCTTTAACGATGTAAGTCTGTGAATTTGTGAATTCTAATGCCTAAAGAAAAATTAAGGAAAAACAATCATTCAATTCAGGTTTAGGTAAATACATCATAATTTGATAGATTAGTACATTTCAACACACTGAGCTGCAAAGAAAATTATAGGTTTCGCTAAACACAAACATCAGAACTAATGTCTTATACAAGGTTATCAAAACCCGGGATAAACATTTGAACTATCATTTTCTTTCTAAGGTCCAACATATGAAAGCCAAATGAGCCGATCGCTTTCCGTAAAAATTAACACAAGCAAGGTTTTCAAAATTATCCCAAAACTAAATCTTACCACAATATTCACATTATCATCATTATTATCATTATCTCATATTTAAACATTGTGGGCAATTTTGCATTTCTGAGAGGTATCCAATACCTTATTCGTTATATTTACTTAGTATCAGAAACATTGACCCTGTGGTCAGCTAATACTTTAATCACCAAGGAAAAATTTAAATTCCTCATATTCCTGAATTTTAAGTCCTGTCTCTTTTCTTTTGTTGGTAAATATACTAGATTTACACATCATGAAAACATAATTAATCCTACATTTTACGCAGAGACAACGATTATTCCTATCACACTGTTAATTCATATATTTTACCAATATAATGGAATTTAACACCAGTTATTTTTTCGTAATTTATATGGCAGGTCTTAACAACATCTCATCTTCTGCCTGAAGCCAAAACCAACATTAGATGTGTATCCAAGGATTTTATGGTTCAGTTTGTGACCTGTCACCTTTTCCAACTGCTTACTCAAAACAAATACTGTTTGCTACGAAAGTCAAACATTTCACTCTTTCTCTTTTTGATTTTAATTTTTTAACAATATTAAAGCGTCAAGTCATTTAATTGTCTATTTTAGACAATCTTCAATAATCAGCAGTTAATTCGACAGATCATACTTTTATCATCAGGCCGCTCTATCTGAGTAACCTAAAACACCTAATAAAGGGAGAGAGAAAAAAAGGTTCATCTGCTCCATTGTCACTGTCAGACCCTCCTCCACTCGACCAGGGCTCTAGTGTCTAAATTGCCAATCTGAAGAGAAAAGTCATACAGGCATAGAGACAGACACATATTGCGAAGCAATATATTTTTGTTTGTTTAGTTTGTTAATATGTTAGTGTTTTAGTTCAGGGGTATTAAACATCAAATACACAAATGTTGCAATTATCTATACCATGTAAAAGATGTACCCTTTAAAGATGCACAAATCATTAAATACCTTGCCATGCCCCCCTGCAAATGTGGTTTCTCTTGTGCTCCATTTGCATGCCAAATAAAGAGAGCCTGTGAGCAAACATAGGTTGTAATTAATTAATTCACTGAAAGTGAATTTCAGAATCAGTTAAAGCATATAATGTGGAAGTAAGAAAAGTTTGAATCAAAGAAATTCACACTTTAATACTTCTACTCAAGTGATTTCTCAATAGGTAACTATTACCACCTGTGGGGTAAACTGATCCACTTACTTTTCCACTCTGAAACTACCATAACAACACATATTGTAACAGTAAGAATCCTGAAAGCTAGCCACACATTCCAGA
The DNA here is from genome assembly GCF_949987685.1 of Ammodytes marinus. Lineage (NCBI taxonomy): Eukaryota > Metazoa > Chordata > Actinopteri > Uranoscopiformes > Ammodytidae > Ammodytes > Ammodytes marinus. Next base: position 11,346,401 of record NC_137218.1, read on the forward strand.
ACTAATGTCGGACTAGTAAAAGAATGATGGGGTTTGGTCAATTAAGCAAAGCATATTTTCTAAACACTTGAAAGTAACTCTGAACAAAATCAAATACAACATATTATATTTCAAAAGGTTTTAATAAGATTCAAATGAAAGATAGAACCAGTTAGATTAGAACACAGTCTGGGGGTCAGAACACAGGACCATAGGGCCAGCTAGTGTCTGGAGGTCAAAGCATAGGAAAATCAGAACCAGCGAGAACAGCCTGGGACTCAGAACACAGGAGAAGACCCAACTGGATTATAACATCAACCCGTCATACTCTACAACTAGGCCTACTCTACATTCCAGCCCTGAAGGTTACAGGGAAAGATGAGAAGGTGCTCTTTCCGTGTGGTTGCCCCAGGTCGTCTTCCTGGTGTATTTCCTTGGCATGATGGCTTTTCTACAATGTGTATGACATTAAAATAAAACATATGTCATGTAATATTACATGACATATGACATTACACAACTTTGGACTAAATCAGCATGTTGACAAAACCAACTCATAACAAAGGGCACACTCTGGACCTTATCATTTCCAGAGGAATGAACATTTCAGACATAACAGTGGCAGATATGGGTCCCCTCACGGACCATTCCTGTTTATTTTTTGAGAGTAGTGTCTGTGCACACAATTGATCAATCAAAAGTAATCAAAAAGCGGTATATTGCAGAAAATACAAGTGAAATATTCATTCAAGCATTTTCTTCGATACCACCCCTCCCCTGTAACTCAGTTAAGGAGCTCTTAGACAACTTTAACGGCAAACTTACAAGTGTTATAGATGCTATTGCGCCCACTAAGATGAAGGCTGTCTCTGGTAAGAAAAGATCTCCTTGGAGAAATGCCCCGCAGGTCAGAATAGAAAGAAGAGAGTGCCGTAAAGCAGAACGCAGGTGGCGAAAAACAAATCTCCAGGTTCATTATGACATCTTCAAAGAGAAACTGTGCACGTTTAACTCAGAACTGAGAAATGCAAGGCAGTCTTTCTTTTCTGACATCATCACCAAAAACAACAACAATGCACGTGCCCTGTTTGCTACTGTCGACAGATTAACAAACCCTCCTGTGCCAGTAGCGTCTGAGCATCTTTCCATGAGGGCCTGCAATGAATTTGCCTCCTTCTTTACTGAGAAAATTCAGAAAATTAGACAAGCTGTCACTGCATCAATACCAAGTTCAACATATGTATTCCCTCTTAAAATCAATTCAAATGCAATGACAGAATTTTATCTTATAAACCACAAAAACCTGGAGGACATTATACAACACCTGAACTCCTCATCCTGTTGCCTTGACATTCTGCCCACAGGCTTCTTTAAAACTGTTTTTAGCTGTATGGCCTCAAATGTTCTACAAATTGTCAACATGTCCCTTCAGACAAGTGTATTCCCACAGGCCCTGAAAACAGCAGTCATCAAGCCACTCCTAAAAAAGAACAATCTAGATACATCACTCATGAAAAATTATAGGCCCATATCTAACCTACCATTTTTAAGCAAAATCATTGAAAAAGCTGTTTATCAACAGCTAAATAACTACTTAGCAATGAATAACTGCTTTGATGTCTTCCAGTCAGGATTTCGACAACACCACAGCACTGAGACTGCTCTGGTTAAGGTCCTCAATGACATCCATTTAAACACAGACAGTGGCAAAAGTTCTGTCTTAGTTTTACTGGATCTCAGTGCCGCTTTTGACACAGTTGACCACAGCATATTACTAGATCGACTAGCAAACTGGGTTGGACTTTCTGGAACTGTACTAAGCTGGTTTGAATCCTACTTAAAGGATAGAGACTACTATGTGTCAATAGGCAATTTCACATCTGAGCGGACAAATATTGAATGCGGGGTCCCCCAAGGTTCCATTCTTGGCCCTCTTCTATTTAACATCTACATGCTCCCACTAGCTCAGATTATGAATAAGAACAAATTATGCTACCATAATTATGCAGATGACACACAAATTTACATAACCATATCACCAGGAGACTACAGTCCGATACAGGCACTGAGTAAGTGCATTGAACAAATCAATGATTGGATGTGCCAAAATTTCCTTCAATTAAACAATGATAAAACTGAAGTAATTGTCTTTGGTGCCAAAGATGAACAATTAAAAGTCAGCGCACAGCTTACATCCGTTATGTTAGAAACCACACCCCAAGCCAGAAATCTTGGTGTTGTTGTAGACTCCGACTTGAATTTCAAGAAACACATACAATCAATTAATAAATCAGCCTACTACCACCTAAAAAACATATCAAGAATTAAAGGGCTTATGTCTCAGCAAGATTTAGAAAAACTTGTCCATGCATTTATCTTTAGTAGACTTGACTACTGTAACAGTGTCCTTGCTGGCCTTCCAAAAAAATCTATCAGACAGATTCAGCTAATTCAGAACGCTGCTGCTCGAGTCCTCACTAGGACCAAAAAAGTAGATCACATTACCCCAGTTCTGAGGTCTTTACACTGGCTTCCTGTCACTCAAAGAATTGATTTCAAAATACTGATGTTGGTTTATAAAGCACTAAATGGTTTAGGGCCAAAATACATTACTGATATGCTGATACGTTATGAACCGTCCAGAGCCCTTAGGTCGTCTGGGACAGATCTACTTACAGTCCCTAGAGTTAGGACTAAACAAGGAGAAGCAGCTTTTAGTTATTATGCACCAAAAATCTGGAACAAACTCCCAGAGAACTTGAGGTCTGCTGCAACTCTCAGCTCTTTTAAATCGAGTCTGAAGACTTTTTTGTTTCCATTTTAACCTGCAATTTTCATTTTATTTGCTTCTTTTATTTGCTTTTAAATGTTTTTTTTTTCATTTTATTTGCTTCTTTTATTTGCTTTTAAATGTTTTATAATGTGTTTTATGTATTCTAATCTTGCCCCTGTAAAGCACTTTGAGTGGCCTTGTGTCTGAATTGTGCTATATAAATAAACTTGCCTTGCCTTGCCTTACATTAAAATATGTTTAAGACTAAACTTAACTTGTGCCTCATGGTGGGGGAAAGTGAGACAGTGGCTCACTTTCCCCCACAGCATTTGGCTCACTTTCCCCCACCACCACAATTTGAGAAAAAACTACCTCTCTTAGCATTTCAGGCTAATCTTCAGTTATCAGCATCACATGATTTCATATGTTGGTAGTTCATCAACACGTATGATAGAAGTTTTTCTACGTGAATACATTTGCTTTGGCACAACAGTTTATTAAGTTGACAGCAAGAAAATTTACTTTTACATGCAAAATACCTATTTTGGTGAAAAAAACATCCTTAGCACAGCACCATGAGGTCCTCTCTTTCAGGGCCATGGGGAAATGAGAGGGTCTTAACATATATCTCACATGACCAGAAATGTTTTCCGTTGCCTAGATACAGGGGGTGGCTCACATTACCCGATGCCTCAGATTCCCCCGTTCTTCCCTATACACTCACCGGCCACTTTATTAGGTACACCTGTTCAATGGCTTATAAAAACAAAAAGCCAATCAGCCAATCACATGGCAGCAATTACTATGCATTTAGACGTGGTCAAGACAATGTACTGAAGTCAAACCGAGCATCAGAATGGGGAAGAAAGGGGGTTTAGGTGACTTTGAACATGGCATGGTTGATGGTGCACGGCAGGATGGATCCATACTTTCATGTTGTTTACGCCAAATTCTGAACCTGCCATCTGAATCACAACTGAAATCGAGACTCATAAGACCAGGCATGATGTTTCAATCTTCTATTGTCCAATATTGGTGATCCTGTGATAACTGTAGCCTAATTTTCCTGTTTTTAGCTGACAGGAGTGGCACCCGGTGGGGTTTTCTGTTGCTGTAGCCCATCTGCTTCAAGTGTGGTTGTGTTTTGCGTTCAGAGATGGTATTCTGCATACCCTGGTTGTAACGAGTGTGTAACGGTTGGGTCTGGAGGACACAGGCGCGGAGACAGTATAAGTAAAAAAGAAGATTTATTTTAGGAGAAACCAGCAGGGTGTTAGGACCGTGATCCGGGGAGGGAAACTGGCTGGCATGGGGGTCCAGGGAGAGAGCAACGGGGCAAGTCCAGGAGGCTGAGTGGGAGCAGGCTAGAGCAGGCAGGCAGGAGGGGTCCGGGGGGGTAGTGCTGGTGGGCGAGGGCTAGAGCTGGTGGCTGGAGTCAGGCCGGGAGAACTGTGGCAGAGAAAACAGGAGTTAGCCAGGAAAAAGTGCAAAAAAGCAGAGCTGCAAACAGGTGAGCTAGAGAGAGAACTGACTGTGTGGAAACAGAAGCTACAATCTGGCAGTGTCTGGAAGGTAGGCCCGGGTAAATGAAGTGCAGTTGATGATGATTGATGGCAGCTGTGAATGCTGGTAATTGACTCCAGCACACCTGGCTCCAACCCTACAATTAGACCAGCACAAAGACAAGGGTAAAAGGGAAAACACAACACAAGGCCAAGCGGGATCATGACAGAGTGGTTATTTGAGTTACTGCTGCCTTTCTATCATCTCAAATTAGTATGCCCATCCTCCACTGACATCTGTCTTCAAAAGGCATTTTACGTACACACAAATGCCGCTCATCGGATATTTTTTCTTTTTCGGACCATTCTCTGTAAACCCTAGAGATGGTTTAGAGTGAAAATCCCAGTAGATCAGCAGTTTCTGAAATACTCATACCAGCCCTCCTGGCACCCTATGTTCAAAGTCACTTAAAACCCCTTTCTTTCCCATTCTGTTGCTCGTTTTCAACCTCAATAAGTTGTCCCGTCCAGGTCTACATGCCTAAATGCATTGAGTTTCTGCCATGTGATTGGCTGATAAGTTATATGTGATAACAAGAAAATGAACCGCTGTACCTAATAAAGTGGCCGGTGAGTGTATATCATGCATATCAAAGACTTTTGATATCTTAACAATCGCTGCGCTGACAGATGAAATATCTGTCATGTACTACTATAACTTTTCAGAACAGTGGCTGATCAGACACACTGAAATTAAAGCTATATACAGTCCCCTCCATAAGTATCGGAACAGTGACAATTCATTTATTTTTGCTGTAGACTGGAAACATTTGGGTTTGACACCAAAAGATGAATATGAGACAATAGCTCAACATTTCAGCTTTCATTTCCAGGTATTTACATCTGGATCTGATACACAACTTAGAAGATAGCATTATTTGAAAAGGAACGCCACATTTTTAGGCTAGCAAAAGTATTGGAACAGATAGACTTTAAATAAATTAAAGTGAATAAAATGTAGTATTTTGTCGCAAATCCTTTGCTTGCAATAACCGCATCAAGCCTGTGACCCAATGACATCACCAAACTTTTGCATTCTTCTTTTGTGATGCTTTTCCAGGCTTTCACCGCAGCCTCATTCAGTTGCTGTTTGTGTAAGGGGGTAACTCTCTTAAGTCTCCTCTTTGGCAGGTAAAATGCATGCTCTATAGGGTTTAAGTTGTAAATACCTGGAAATGAAAGCTGAAATGTTGAGCTATTGTCTCATATTCATCTTTTGGTGTCAAACCCAAATGTTTCCAGTCTACAGCAAAAATAAAGGAATTGGACTCACTGTTCCGATACTTATGGAGGGGACTGTATATAATGTTGCCATATCCAGGGGAGTTACTTGCATGACAAATAACTTTTCTCTAAAATGTCTATCAAAATCAAATATGTTCAGTCAAACATGAGCCTGCATTGTGGGTGTGTGTGTGTTTTCAGAAAGAAACGTCACACTTCCCCCACCAAAGTTCGTCCCATATAACCATAAGAGTTCAAAGAAAATGTATGGTCTACATTCTAAAACCCAAAATCTGCCACATGGCTGCGCAAACCACCTATTAAATTTGTGTTTGTCAGCTTTGTTAATTTGCCCTGAGATTTTAGTAATTTTTCTGGAACACAGAAAATTCAGGGTTTAAAATATGATATTCATATCTCAGCAGTTTACGCAAGCTGGTTTTATGCTTAGTCCAGCTGAGTGGAACGGAGTGTTTGGATAACGTGAATTTACAAAGGGTTGCGAACGCCATCTGGAATCGACCGAAGGTCCCAGCAAAACCTTGCACATTATTTTGTCCAAGTATGAATTTTCATTTAATGTAAAATGAGAAAGCAACTTTAAATATTGTCCTGATTATAGAAACATAAATGATGATATCTCATGGCTTTATGTATAGCACTTTGAAATACCATGTGTTGAAAAGTGCCTCACAAATAAACTTGCCTTGCCAAAGGTGTATGCAATGTTAACAGTTATGATGCTGTGCACTTTTAACACTGATGTAAACTAACACAACAAACCAAAGGTTGACAACCATTAATTATAGTGGGAAAGGAATAGCTTTCTAATAACTATTACAAGCAGTGCAAACTGTCTTTGTCACATGTTTACTCCTCTTCTTTTCCTTTTTAGCCTTCACTTTCTCTAATTTATTTTATAGTTTGTCTGTCCTCTGTAGTTGTGATATGACTCCCCACATTAAAAAAACAAGGCCAAACGATTTAGTTCTTCAGTGTCTGCTTTGCATAAGGAGCAAGAGATGAGGCCAACCTTCAAGACAACTGACCGCAGCGACCTTTGGATTCAATAGTTGACAATGCAATATGATCTATTGGAGGCCAAAGAGGGTTTTAGGAGAGATCAGCCATTACATACCCCAGTTATGTGACTCCAAAGTGACTGCAGAATGGACAGGTTTACCATCCAAAGCCTCATTTACCAGCATTGGGTTGCTCCAAAACTCAGCCGTAATGATGAAAAGTCTCTCATCTGTTTTTCCATGATCACTCACAAGGGGAATCATTTCATAAGATTTTCTAACCCACCAATATAGTGCTATAACATTACAAAGGTAATCCAAGCCAAATTAGTGTTCTGTATTGGCCCAACATGTAGTCAAACAAGTACACAAATTGTTTATATGCTGTATCTCTAAGTATCTAATTTAAAAGATGCAATAATGTCAGATATTTTCAAGCTCTGATTTTGTGCTGTTGGGCTTGATTCAATTAGTGAACTGCTAAAGAAGATCTCATAGAGAATAACAAAGAGTAAACATGCTCTTCAAGGGTTATATAAGGACAACCAGTCAGCGAGTTCATTGCAACCAGGCCATGAGGTTAGCTGAGGTGGAGGGGCTAAACCAGAAAACTTGATTTGGATTTCTGGATATCTGATTTTAGAATGGAGATGGCATGTGCTGCATGCACATGTGCAGGTTAATATGTGTTTACCTGCTCACCAATTTACAGCGCCGTCTCATTGTTTGTGTGTGTGTGTGTGTGTGTGTGTGTTTGTGTGTGTGTATGTGTCCTCATGCTCTAAACAGAAAACTCCGACAGCCTGAAAACATCCACTAGCTTTGCTCATGCACTTACCACCAGCACTCGCCTGCGTCTACCTAATCATTTGCAAACCCCAACATCAATCGTAAACAAAAAACACGCGCGCGCACACACACACACACACACGCACACACACACACACACACACACACACACACACACACACACACACACACACACACACACACACACACAAACAATGAGACGGCGCTGTAAATTGGTGAGCAGGTAAACACATAAAAAGATAAGCATGAGTCTGGTATGAATACTGTGCTATTATAAACATCTGGAGGGGAAAAACAGTCAACTACCACTGCTTCTGCACATTCATAACACTCCAGTTGAGAGTGTGGAGTAAAGGACGGTTCCTGTAGTTCCCCCAAAGGGTATCTATCTATCTATCTATCTATCTATCTATCTATCTATCTATCTATCTATCTATCTATCTATCTATCTATCTATCTATCTATCTATCTATCTATCTATCTATCTATCTATCTATCTATCTATCTATCTATCTATCTATCTATCTATCTATCTATCTATCTATCTATCTATCTATCTATCTATCTATCTATCTATCTATCTATCTTTATCTAATTATTGGGCATTATACTATCAGTAAATATTGACTTACTGAATGTGTTGAGTGAAAAAATATGAAATACTGTAAATATATGTCCTTCATTACCCAAAATGCAACTTGGCCAATGACAGCTTCAGGTAGTGGCATGTTAGTCAAGTTACAGTTTTTCTCAGATCAGAATGAAAATTCTCACAACTATTAGTTCAACCTCCGCAACATTTAGTCATTTGAGCACATCATAGTAGCAATTTCTCCTTCCTCTGAACAAATTGCAAATGCTTTTGGACATGCATCAGTTGCTTTCATACAATTCTCTGCTGTTTTATAACATTGTCAATTGCTTATGTCATGTCAGTCAAAATGAACTATACTTATGGATGCTGAATAGTCGTTCCCAATAAAACTAATAGTCTTCATTTCATTGCTTGAGAGTCATTACATACAAAATTGTTGAACTAGTTATCAAATTGTGTCAAGCAAATGTTATACCTTTTCTTTATCATAGATACTTTCCTCGCTGCATTGCAAGGGATAATATCCGTTGTGATGTAGATGAAAATATGTGGCCAGACAGACAGGAACGTCTGGATGTGCCAGAATGATTTACCTATATACTGTATGTTCAGTTACAATATGTCCTGTTATATTGTTCACATTTGTTCACAGCTCTACCAAAAGGGTGTTTTTTATGTTTGTTCTAAATAAGTGACTGAAGTCTATTTTTCTTTTGCACAATGCTGTAGAATTGCAAAGAGCATATACAGTAAAAATGTGAAACATACGTATTCAGTGTCTTGTACTCACTTACTCCCCTAACTACAGCAATGTGTAACTTTACTGTAGTTTTCAAATGGCTGTACAAGTAGTGTATAGTGCTGTCCTGAGCATTTTCAGGTAGTGTCACCGAGTTCTGACCCTTTTTTTGCATTGGAAAACACTGAGAGAATAAACTGTCATAATGAAAACATGACAAAGCCATTTGACTATCTTGTTCATAAACAATGGTGTCAAGACTTCTCATTTTGATGACACTGGCAGTTTCATTGACATGAATACTTGCTTTTGAGGAATAGACTATCCATTTTGAGCAAGTGACGTACTTTTGCAGGTTATCCACTAGGTTTTGCAGTTTGCACTAATTGTTTTGAGAAATGCACTAACTGCTGTGCAAATGTTAATAGTGATGTGAGAAAAGCACCAAAGCGACTGAGAAAAACTGTAACATAGCCTCAAGCTGCAGGCTTCCAGCTTCAGTTCACTTCATTCTACAGTTTTTCTCAGTGGAACTAATAGTTGTGAGAATTTTCATTCTGATCTGAGAAAAGCACCAAAGCAACTGAGAAAAACTGTAACTCCTTCGACCAGCTTCAAATTTGTAGCCCTCAGCCCTGACCACTTACCAGTGTGACATCACTTAGGCCAACTGATCAGACTTTTTCTCCAAGCCCCCTCTGGAGACATAAAGGACTATATAACTCTTTTTTTATTCACATGCAGTCATACTATCAAAGCTCGCTGAACAGACATTACAGTAATGCTCCCCTTCAGCCCTATAATCCCTCTGGTGGATTCTAAAAGCTTGCCTGTACTTGCTGCAGCAGAATCAGATCAAGCAAGCCATTCATTAACAACTCTAAATAATGTAGTTACTGTATTCATACTTTAATCCAGGAGCAGTTGTAATAGCTCCTTCCTCTGTCGATCTCTGTCGATTACTTATCAAACATTCTTTAAAAAATCACTTACATGTGGTTTTTAGATATAACCCTAGTGTGTGACACTATTACTAGTACAGTAAATGACCTACATTCAAGATTATCCCAATTACAGAGACAATAAACATTTTCCAAGATACAGATGTAGGCCTGTTTTCAATATACAGCTTAGTGCTAAACCGAACAATGTGTTTGTTTTTGATCATCCCAAATAGATACAGGCGATACAGTTAAGTATGAATCTGATCTTAAATGTTCACTTTCGACCAAAGACGCTCTATTGACTTTACTGAGTTTAGTGGGAATCCTGGGGTATAAATGTTGTTTAGACAGGTTATTTGATCTTCCAGCTCCATGTGATCAACAATGAATGAAACAATGAAACCTGATGTTGTCTTGGCCCTATGAATATCTGCCTTGTTGTAAAGCGCTCAGTAACTTTATACTTTGGTAGTTGTTTTCTTGACCTGATAACCTATTCTGACCAGGGGAAAACCTGGGCAGTTTTTATTCTATGAACAGAGCCTTTGGTAATCCTTTTATTCATTTATCTATTTAAATATTAGAGCCAGAAAGAGATTGTGTAGATGTGTCACACATTTTAAAGCAACCACAGCTGAGGTGCCATTGGGATTTAGTGCAGAGATAGAACAATAATGCCTTCTCAGAATAAATGACTTAAGGAAAAATAAAAATAAAACTGTTCAAACAAAATTCAAGTTTACAGTCTTCAATACCAGTGATGGGCATAACAGTTCCTGCATTACCGAAACCACAAAATGAAAGCAAAACGGAAAGTTGTTATGGCATTGTGACAACCGACACACTTGCCGGCTAATTAACCCAACACAAATGATGTGCTTGATGTGTCAACAGCCAGTTATGGAAAGTCCCAAGCCTAATCTAGACCTACCGTGTGATTCATAACAAGTTATATTGTAGCTTATTCGACTGCTCTTTTCTGAGTAAGGACATTAAAGGTAAATGGAGTGCAGTAACATATAAGTGGGTGAGAAGTCAGAATAAATTGGATATTATGGGTGTGTAACTATTTAGTGTCAATGCACTGTGATCAGGACAAATCGTTGTTCTAAATCTCAGAAGATTTATTTTTGACATTATGTACAGACATCAATGAACAGTGGAACAGGTTCATTTGCCGTGTGTATTGCTCTGAGATAAGGTCAGTGTGTCTGCAAAATGGCCACCAGTACATGCACTAATTAGATGCTCTGACTGCTAGTAAACAAACTGGTATCGCTGTGTACCACAAAATAGATAAAAAAACATTATCGAAAAATGATTATCCTTCCCTTGCGAGAGTACAGAAAGGCACAAAGGCGCCACGTATACGTTTGATTGAGATGTTGAGCAAGCAGCTCTCGTCAGTAAATATAGCCACAGAGCATGTATATGTAAGGTGGTGTAAATATAAGGTCAGGAGGGAACTTGATAACTCCTGTCTGATTTATGCAACCCTCATTAGGGTTATTTGCTTATTTTGTTGTAAGGGGTTTGGCCAGCTGTTATTTTCACAGCTGATATGTGGCACACAGATGTTCTATTTAACAGGGTGACTCATTCACCTGGCAATCACACAGAGTCAGACAGAGGGAGAGAGGGGGAGGGGGAGGGTGAGAGTGAGGGGGGCAGAGATCCCACTCTCTTGTTCTTTTATGAAAGAGAGAAAGAGTGAAACCAGATCAGGTAACAAATCCTCAGTTCAATGTAACATGGATTATAGACGGGTCACATTCACTGCAATCTAAAAAAAACGTCCCTTTTTAAAAACACATAGGCCTACCTAAAAACATTAAGAGGAAGGGACACACTTGTTGGAGAGCACGTACTGCCTTTGGATGTGGACGAGCCATTCTACATATTTAATGGTTTAATGTGGAGGAAAGTGTGTGTGCGGCTCTAAATAAACCGTTTTTTTATTGTGCAACTTCTGCTTACCGTGCAATCAGTGAAGTGTTTCCCATTGCAAGCTTGTGTATTGATGCAACTGGCCATCATTTATTTTCAATATGGCATAAACAGAGGCAATCTCCTGAAAGGAATACATAGTGAGGAGAGCGGGGTCTTGTGTTAAGGTGTTACAGGTTAACTGCTGTCAATTACCTGCAAAGAAATAAAAACTAATTCATGGGAAGTCTATAATTCGTTACAGTGTTGATTACACAACATGTCCGGGATTATAATGAAAAAAAAAAAAAAACTTTTAAAGGAGGTCAGTGCTTTTTTTTTATTAATGCAGTAGGACTTTGCATGGAACAGGACCTTAAAAGCTCAAACGGTAAATTGTTACCATGACAACATAATTAATGGCCAATGGAAAGAGCATAACAAAATTTGTCTTTATATCTGTCTCTCTGTCTCAACAGCCATTAACAGTATTTATCCATTGGGATGACTACGCTGAGATCACAAAAAATGAACCAGAAGGCCTAAAATGTGTTTTTTGAATAAAAGAGCTTCTTGGGGAAACAAGCGACACGTCTTTTCAATTACCAAAGTCTATAAAAAACCATGTGGACATGAAGCAAGCATGTCTGCTGGTCCCTGTACACTGCAGCACGGCGAGGATAACAGTGAAGAGTGAACAGGGGATCCCAGCAGGGTCTTCACTTTCAACCATCTCTGCCACATGTGTACTCCCTCCATCTCAGCCTGTCTGTTTGTCTCTTAACTCATTCTTCTCCCCGTTCACAACACCCTTTCCCTGCATTCTGTTTCTTTGGGTTTCTTTGCTTACATCCCATATACTTGTGTGCTGATTTAGTTGAGTTTGAAGCTCCGATCGTAGCTTATTTTTTTCTACTGGCAAAGCTGTCACCATGGATACATGTCATGCTGTGACCTTTCGGGGTCGACCTATCATGTGCTAAGTGGTCGGTGTACACTAAAGCTCTGGGGACTCGGCTTAGTGTAGAGTTGTGTTCACAGAAAAGGGACCATGTGCACACACACAAGCACACATGAGCACATACACACATTTGCTCGCACAACCAAAAGGGCTACACACACACACACACCACATGCACCAACAGGCCAGGCTTGAACCATCGTAATGTTTTAGCAAATTCAAATCATAAAAACTGAAGCAGCAGTAGTAGTACTGTCCCATCAATGAACTGGCATTCTTGCGTACTGAAATGGCATCAGGAGCAACAGGATATCCGACAGTTTTTTTTTTTCGACTTTATCCCATTTTTGATGTTTTTTTAATTTTTTTATCCTGAATATAATCCTAATTTTATTTTTATCCTACTATTAGAATGTGTTGTCATTACATTTTGTTTGAATTTGTTCAAAATAAAAAAAAAAAATCTATATGTCACTAAGGGACTTCATGTGTAAAAGTAAATAATAAAACTGTATAAGAAAGATTGTATGATATTAAAAGTGTGTGTTACGTGGGTGTCACCATCGGTCCTTATGGGATTTATACATGCTTTTTCAAACACACATTTTTCAATTTAAGTAATACATGATTAACAAACCAACTTATAAAATTATATATCATGTAATAACTAAAAACGTACAACAAATAATTTAATAATGTAACATCCACTCTGGTGCTGCAGCTATAACATCAAAAGCCAACGCATATTTCTGCTCAAGATCACAGCCTACATACAATAAAGGGAGGAGGAGGGCAGTTGAAAGAGTTCAGTGCAACTGAGGGATCCAATGAAAAATGTATGAGGTGGCTGCTGGTTGACATGCATTTCAATGCTTGAAAATTTTCAAAATAAACTGAGATTTCTGTGTCAATGGCTCAGCCTTTGGCTCAGCAGTTTATTCATAGACTTTGAGAAACCCGGGGATAGGTCAGTACATTTTGGTATGGCATTAATAAAAAGAAAAAAATACTTGTACCAATTAATATGCACCTAAATGACTCATAGATCACAATTGGTTCTTGGGGTTTAAATGCATTATGAAAACACATTTACACAATTACAAAACGAGACAACGACATCTTTTTGATTTATTTTGTATTTGTTTCATTTCATTTGTTTTCTATGTACAGTATATCACACATTGTCTCCCCTTTCTGTTCATGTCGTATGTTGCATTTCAATGTCGAACTGTAATAAATTAGTCATCATAGAGCGAGCGAGACTCACACTGGAGGAAAGTGTTTTTTTTTTGTGTGGGGGATGTTGGTCACACAAATATGCAGACTCACACATGAACACACCCAAAACAGAAAAAATGGTTTTCTGGATAGTTGGTCTACACATGATGGGATGAGTCACACACTGGCAAACCCACCTCAACTGAAACTTTACTTCATCAATGAAACTGCTTTTGCACACTCAACTCCACTAGTTCAAACACATTTGGACATTCTTTTCATCTGATGCTGTGGATCAAATGGGAAAAAAAAGATACAGGGCCACTGCTCTGTCAGCTTGACTTTATTATGCACTTTAAAGAAATGGTCTTTGACTTTCACAGTGTGTCCAGTCTTTTGTTAGTTATACATATTAGGCTCCTGGATTGAATTTTTCATTTTTAATTCACATATATTATAACTACGTAGCATCGTGACTGGTGTGTGTGTGGGTGTGTGTGTGTGTGTGTGTGTGTGTGTGTGTATGTGTGTGTGTGTGTGTGTGTGTGTGTGTGTGTGTGTGTGTGTGTGTGTGTGTGTGTGTGTGTGTGTGTGTGTGTGTGTGTGTGTGTGTGTGTGTGTGTGTGTGTGTGTGTGCTCTATCAGAACTTGAGCTCTTTCATTTTCCTCTAGACCCACAATCACTTTCTCAGATTTGCCATTATTTACCACAATGGCTGCACATGCGTTTACATCCCTGGCAATAACATTTTATATAGTTTTCATCTTCACCCACTTAGCAATGACTAATGGTTTACTACTCCTGTAAAAATATTTTCACAAATGCCTGTTAAAGCCTGTTGCTTCCCTCAGCTTTGAGGAAGTAACCTCTCACAGGTGCACAGGATTAGATACATAGTTTATACATGTATTCAGAGAAATACAAATTGATCGCTTCAGGCTCAGTGAACAATCAGGCACAAGCATTTTGACACAGCATCCACAAACATACCCATAGGGGATCATATACTTTTTTTTTTACAAAGGCAGAAAAAGGTCTCCTCAGTTTCTCACGTATGAAGACGATTATTTTGGTTTAACCAGTTGTTGCAAATCTTCAGGCTTCTGTGGTCACATTGCTTTAGTGTGTTGTTGATGCACACAGCTAAAATTGGCTCTGAAAAACACACTGTAAGCAATCAATGCTAAATCTACATAGGCTATAGCTTCTATCCACTGTTCACATTTTACACGGATGACGGGCAAAGCTTTGACAAGCAAAAACATGCTGTTTTAAAATTTAATTTCCGGGTCAATTGTTTTTTTTTTCAAAATAAAAGCCAATTCAGGTCTGTTAGAGCTACGTTCCACTGTTAATTACAACCTAACAGTAAAACTGATTTGTTGAAAAATGCGTGTCCAGTAGATCAGAGGTGAATTTGTGCACACTACAGAGTCCAATATAAAACCAGTAAAATCTGTCCAATCACCAAACTACAAAGTCATGGATAATCTAAACTACTTATACTTTTTAGGTTTCATTCCTCAACCACTACACCATATTTTAATTATCAGCCAGGCATTCAGAGATAAGTATTTATTATAAAGAGACATCATTTTGAAAGTGTAACTAAATTATTTTCTTTTCTTTTTCATGACATAACAGTAAACAATACCTGTAAAACTCAATGGAAGGAAACAAAGGTTCAGGTCAGTCCAGGTTGTTATTGTCATTCATTTATAATATATGTCAGTGGTGAGTCACCATCTTCTCACTGACTTGTGACTGGGCTGTGAGTGCCCAGTCACTAAAAAAAGACACTCAACAGAATAAAGACATCACTAAGGGAGAGGACTCAGGAGAAGTCTAACTGAAATCAAGGCCTTTAGAAGTGGACAAAAAATAAGGAGTGTAAACTGGGCAAAAAACAGTCTGAAAAAAATGTCACCTAAGAACACAGAGAAGTACAGATTCATACAAATAAAAAGTTGGTGATGCTGCTTTAATGCAATCAATGTATATCCTTCTCTTTACAGAATGGGAATACATTGCAGCCAAAAGCTTCATGTGGGCCAACAAGCAGAAATTGCATTCTAACGTAGGATTATAGAGGAGCTTTACATGCACAGTAACGAATCACGTCCTCAAAATAAATAAATAAAAAAATTACAAAATCGAGACATTTTTCCTCATGTGCCCTTTGTTCAGAGATGTCCCTGTTTCCTAAGTATTTTACCTTGATCCGTCCCTTTCCTTGTATCATTTATGACATTGAGAAGGCATCCAAAAACAAGGGTTTCATTACCTGGCTAAGTGTTGCGCTAATGAGAAGCTTGTTTATCTTGGAGGAGTAATTGGGCGTGTGAATTAGCATCCATTAGACCCATGGCGTTTTAATTTTCCATTAGCATGCAGCCAGAGAGAATGTTCCTATGCCTACTCCAGGTTGGACACAGAGCTATTACGAAGGATGCTTTGCACAATTTGCCCCAAGACACAAGGATGAGTGCTTCTAATCTGGGTGTTAAGTGGACATAGAGGATATCGTAGTGCTTATTTCAGTCTAAAAAAACAAACATTTTAAAACAGATAAGAATAAGACCAGATAGAATTAGTTTACACAGTTGTTTATAGACTTGAAACAGGAAATATGCATTGCAATTAAACAAATATGTAATACATAATGCAATGCAATTTAGACATATAATAACAGTTAATATATATAGAATACAAATGAATCAAATGTTAATTCATAAAATGAGTCTTTGAAATATGAAGATCTGTCAATATCAATGTTCAAACATTAGTATTCATTTCACCCAAAACACCCAAGAGAGAAATAAGCTCATTATAAATGAATGCTTTAAATGAATACCAGTGTACTTAGGAAGATGGCAGCAGCACAAGGAGTCATACACAGCTAGAAGACACCAAGACTACATCTATAAACTATACATCCAGCAGCAATCGTATCTCATTTCTCAAAGGTGTTGTCAAATAAACGCCAACAAAAATACCAGCTATACAGAAATAAGACACCAATTCATGATAGCCACAACTGACAGTAGCATGGTAAAGTGCAGTACTGGTCGCAGGCTATTCGGTAAATAATAAACAATTTGTCACCGCTGTCTCACATCTGAGCTGGAAAACTCGATGTCGCTTGAAGAGGAATTTTTAGTGTTACAGCAGAACTAGCATAGCAGCAGCAGGGCTGGGCCAGGCAAGGCCTTCATGTCTTAAATAGCCCCCCCCCCCTTACAGTAAAGACTATATAACATAAAGTACATTACGTCATGTGTGAGTGAAGCCATGCACTGAACTGAACTCTGATCTTGCCCCCTGCCTTCAATTAATTCATTTTCAGTTTAATATAAAAGTAGAAAAAAGCACAATAAAAGTGCATCCGTTGTTGAATTGTTTATAGTTCTACTGTTGCAAGCACGTCATGCGGCCTACTGTCAACAGATGACACATGTGATGGCCAAGGTTGCTCTGAGAGGCAGTTGTTATGTCCTCTTTATTAGTGCCCTAACAATCAGAGCACAATGATCTAATTTGCTATTATGCTGTGCATAATGCATGCATGGCTGAAGACAGAGACAGGCAGTGCCTGTACAGTAGTGTATAGGGGAGAGCGGTGAGAGAGACTGATGAGGTAGTAATACAGTCAATGTATTGCC
The DNA here is from genome assembly GCF_949987685.1 of Ammodytes marinus. Taxonomy (NCBI): domain Eukaryota; kingdom Metazoa; phylum Chordata; class Actinopteri; order Uranoscopiformes; family Ammodytidae; genus Ammodytes; species Ammodytes marinus. The sequence continues at coordinate 11,363,817 of NC_137218.1, forward strand.
ATAATTGCATTTATGCATCAAGAACAATTTCAGCACTTTTCATCTCATGCTTGTTTCCTCATTTATGCCTATAGTGAGTTTATATGCATTTAGCTATCTGAATCTTAAGTTCAACTTCTTGCAATTAAACTTTGGGGTAACAACTCACTATGTGTGTGATAAGTTTGCCTTGTTCTTGCATATTGCTCATACAGTATATTGTCTATACTGTATAACTAGTCTGTGCATAGTGCTGGTTTACAGTACAATTTGAAAAAGACATACAATCAATCACACACACACATAATGAATAGATAATAGTGTATAGAATAATAATGTGCATGCTTTATGTATATTTCTAAGTTCTAAGAAGAAATAATTTCAAGGTGTGTTCAAATAATGAATGCTTAAAATATTGTAGTGGATGGTACTGGCTACTGTCGTATTCATTTGAAAGGAAATAGACCAATTCTCTCTTCAATAAGATAAAGAACATTAAGATGTTGGTAAAACAGTAACGTGTTGGTTATATCAGAGTCAAAAAGAAGCATGCAACCTGCTGCACAAAGAGTGAAATCAGTTTGTATTTCACTACATGATACTACCCACTAAATACAAAGGATTTCTTCAGCCCTGTGGTGGCCTTGCTCAGTTTCTCACAGGTTGATTGGAATGCAGGGAGAAGAATAACTCTGGAAAGAGAAAGCATCCGCCAGCTTTTTACTTGTATCATTGAGCTTATCAGTAAGAATTCATGGGTCTAAATATGAATACAGACATACAGGAGCACACACACACACACACGCACACACAAACACAAACACACACACACACACACACACACACACACACACACACACACACACACACACACACACACACACACACACACACACACACACACACACACACACACACACACACACACACACAGGACCGGATTTTTCACTTGTCGAACCCAGCATTATGATTGGGTTCTGGCCATTTTATGAATAATTCAGGCCACAGGGTCATACAAGTCCCTGTCAGAATTATTTCCTTCTGCTTGAACTCCTCCCTTCAAGTTGCAATAAGGTCCATAAATCCCTCTGCAGCTCTGCAACATGTCACCAATTACTTCTAGGTTCCTGGAGGGACGAGGGAGTGCTTCAAACTAGCGCTGCTCAACATGGCATCTTCTACTTTTAACTACTGAGCCGATGACTGCTGAAATAATCATGATGTTATCCCTACCCCACTGAGCAGTATAAAATAGATCTTTCAGGCCGCTGTGAAAAAGAAAAGCGATAGAATAAAAACTATTATAGCATGCCCTTGGGGCGATAGTCATTTAATAATAAAGTAGGAAAGTTATGCTCTCTATTTACTGCATGAAATGAGCAAGCTTAGAAACTATACTGTACATAAATGATGCAGAAGACCATGTTAACAGTGCACCACGTGTGAACTATTGCGAACCCCACTCATTGTACACTATATAAGTTGTTGACATAAGTTCAAGTTCATAACATATTACACCAATGCTGTAGTGCTAAATATAATGCAAAAATACACGTAGCTTAGATAACTAACACTATATATGATATGAAGTATGTTCCGAATGTGTAATACCATGTATGGATAGCTTCTAAGACTAAACAGTGCATTCAGTGCTTATGCATCAGTGGCGAGTCAGCTCAGTATGGACACTTATTTAGCCCTTTTCTTTTTTTTCTCTTTGTGCATGTGTTTGAGATTTAGATCGTTCAGCTGTTATGGTATGGGGTTGTTCCATAATTTACAGAGAAACACAGCCTTGTCTATAAAAAGGGCGCAACTGCCGTCATTAATAAATCAATAGGCAAGATGATAAAGTAAATGTATATTTCCTTACGGACACTGCAGGAAAAAAGAGCCATAAATAATTCCATCATTTGTAGCATGTAAACTTAAAATATGGATGAGCAATGCTGCGTTTTTACCTCCAATCCCTGTCCACACAAAATAAACAGGACCAGGATCAATTTTGTGTGCAACGATATTCCCCAATGCGTACGAAAAGGTGCAAAATAACAATATGGAATCCCTGTGTATTTAAAAAACGCATATTGATTATTCACACGGTGCAAGTTGCAATTTTTCACTTTTTTTTAATGATTTCCTTCACACAATTGATTGCAACACAACCGATGAGTCACATTTCTACTAATGAAAGCCCACGTCAGCTGAGTTGCTGTGTTCTGAAGTATTATGCTCAGGTCATGCATATTGAACTAGCACGTCCCCCCCCCCCCAGCACGACCAGATGGGTTTTCAGTCTGTGTAGCTGCTCTAATCTAAAGCTGTGTACAGTTTCACTGGCCAAAGTGAACAGTCAAATCCTTTTATAAGGCCTTCAGGCAGATTAATGAGAGGTTAACAGGAGTAATGACAAAAGGTCTGTAATGACGGGGGAATTATCATCATTCATACAGATTTCTTGCCGTTACGTACCTGAAATCTAAATCAGTATGGATTAAAAAAAAACATGACATCATCATCATAGAGCTATATCATACAGAGTATAATGCAATACTGCAATAGTGCACTTAAATAATGAATTTGTCATCCACCGACGTGGCTTGGCTTACTCAGCATCATGTGCTCTATTTTATGTTCCTTTTTTCCTCTGGTTGGGTTATATTTCTATATCAAAGAAGTGAATACGAATCTATTCAAAGTCTGTTCTGATCCTTTCATCATTCTTCCCTTCCCTTTGCCACAGTACAATTCTTATTTGGGGGAGAGGTTGACACACACAAACAGAGAGATACACAGCTACATAATGCATGTTGTGAAGCTATAGTGGAGTTTTGTGCATATAGTGGAGATGTTGGTTAGGGAACTGGATTCTGGATGGTGCACGGTTTATGCAACTCAGCAAACATATTGATGCCATCAGATTTCTTTTTTGTGAAACAATTATTTTATCTTATTAAGCTTAACTTTCTCTGAACCTTTGTCTACAATGGTGCTACAAAAAGAAATATCAAGGTATTTCACTATTGTGAGACCTTGTCTGAGTATTTTTAATGGCAGTAATTTTGACTGGCATGTAACACGTGTCAAATGAACAAGATTGAAGATGACTCTATTCCATTCAAATGACCCAGTAAGCCCTGCCATTGAATCATTGAACATAATGCCAGGGCCCTGGAAAACCTTAACTGAACACAACCGATGATTATTATTAATTATAATGTCTATTTCTTACACTGTCTGTTGGGAAAAGGACTTTGAGGCAACATCCACTTTAAGACCTACAGTATTTATTCTAAACTGTGGTGGGTAATCTACAGAGAAAAATAAAGCTGAAAAAAAGCTTCATTTTCAATTAGAAAATAAACCGTGATGGCATATCTTCTTTCACGTTTCACATATGGATGTCTTTGTTCCTAGACAAGTGTAGACTGCAGCCTTAGTTGGAGTAACATGATGGCGGGCTACATTAAGTGGCTGTATGCAACTCACACAACTGCACATTAATCTGGAATCAATGTGGCTTGGCCATCATTCCTGTGAATAAAGATCCCTCCTGTGTATGTGTTCCTGCATATGCTTGTGTACATTTCTACATCTGTGTGTGTGTGTGTGTGTGTGTGTGGGTGCCAAAGTGGAAAAGCACAGAGGCCTCGTGGGTCAAATATTGTAAGTGCATTTTTGTTTCAGCTTGTACACATATTTGTTTTTGCACACTGAAATGAGAGCCACATCTTTTAAAAATGCTGAGCATTAATATGTATTCCATCCTAGGAACACACTAACATGCTGCACGATCACAGAAGCACATACATACAAATGTTATCCTCATAGAGCTGTACATTCACACCCAACCATGACTACACCCATGTGTGTATTAATGCACACACATACAGACACACACACACACACACACACACACACACACACACATACAGACACACAGACACACACACACAAACACACACACACACAAAACACAGGTTCCCTCAGCTGGACTCTGCTGATGGTCCCTTGCAGTGTTTGCGTTATAGTTCATCGAGTTCTGAATCAACTGTTAGAAGAGTCGGCAGTGCAATAAGGGGGGACAATTAGCCTAATGAAGTGCAGGAGCAAATCACACTCAGTGCTGTGCTAACAGTTGCTCAGTGAATATTCATGCTGTGTTGGCTTTGCAGATGCATTAAAAGGCGGCGTTGCGTTGCTGAATACCAATTGTTATATTTCCACCTGTCGCTCGTCTGCTCCCTCAGTGATGATAACATCCTAATCAGCATCATTGCTGCGAGGCACTTTGGAGCGCATCCCGTAAACAGGCCACATCTATTAGAATATCCAGCTACACCTGCTGCTGTCGGCCATTTCAAAACAGAAAGGAAAATTAGTTACGAAATAATAACACTTTAATGCCCCTTTTGTGTGGTATTTTTTAGCATAATATTGTGTAATTAAGTGTGTAAAGATGAGATGATCTATGAACATATCAGATGCATTTTTCACAAATTTGGTCACAAATTGTCTACTTCCTACATATTCTACTAGTCAATGAATTATTTTCAGACTATTGCTGCACTGACTAACCAACCAATATTCCTGTTTATTCTAAACAAAGTGCTGTTTCTGCAGGCCGTAAACATAAAACACATCAGCAGTTTTCTTCCATCAAAAATAAATCTTGAAATCTTGAATATTTACTATGTCAAAAATATGAAAATATAACCTTTATAATTTACAACCATCTATTTTATAAAAGAAAACAGTACTGAGACACCATATGATTTTTTTTTTTACAATTTTCATTTTCCGTTTATTTAATTTTATTCGCTATCATACACATTGTAATTATTGTAATTATTTTTTGCAAAGCTGAATTAATTTGTTTTCTTGCCACTGGCAGGGGGTAAAAGCTTAAAACACCCTTTTGACTGGAAACAAAATTGATTTGCATGAATTTTCCATGAATTTTGAGGGCTTGAAAAACTAAATAAGGAACTTAATGAGACTAGAAATGCTGTAATGCTGTGAGACAATGCATGGCTGATAATTATCTGTGGGTATGTTAATACTAGTGACATCTTACACATTAAATATAACAAATAACGAGAACAGCTTTAAAATTTTCAATCCCCTCACCACCACTAATATTCTGTCAATGCATTACGCAGATCTAAAGAGCTGATGGCAAATATTGTCTGCCTAAATTGCATATTAGTGGAAGTCGCTTAAGACAATGTGAAGATTGGGAAATAGGATGTTATAGAAAATAGGAGTAAACATTCATACAGCTATCTAATTTAATGTCATAGTAAATGTAGATGTAAATGTAGATTTGTGTATTGACTCTAATGAGATATTTACTGTACGCCACTTTATGTTATATAAGTGTAGGAACTCACATCAAAAACAAATGATACAAGACATAATAAAAAAAAACATATTAATATATTAGTAAAAATGTATGACACCAGTTACATGTACACCCAATTTGTTAGGAATACATTTCAGTTGATTCAGTATACATCATATGTTGACACTATTGTGCAGACCTTATTTCCCCCTGTTTTATAAGAGATAATTTAGGTCTTGTTGGTATTATACAGCCTTTGTATTTCTTAGAGACGGTTTCATCTTTAGCTGCTACTCACCACCAGTCTGCCGGGCCATCTTGCATATTATATGGGCAGAAAAGTCTGCTGCCCGCCAGATGGATGTGCGATTATCCACCATTAGATAACATAATAGTACGGGTGGCCCTTATTCCCCACAGACAAGCAGATTAGTCGACCAGTCAACTATGCAGCCATTCCTTAAACAGCTTGTGGATGATGATATGATTATGATTAGTTGCACTGTTAATACTAGCAGAATAAAGTAGCTGTTGTATCTACTTCAGTGATGACGGATAATAGTATAACTTTCTATCCAGGACTTCATACCATTCAGCAATATTTCCTCTTTTTTTTTAACAGTTTCCGATTCATCTCATTCCAGTTCTAATTGCCGATTAGTAACAGTAGTGGTCTTTTATTGGCCATAGCTCTCTATAGGGACATACTTGGTGACATTTCAGGGGCCTTTCAGTGCCCTCCCATGTTAACGGGACATTATGTGTATTCAGGATAGATGAGACACTTCAAATAAATGTGTTTCTCCTGTATCTTATGTAAGATAGAGCAGTTAGCCTACAAACTACCGAAAAATAAAAAAACACAATAGATCAAACAAATGTGTCAACATTCCACCGATAACACAGTCTGTGCAGTGAGCTGGGTGGGACAGGCTGAAAAAAAATTCTTCATAGATGCTGATTTGCTCCAGAGTAAGCTGTAAATTTCCCTTATAATGACTCTGAGGAAGTTTCTGAAAAAAAAAGTGGGGATGTCGTCATTGCTCCAGGGGAAATGTCAGGATGCAGCCAATGAACACACCAAAAACAATATTTAGTCAGCCAGAGGACGGACCATGTCTAACTCAACACTGTCATCTGGAGGCGTTTGGGTGTAAATGTATCAGGCTGATGTCTTTTCAATAGGCATCTGGTGCCCATCAAGATTTCCCAAACTTTTAACATGCAGTAAATACTCAACGAGGGAAGAGGAATGAATATCTCAAACAGTCCACTGACTTGAGGTTAATGTTTCCAGGCTTCAAGCTGTTATTATTGCATCCACTTGCGTGCTATTTTGAGTCTGTGTTGCAAATACAACTGTAGAATCGCTGACTGGCCACCTTTTATAAATGGCTATGAACTGTCGACTCCATAAAATTTGGCTAAAATAAGAACAGAAATCAACCGAGTTTCAGTGGTAGTATTGAAGAAGAATGTATGTAAAATGTGCGTAGTAGGCCAAGTCACTACATTAACTTCAGGATATTTTTGAATGCATCATAAATTTGACAGGAAACAGCTGCAAGTGTTATACAAAAAATGGGTTATTGCAAGTTTCTTCAAGGCTGAGTCTAGAATACGGTTGATCCTTGTTTGTAATATAGTGAAAAGTCTCTGAATTTTGATGTCTCTGACTTTGTGATTATTTGAAAAGCTATGTACATTAAAGAAAGTTACTGTAAACTATGTGAATGACATGTTTTCTTATAGGCTTATCCTGAACATTAAGGCAACATCCTGTTAATATGCCACTTGTTTTATCCAAAACTTTCATTTTGTAATTATTCAACTCGAGAGTATAAAAGGATTTTCACTGCTTTTGTTACTTATATGTCGATATACAGTCAAGTGCGAAAGTTTGTGAACCCCTTGAGCCTTTTGGAATTTTATTTATTTTAACCATTATTAATTCATTTTTATCAATACCAGTATTTTTTATATGAAATAACAGATGTTTGTTTATCAATTCAACATTTTTATTTTCCAGAAATCAATTGTTAAAACAGATAAAACAAATTATTTGACGAATGTTGTATGTGCAAAAGTTTGTGAACCCTGAGCTGCATTGCTTAAATCGAGCAAGGTAAACACAATCAGGTTGGCCAAATTGGTTGATGAAATAGACCAATGTAATGAGAGATCTTTAGGAAAGAAATTGGGCGGCACTAGATAAAACAGAGATAAAACCAGGTCAGTTTAGGCTCACCAAAGTGAACCCATACAGGTCAGACATGCTAAAAGGGAAACAAATCTCAGAGGATCTCAGGAATAGAGTTTTGATGTTACACATTTGTCTGGGGACAGTTATAAATTCATAAAAAAAAATTTGAGCTCAATCGGTCCACCGTGAGGCAAATCATCTACAAATGGAGAGCTTTAAGAGTGACTTAACATCTGCCTAGAAGTGGACTTCCTTCAAAAATATCCTCAAGCGCCACAAGAAAAGTGATTTTTCAGGTAAAAGCCAACCCAAACATTACACCTGGAGATTTGCAGACAATTTGAAACCACCATTATTCACTTGGGAGAAGGTTCTCTAGGTGGTAGGCAGAATTGCGTTTTTGCCCAAACATGGCGGTTTTGGTTATGACCAAACAGTTCAATTTTTGACTAATCTGTCCACAGAATAAGACTTCAGGTATCTCCAGGTGCTCTCTGGCAAAGTTGTGACAAGCAGTTTTGTTCTTTTTTGAGAGCAGAGGCTTCTTCAGCAACCATCCCATGAAAGCCATGTTGACTGAGTTTTCTTCTTATTGTGGAACCATGCACATCTGTCCCAGATGCTGCAAGAGAGGTCTGCAAATCACCAGATGTAATGTTTGGGTTGGCTTTTAACTGAAAAATCACTTATCTTGTGGCGCTTGTGGATATTTTTGAAGGAAGTCCACTTCTAGGCAGATGTTCAGTCACTCTTAAAGCTCTTCATTTGTAGATGATTTGCCTCACGGTGGACCGATGGAGCTCAAACTTTTTTTAAAATAATTTATAGCTGTCCCCAGACAAATGTGCAGCATCACAACTCTATTCCTGAGATCCTCTGAGATTGTTTCCCCTTTTAGCATGTCTGACCTGTATGGGTTCACTTTGGTGAGCCTAAACTGACCTGGTTTTATCTCTGTTGTATCTAGTGCCGCCCAATTTCTTCCCTAAAGATCTCTCACTACATTGGTCCATTTCATGACTCAATTTGGCCCATCTGATTGTGTTTACCTGCTCCATTTAAGCAATGCAGCTCAGGGTTCACAAACTTTTGCACATACAACATTCGTCAAATAATTTGTTTTATCTGTTTTAACAATTGATTTCTGGAAAAGAAAAATGTTGAATTGATAAACAAACATCTGTTATTTCATATAAAAAATACTGGTATTGATAAAAATGAATTAATGATGGTTACAATAAATAAAATTCCAAAATGTTCAAGGGGTTCACAAACTTTCGCACTTGACTGTACGTTACAAACGTTTTCTTGATTCAGCAGCACCTGCTGAAACATTGGGGGGCACCTGGGATAGGACGCTCAGATGTCAAGGAGGGTTGAATATTGACAGGAAAAACCGGAAATTGTTTGGAATGAAGTCATTCTTTGAGCAGGAAATGTTGAGAATTTGAGATGGGCCCTGTGAGTGAATCCAGATGCAAGATATTGAGCTCTGACTGAAACCAGATACTGTGGCCACATACACGGATGGTGCGTGAATGTCAACATCCTGCTCGCTTCTCTCAAGACCGCACAATGCCTGCTGCAAGTGCTCCTGAGATCCCCAGACCTGAGAAGACACACAGAGCTGTAAAAGAATTTCAAGCACTCGAGACGGTCGCCCGAGTGTGCGAGCATGAAATTAGTTGAAAAAGCAATCCCATGACGTGTGCAAGAAATGTTTTATTTAGAGAGAAACCCAATGAGAGTGGGACGCTGAACAGTTTCACACATACAAAATGATTGATTTTTACCATCTCTTTAAAACTGATATAGAAAACGGACTAAACTGTACATACAGAAGATACATATACAAACATTTGGCCGTGTAAGAGCGGCCGGGTCCTGTTAGGTTTGAAATGCAAAGTAGCCTATCTCCTTGAACTTGGGTTCATATGTATAGAAAAAACATGCCTTTTTTTAAGTCTGAATTATTCATTCCTCCTAAGTGGGTTATCGTCCACTTAAGGAGCCCCCATGAGTATGTGTATGTAAGTGAAAAGAAAACCCAAAGCGGAGAGAAAAAATTACCATAAAAGTCTATATTTTCGTCTTGTCAACCGTCTGTTTGGATTACGTGGGTCCTTGCATTTCAAAGGTTAGTTAAAATTAGAAAGTAAAACCAATAGTGCTTTCACTTTAAGTGTACCATACTCCCAGTCCATAACACACTACACAGAGTTTAGCATTATTTTATATTCTGCCTAACACAACTGAACTGGAGGGTCTGTGGTTTCACTTGTCAAGGAGACAAGACAAACTTACAACAATAATTTCTTCTGGTCCGTGATTTTGAGTAACAGGACTTTTGTACATTTGGTTTAGAAGCGGATCACCTGATGCTAAGATTTGGGTTTCGACAAGAAACTGTTTGAAAAAAAACTTTATATTTGTCAGTGCTATTGTGGATTTCCTGTTCAGCCTGTCTGAAACGTTCCATTTTAGAGTCTGTGTCTTTAAGCCCAGTCTGATCAAAATCTAAATGCCAGTTTCAGCCAGGGGTATCTTGGGTTGTGTTTATCAAAGGTGGAGGCAGTGCTAAGTTCGGTTGGTAACAAACAACCGAATGGATTCGGTTGTGATGTTCTGACATGTTGGAAAAACAATAAAAAAGGTGCATTTTGCATCATAGGTTACCTAAAAATATCAACACTTAAATTATCAAAACTGAAAAATACTGTTGTAAAGTGGTTTTAAGCCATAACTGCAGTCAGGTTAAAGTGTATAAATCTGTAGTAGCTGTATAGTCTCTCAATATAGTATAGTCTGTCCATGTTAATAACTACTCTGTAAACTGAATGATATAAAAGCCATGAGCTGCTCGCCCATCCTGAACACATGCAAGAGGAAGAAAAGCCTTTCAGAAAATGAGCAGCTGATGATTAAAGGAGTGGACATGTTCTTTAGCAGGAGAGGGGATGTGTGGTTAACGCTGCTGTTCTCGCATTGTCAAAATCTATTGCTGGATGTGCAAACATGTCCACAGAGAAATGACTGCACTTTTGATATAATTACAAACCTTTTAAAAAAGAACCATGGATGCGGTCTTCAATACCTTAGCAATAATACAAGTGACAAATAGTGTAGGATCAAAGCATGCAGATCATCCTCTTTGATCTAGCAGCCAGCAGGAATACTATCCCCGCAGGCTGTTGAAAACTGTAATTATGTAACACACACCCCACCTCCACCAGCTTCTCTTTAGCAGAGGTTACCACTTCTGACAATTATCTGCTTGACCATGCATTGCACCTTTTTAATATCACAAGGCGGTTAATCTTCAAAGAGAACTTTAATGTGCATGAGAAGACATGGACAACAGATGACACATCAAAGCAATACAAAGTGAACCAAGTCTGAAATAAAAGCTTTGAGAAATGTAAATGATGCAAACTAAAGCAACAGCCTACAGAGACGTGTCTTGGCTAGAAATATACAGCATCATCACTCACGCTATTAATTCCCAATATCTATCAAGCAAAATTGGTTTGGTTTTTTGAAAAATGGAAATAATGCATTTTGTGCAAACGTTATTGTTGTCTTCTTGAAAAGGCATTTTAAACTCAAATGAATCTAAAAGAGAATATATAATAAAACATTACACAAAAGGATATGGCCCAGTGGCTTGTTTCTACATCAAAGATCAGATCAGTGCCGCGATGGGCAAATGATGAGATTCATGGCTCCCTTAGTCCTGGTGGAGAAAAAGAAATGATCGGCTTCCTGGGTAGAGAAGTAGCATGGACTACTGTAGTCTTGTGCATAAGGAAAGGGGGTGTTTCCCTTTAGCCTTGCAGCTGTTAAACACTATAGGCGCTTGCCAGAAATGGTTTAAAATATCTTGACACGCAGCGTTTCCACTGGCTCCAAGGGTTTGCTGTTTATCGGTCCTTGTTGAAAAAACAAATTCCTGTCCCATGTTTCAAAAATGAATGGTCTCCTTGGGTTAATCCCTGTGTGAACTAATCATGCATTTCCCTTGCCCTTCATGTCCTTAAAAATATCATAGGACTATACTCATGGTCCACGTGAGTGTTCTTTTTCACCAGGTTTGTTTGACAGTCCTCTCCTTTAAGACGTATGAAGGGCGCAAGGCGGACAGACGACATGAGTGAGACCACACACTTCAGCCTGGAGAAGGTCAAGTCAGAATGTAAAAAGATGGAGGCTTTTAAAAAGAAAAAAAAAAAAAAAAGAAAAAAAAATTGGGTGCTAGACAGGAGCTCCCATTGTCCTGTAATGACAGCTTAATTTGCCAATAATTACACTGGTACCAATCAGACTGAAATTACAGAAACTCAGGAGGGTGGTTATTTTAAACTGTTACTGAATGATTTTCTTCCTTCCTTTTTTTTTTTTTTTTAGAAGACAGAAATTAGTGCAAAGACCCCGTATAGGAGAGCGCAGGGGTATGCAACCAACGACTGCTGCCCATCCATGGCCAACGCTGAGATGAAGATCTTTGAGGCCGAGAAACTGCACCAGCCAATGATTGATGACGTTAGTATAATTCCAATCATGCCCCTAAGAAAAGGAGAGAGGGAGGAAGCAGGAAGTTTGAATATTTTAAGCATTACCTGTGTGAATGAAGCATTTAAAGAGTTGAATTAAATGTAGATATAATACATATAAGACTTGTATCAAACATATGGCAAAAGGTGTATGGTTTATCAAATAAACAGACTCAAGCTGAGCTTATTAAGCAACAAATGAGCATTTAAAATATGTATCGAACAAAAAAGAAAAGTGGGATGTTAAGGCTACTCACTGTAAGGAGAGGAGGACTCCAAAGCTGGAGAGGAGGATCATGGGTAGGAGGCAGTATCCCAGCACGCTGGCCACACATCCGAATGAGACGCCCGTCATACTCATTAGGTTGAGTAGGCAGTATATGCCGAGGCAGCCGATTGCACTGATACCGTACACATAGCCAAACTGGATCTTACCTGACTGTGAATGCAAAGGTGGAGAGGGGGTCAGAATCAGATATATCTTCATGGTCAGATATACTGTAGATCGTCACACAACTATATAACTAACTAGGAGTGGTGAAAATCGATTCATGTAAAAAAAAAACGCGATTCCCATCTCCTGTGATTTTAAATTGATTCATGATTTTTAATTTTTTTATATATTTTGCTGACACCGGTAATGTTGACTTGCCTTAAAAATCACATGCATTACAAGCTTCATATTAAAATAGACTTAAATGAAGATATATAAGACATGGACTTTAAATTTGATTTCATGCTATAATTTGCCACAACGGCTCTTAGCATACAGTGGACCGGAGTAGATCCTGAAATCCTCTTTTAAACTGAATCCAGAAATCGATTTTGTATTGGGAATCGTTTTGAAATCGAAAAATCTATTTTGTATCGAATCGTGAACTCAAGAATCGGAATCGAATGGTGGGATTTCAAAATATTCACAACCCTATAACTAACTATAGTTGTATAATAAGGCGTAGAAGGTTTTTACCACTTCAAATTAATCTTATTCTTTAAAAAGGTGGAGTCAGCAATTCAGTTTTTTTTGTCAAAAATCTGTGAATATCTCCTTGTGATCCTGTCCATACTGTGTATGTGCTGAAAAAAAAGTGTTAGTGTGTTAATACAAAGCTAAGGCTCTGTAAACGGGCATGCTCCTCGCTGCGGCAGGGCCCCTTTGTTTACTTAACACCTTTTTTTTTTTTGCACGCACACAGGACGGACAGGTAGCGGATCGTGACGAGACATTCAATGATTTTGACTAAAAGGGGATTTTGACAAAACACATTCTCCAGAACTGCTGACTCCACCTTTAAATGTTAACAAAATCACTCACCAGGAGAAGTGTGGCTCCGAAGGCCAAACAGAAAACCATGGGGCCAGCCAGGTCTGTCTCGTTCATGATGCTGCCGTCTGCTACCTTCATTGGATGGAGAACTGTCAGAGTTTTCTGCCAGATGTGGTCAAAGTTGATTCCTAATTCTAAGATAAAAAGATTGACATAGACATAACATCAGATTGTATATTTGGATACTAGAAGTATGATCAAAAATTGCTTTTGGAAAGACTGGCACAAAACAAGTGAAAAAGAGTTGCATTGCAACTTTAAAGAGAATATTGATGATGACAGAATGAAGCATGTGAGGGAGGCAATGTCCTACTGGTTTGCTATATAAACAACACCAGGCCTTCAGTGTTGCAAACAAATACGTCTCCCTTCCAAGAATCACTCAGGCCTCTCAGTCAGCACTTTGCACAAGGATGTAGGAAGAAAAGACATGGAACGATAGTGTGATGTCTTCTCAGAATAGCTCTGAGGTGTGTTTTTATCTTTCTAGGTCACCCTCATTTTAGTCAAAAGAGTGGTGAATTTGATCTGAGCAATCAGTATTTTCATGGTCTGTTGCATTTATCACAATCGCAATTGTTTAACTTACAAAATGTCAGAAAATAATAACAAATACCTAACACAATTTTCAAAGGACCATAGAGGCTTTTTTTTTAAATGGTCGTTTATTTCAATCAAGTTATTCATTATTCAGTCACTTATTTAAGCACTAATCATATGCAACTTAGTAATGGAGGCCTGTACATTAGAGAGCACATCCTATGGAAAGCTATTGATAACCAGCAGTGTTGCTCTCCACAAGTAGCTACTTGCATGTAATATCATAAAAGTCACAGTTACTAGTATTCACTCCCTCTTTCAGACGTCCTTTCTTCTAAATGAGCATTTAGCAATAGCTTCACGCATGCAATAATAGAGACTGAAAATCTAAGGACTCAATCCTTCAACCTCCCTCACAGGTGAAGAGCATCTACCAACCATTGCAGAGCACACTTCACACATCAAGTGGCAATTGGAGCTTGTACTCCATTTTCACATATCTTTTTTAGGTTTCAGGATTGTGCATTTTGCATAATCGGGGACCTTTAAGAGTGCAGGGCATGGATACAGGGGGGAAACCAATTGTGACTATGAGACGGAGTTGAATATTTGGATCCACCCATAACAACTGCATGGACAAAATAGGAACAGCAAGGGACGATTTTGTACAAGTGGATATCAGAATAGAGAACGTTTATTTAAAATGGTTAAACTGGCTCGATTGTTCAGCCGTTTGAGTCTTAGTTTTATACTGCAACGGTTAAAAAAAAAAACATTGTAAAACAGCTTTGTATAATTAAATGGCTGCAATTATCCCCTCAACTTAAGTTTCTTTTGTGTTGTATTTTAGTGCTTGTTTGTGTGTAACTGCACAGCCCGTATGCCAACATAAAGCTTTCTCAAGTGTGTAGGTAGAGGGAAAAAATAACTGCAAAATTGAGTAAAAGTCAGATTTCCATCCATCTTCCCATTCTTGCAGCGATGAGATTTTCACTCCTAGCAAACACAACAAGCAAATGAAACTTAAATGTTCATGCGTTAAGAACAGATTTCAAGGCGTTCATGTCCTAGAAGTGATTCTGCACACCGATCGATGTCAACACAACGATCACTATCATTTCATATTGAGAGAAAAAAATGTAACCAACGCATTCAATAGCTGGCAATAGTGCAACTAATTACTACTCTAACAAATGATCCAAATAACGTGAGCAAAAAAAATGGTATTCAATTTGCGCTAATATGAAACAGAGTGAACAAAGCAAATCCGCACAACATATCAATTGTCAAAAAATAGCAATATGAATACACTCACAGAAAACTAACTGTGTCATCATTTTAGGTTGTGGTTCACCTACCTTCTAGCAGTGGTGGCTCGTCATCGAAGCTGCTTCCATACATGGATTGTGCCGGGGAGGGAGTGTAGGTCTGTGCGGGCTGAAAGATTTGTCCTGTGTAGGGCTGCTGGGGCTGCATCCCTGGTGGAGAGTAGGCCATGGGCTGGGAGTAGTCATACTGACCATATTGCCTATGGAAACACATTATAATAAAGCTCATTATTACATTCAAATCATGATTCTTGAACTGCCCTGGTTTCTACTCAAAATTGCGGGTTGTTTTCCAAGGGTGTTGTGTCAATTAGTTGATTCAATTGGGCTGTATGTAGAATTTTCTTCAAGAATTCATACATTGCAAACTACTTGCCGTTACATTTTAACTTTGTCGTTTAAACAAAACAACCTCTGTTCCTCAGCTTGAATACCAAATTGGATAGACTTTAAAATGTAAAAACAAATTGTTTAAATAAGGTATAAAGTCATGCAACAAAATGTGGGGTCGGTTATTCTTCAAGAGCTGAAATGGCACACACAAGAGTAATACAGTTGATGGAGGTGTTACCAGCAGAGAATATTATTGCAACATTTAACAAAGAAAATAATATGAAAAGAGTAACATGGGCAATTATCTATATAAAAAAAAGAAGAGCTGTACGATTGTGCAGATGTGAGCATGATCAAAGATTTTCAAATGATTAGTCAACGATAAAGATGTGTTCAAGGATCATATTGTACGTAACTGTTGTATAATAAATAATGTGTAGTGTCTATGGGAGGGGTTAGGAGTCCATGTCAGGCTGACTACAGACGGTAATGTCAGGTAAGCAGGGCTCTCTTCACTTACTTGTGGTTTTCAGCGTAGCCGGCCTGGTTTTGGTCGTCGACACTGTAGCTGGACTGGTAAAAGTCTGTGTTGAAATTGTCAAACCCTGACATCTCTCTCTGTTACAAACACATAGCGAGAAACAGGAATATATCAGTGAGGTGGCCGTACAGTCAGTGGATGTCACTAAAAAATAAAATCCTAGGAGCTCTTAAACAATGATGTTCTTTGAATAACAGTCCACATGGCTATTGACAGGGAAAATCACATTACACGTTGATAATCGACCATAAAAAGGTATCAATTTGAGCAAATGTTGATTGTGAGATACATTTTCGTCTAGCGAATAAGTAGATCTGATGTTTGAATTTGTCTTTGCTATTATTCTATTTCAGGCAGGTATTCATAAAGGTAAATGCACAGCTAAAAAAATGCAAAAGGCATTTGTAAATTATTTCAAAATGAGATTAATTTATTAAATGACTTTTAGGACTTGATGCTACAGGAACCTTGATGGTAATCTCGTAAACATTTGGTCGGTGCCCAAAACAACAACACACCTCAACTAACCTACGTGATAGAGGTGGTTGTTGTCCAACCATTTAACTATATTTGTAGATAATTACTTACTAAACGCTTAGTATGGACAATGTAATCAGTGTTATTTTCACAACAATGTGAGCTAACGTAGCTAGCTTCACACACAAAAGAAACATACCTTTATTTATTGTTAGTCCTTCAATATTAACCGAACTAACTAGCAATTGACTAGAAAGTCACAACCTCATAATATGATGCATTAACTCATCTTTAAAGTAATAAGTAGTAGCGCTAGTCTTTAGGTGACTACCCGTTATCTCGGCAGCTAGTTGGTTAGCTAATGCTAAGCTATATAACAGTTGTAGATACCTGGTTTGCTTTATGTCAGCGGTGGCTTTAATATCACATTAAACCTTTCCTATTTTATCTTTATTCTTAGGCTATGAAAGCACAGTGAGTGCTCACGCTTACCTGTGATGTTTGACAGATCTACCCAGACCTTTGCCAACTTGTTTGCGGCTGCTACGTGTCAAGAGAAAAGTAAATCTTCCGGTATGATACGCAGCCGACGGGAAGCCGTATGGCAAAGCGTAGCGCGCTCTACAGACGACTGATGGAATAGTCAGCTACTGCATGGCATGGGCCTAGTACAGGGGTGTCCAAACTTTTTTCACTGAGGGCCACATACAGAAAAATCTACGAAGGGCCGGGCCACTTTGCAAAAATAACACATTTATCAGGACATGTAGCTGCTCTGATGTTTAGTTTCATAGTGTCTTCGTAAATTGTAATCCTTCTTCACGGTAACACTTTCCTTGCACATTAAACAGACACATTTCCCCTCTTGCTTATATGCCAATGATACATCCAGTGTTTTCTGCCTTTGCGTCCAATATCCAGCAGGGTGAAAATAGTATCCAGCCGAGGTCTCGACCCTCCTAGGGGGGTCCGGGGGTATGCCCCCCCGGGAGATTCTTTTACGTTTTTAAAGTGAAATGCATGAATCTGGTGCACTTTGAGAGGGAAATTAAGTTTTAAGTATTAATTTTGTATGAAAAAAAAATGGAGACACTGTGTCAGATGAATTAGAAGCTATTGGAGAAGGACATAGATTTTCCATAATAATATTAATTTAAAATAAAATATTATGCAGGGTCCTCTGGGATGGGCTCTTTTTCTTTTATGGGACATATTTCTCTGTAATATAATGAGTGCATTTAAATTATTTAAAAATTAAAAGCGCCATATTACATTATATTTTTAAAATGTGCCACAGGCCAATCAATCAGTGTTTGACACCCCTGCACTAGTGGGTTAACTAAGAAATGCAAAAAAAAAAAAAATGTTTTTTTTTTTTTTTTTTTAAAGGGCCATATTACATTATAGTCTTAAAATCGGCCGCGGGCCAATAAAAAGCGGGCCGCGGGCCGCAGTTGGCCCGCGGGCCGTAGTTTGGACACCCCTGGCCTAGTATGTGGATAAACTAGAAATAAATACCGTATTTGTATGAGCCATATATCAGCTTTCTGGTTGAGATCAATTCTGGGTAATTTATAGCCTATTGTAGGCCTAAATAAGCACACATCATCTGCAAACCACTTGAAGATCTTGGACTCATGTTATGGATTGCCCATAGTTAATTTCAACAATATTAAAGAAATAAAAAATAAACTAATCAGGCTGTTTTTTTTGTGAATGTAAAGTTCTGCACATGCAACATAATTAAAGTAGCATCAAATAACTGCAGCACCTAAAGGTCAGTCAATGTATGAAAACATGTCTTCATAATTAATATTCAGTTCTTCTTTATACTGATTGATAAACAAACAGAAGAAGGAAAAAAGGGCAAAACATTCAAATATAAAAACATAGCGAAGTTGTAAAGAGACATTGACAACTCAAAATGATTGCCTGCTATGCCTACCACTACAGGTGGATATGAGAGCCTACTGTGTCCTGACCCATATTTTGAGAATATGGGTCTAATAGCAACAAATAGAGACATATAAAAAGTGATTTAACTGGACAAGTCCTGAGCCCCCCAGCAAGAACAAAGCACTATAGTCTCTTTCATTAGGAGGAAGAGGAGCAGATCAATCACTATGCCTGTGCAGTGGAGAGATCTGTACCGCTACCAAATACAGCAGGTGGAATCCATCCACTTTGATGATGACAGATAATGGTGGATAACAAGCTGGTGACCTCTGCCAAGAGGAAATATGGGGAGGAAGGAAATAACCTGTAATAAATGCAAGAGTATATATGAGGAACATAAAGCACACACACATATATATATATGTATATAGAAAAAACATTGTTGGTTCCCTGGGCTACTGTTTAATCTTTTTTTTGTATTTAAAAATTGGAATAGAAATTATGACAGAAATAGCCATCAGGAGCAACACAACAGATATGAACTCAGATGACAAAGACATATGGTAAATAAAGAATGACAATGACATAAAGGATGACAAAGACACATGGTTATATAGAATGATCAACATGATTTGTGATCCTGGAAAAATAGGAAATTCTGTCACATCTGTCAAAACAACTATCTTGGCGTACTACCCAAGGGAACTAGATAGTTTTTCCAGCCATGGTGGTGAATCAAAAAAATCCAACCCTGGCATAGTGTTTGAATTTTAGCCATAGATTAACAGCTGCCGTGTGAAAAGGAAATAAATGATATAGACTTGGCTCTGCTCCTAGCCTGGAGGTACAGAAATCTTGACAGAATGAGATATGAAAAAAATAATAATACATCTGAAACAGGCACGGAGGAAAACAGTTATAATTCAGCGGAGACACATTCAACCACTTTGACGGGGGAACTGATTGTGTTATTGGTCTCAGGGCAAACATACAAAGTGAATAATTTTGATGAGTGCTGCGCAAAGCGAGTTGCCTCAGCAAGGTTGCACGAGATACTGTCTGAAGAAAAGTTCTTGCCAGTAAAGTTTGGGACCATCTGTCACATTCTTTTCCCCTGTTCAAGGCCATGCTGGCAACCAGATTCCAGTGTTTTATGTTAAATCACTTGTTCCAAGATATAGCTCCAAGACAGTTCTATCACGAGTGTCTTTTATCCTGAAGGAAAGACGGGCAAATGCAACTCTTATAAACACATGAAAGGTGAAGTGGGAGCCATTAACCAATCAGCTATGCAGGCCCGACATGGATCATTTCTCTGCCTCATGATGAACAAAATCAATTAGATGTATGCTATGCAGCATGAATTCCTACAGCAAACACCCATGGCTAATCATAAGCTGAACTGAGTGCCCTCCATTGCCTCTCATCTTCTTCTAGACTTTTAATCGTTTCTGAACTTGAAGAACATGTCTTTTTTTTCGTAATCCACTAAATGAATGAAAATTGAAAAATTGCCAGAGAGGCTAATTGAATGTAAGCCGGTGTATTGCCATATGCTGTCATAATTGCCTTCTTTTGAAAAGTATCTACTAGTAATCCTGCTGTCACTGCCTTGGTGGATGAGTGGATTAAAAACCACCAAATTGTACTTCACTACAGCAAACGCCTCGTCTCCTACCACCTAGTACTGTAACCCTCAATTAAGATTTCTCCACCTCTCCGGGCACAAGGAGAAAAGGGGAAAAAGCATGTGACACATTGGACATGTGAAGCTCTATTTTTAGCCAAATTGGATGTGCACATTTCCTCAGAACATTTGCGAGATTAAATAAATATTTTTTATTGAATTTCCTGCCACCATATTGATATGACTGCTGCTGCAAAGGTCATAAAATGAGTTGGCATCTGGTGCTCGCATGCAGGGTCCTTTTCTCTGAAGCAGCTCTCCTCCCTCTGCACTGAAGTAACAAGCAGCAAGGGAAGAGCTTGTGAAGTGTGTTGGTTCCAAAAGGAGATTGCCATGGATAATTGACAACTTTGGACAAAATGATAGTCAACAACGCTCATTCTGGAATATAGTGAAGATACTGGTAATACCAGAACATATACAACATTATAATATAAGGGTGCACTTGAGCTTACAAAAATATTTTGGACTGACATTAAACAATTGTTATTGTATTGTGGTGTTTTGCCGCCCTAGCTCTATCTACCTCTGGTTGAAATCAGGGACAGCACCAGTCAACCTATGAGTGTTCTACATGTCAAAACAGATTCAGGATTCAGTTCCAGACTCCAAAATTTCTGGTCAAGGGTGTTTCGTTGTTTTTCAGATGTATACGGCCACATCCTCCATGCCAGCCATTCTAGGCTGTTCACAACAACTAGAAACTTCAAGTCAACTTAAGTTAACTTGCTTTACAAGGCTCGGCCATAATGATTCGATTAACTGCATAATAAGTCAAGCTGGACATGAATTTGTTTTGGCCCAGTGTGTTAACACTGCAGTTTTTTGTTATTGCAGATCAAATGGGGGGGGGAGTCAATATTTTTTCCAGATGACAGCATCTGCTGTTGATGTTATTTGCAGAGTGCAGAATCAACATCTTACGATTAAACTCAAGTACAAATTCTGAAGTTGTTGATGCCAGGATCAATTAAGATTGATCTTGGCATCCATCAAAGTTGATGCCGAGATCAATTTCTTTGGAAAGCGGAACTACAAGAAAGCAATAAATGAAAAAATATATATAATATTTCCAAACTAGCAATTTTCAGATGGTTTCAGTGTTATTCATATTTTTTGTAATCATAATGGAAGACTCTTGAAGTGATAATTGAACATGATGTAACTTTTTACTTGTGCATATATTGTGACATTTGTATTTCTTTTTGTCATAAGTAAAAGTAGGAAATGTTTAATGAAACAGAATAGAATGTGAATGCTCCTCTGACCAGAGGAAAGGGGAGGACCATAGGGTCACAGGAAGTAATAGGGGGAAGGACCTTATATGGCCATACAGTAGTAAGGAGTAGAGGGAGGGGGCTACCGGGGCTCCCCCGTGCAGCTGTGCCTTTTTCACTCCTCCCTCTCACAAGTCTCATTGGTTTTCAGTTCACTATATAAGAGCAAGTTTTGAGCAGGACAAGGCTTTTTTTGGGCCGCTTTTTGTGTGTTACTCTCTGTTCCAGCAGAATCTATCTGCCTTCAACCATGGAGGCAGAAGAAAAACTTAGAAAAACTTTGTGAGTCCAAAATACTCCAAAGTACTTAGAGGCAAAGTCTTTTAAAAACACATCTGTGAACCTCTTGAGACTAAGAAGGACTTGATCAAGAATTTTTAGAAATAGGAAAACAGACTGAGTTGCAGGGAAATAGACAGATATTTTTGGAAAAATGGTACCCATAGCCATCGGGACATGCCTTTCTTTACTAGGCGCCATAAAGATGTCTGTCTAACTCCTTGTACTGTATGAAGTTTTCGTAGCGCTTAAGATGATACTTACAGGCACTCATGCAAGTGTTTTGGTATTGTTTCACGAGCTACAACAAATTTAGAAACGAGAATCAAGTCAAAACAACTCTATTGAATGAGTTATAGGCATACAACCTCTTTTCTTTTCCTTTATTGTCCATTTTATGTATTATACCTATACTCTCTTGTATTTTGTAAATAAAATCCCTTAAATGTTGTAAAGCCTCAGTTGTGAATTAGTTTATAACTGGAACAGAAGGACTTTAGATATAGGGTTTTTTCTTCTAAGAGATGGTTTCGTCCTCGGGGAGGTGAGTACAATTTGATTCTACACGACGGCACATTACTGATTTAAGACACACACAACCTCATACAACTTACCTCTCTGTAAGGAGAGAATATGTTGATACACCTAATCTTTAAAACTAAAAGAATAGGTTATAAATACCTTCCCAGATTAAACTAGATGTTTAAATTCTGAAAATAGTATATCTGTTCTATTTTACGAAGGGTGGTTTACAAACTAAGTTTCGTATAACTTATACTCAATAACTTGTGAATTGACATCTTCCGTGAACACAGGAGAAGGATTTTTCTGAAGCAATATTTAAAAGGGTTAATAGTTTAGAGGAGGTCGGCCTCATCCTAGGATGAGGGGGCTCTGATAAAATAGAAACTTTAAACACGGTGTTATATATTGAATATTGTACTTTCTATAAACGTAAAACTTAGGTTAGTCCAGAGGGTAAATCACGCGCTTTTAAACAAATAAGGAGGGGGTTCGCGTCTTTTGGAGGAACTGTGGTGAGAGGAGAGTAGTCTTTATGAAGGAATAATAAACAATTAAAGCATTGTGCTACAAGTTGGTTAATACGGGTTTGTTAGGATATAACTAATAACCTTTTGATACTAGCTTTTCATTTAGATCAGACTTTTATAGTCGAAATCGTAATACTCTAAAATCCATATGTATATCTTCTGTTCTGCTATTACACTCAATGATGACAGGATTATACATATTACATTTCCCTGCAATCTCCGGTATAGAAAATGTATATTCAATCCAACAGACAGTTTGACAATGATGTAATTCATAGAAAGGATGCCCTGAAAAGTTGCATTAAAGAAGCAAATGATGACATAAATGATTCCTGTACTACAGCAACATAAACTGACAGTATGCTGAGCATCCTTTAAATCATTTACAGCAAATTGTTGATGGTATAAGCTGACGAGTAAAATTGGATACTTCTTCCTTGAAAGGTTGTTTTTACAGCTCTAGGGACTTTTGGAGATTTGGCCCCATCAAGAGATTTGTCACACATTGAGGACCTGTGGAAACCACTTTCTAATCCCAAGAGCCGGGGAGCAAAGCATGGAAAATAGGCCTACTGGGGGGAGAAAGAGAGGGAGGGAGAGAGATGTTGTGGCGTGACACACACACAAACACACACACACACACACACACACACACACACACACACACACACACACACACACACACACACACACACACACACACACACACACAGAGACACTAACTCTCCTATTCGTTCATGGAGACAGAAACGCACACGGCAGGAGAGCCGACTTTGGCAGTTAGCTAGCACAGTCATCTACCCTTTCATAGTGTTCCCACATGGCCTTTCACGCTGGCAGAGGGAGAGCGGGTGCTTAGCAACGTCTCATCTGCATGGTTTGCCAAATCAACAGGGTCAAGATCCCTTTAGGCTTTGAGAGCTCCACCGTGCTGTGCAATGCCAAGGAGTGGCCTCAGAGAAGGAGAGAGACAGTTATGGATGTAAACTGACTCTCTCTCTCTCTTTCTCTCTCTCTCTCTCTCTCTCTTTTCTTGGCAAAAATCCTTTAAGTTGCTTAGTCTCAGTCCTTTGCCTCCAGGATGTATTCTTCTTAAAACAGGATAAAGGCAGCCAATGTGAACTGATTGGTTCACCCTTGTTCGAGTGTAGATTCTCTTTCAGGAATTTCTGTGACAATATTTTGGTTTCGATTGTATAAGGAGTCCATTTAATTCTAACTGGAATTCCAAATGTATTCAAATCAGGTTGACCTATTTACCCTAAGTTGCTTTAGAGTTGGGAACAGCCGATGTTGTGGTCTACCAACATACACACAAACAAGCATCATACTATTAAATAGCACGGGTTACATGAGGTGCAATTAATGCTGTAGCGCTTTCAATATTAATGTGATTTCAAAATCTGAAATGAATCCTAAATGCACTGCACTCACATTTAAGCACATGAACTGTGTTTTATTCTGCTGAGGTTATTTGACATTTTTCCTGAACTGGAAACCACAACAATGAGTAAGAACATGCTCACACATACTCAAAATCAAAATTTTAATTTATTTTTTTTGAACAAATTTTGTTTCTCTTTGCCGTGGAGCAGTCAGAACAGCCGCCCCCTCCCATCCCTTCACTACACCCACAACTTGATCCTGGCCAACTGCTTTCTGAGTCCCATGTGGTTCAAATTGAATCAAACACCAGCTACTATAAGATACGTACAAAAACTTGTGTGCGTACAAGGTTATTGTGTCTCATTTGGGCTAATTCTCTTGCAACAAAGTGGAAAAGAACAATAGGAGAAAGGTTGGGCTTGTTAGGAAAAATAACTCTAATTTGTATGATATTATGCCCCCCCCTCATTAATTGGCATTTACCAGTATATAATCATTTAAACAATTGATATATTCGTCACATTTGACTTGAATAAATGTTCTCACTTTTTCCTTGGTGCTTGGACACCAATAGTCAGACACTAGCCATAAAACTGAAGCTGATGTCCCATGAGATAGCAACATTCCTAAGGCAGAGGAACTGTTAGAACAAAGTCTGGGTAACTTCTCAAGGCTTGGGGAGGTCAACTTCGATGATCTCTGGTTTCGGCCAGGAGAAAACAAGAGGAGGACCCTGAAATCTGCCTGACTACAAGATTTAACCAATCAGTAGACATGTTAGACAATATAATACTGTGTTTTAGGGAAGGACGTCTCTTCTTCCTGCTTTCCTGTCCTGTGAACATGCCTTGTCAATTTACTCAAATAAATACTGAGGCTTAGATCCGGATTCTTACACCTTTCTCCATGGTCTTTTTTCCTTCATAAATAGGCATTTTTACACGTACCTTTCAGGCTTTTAAAACTCTTTGTTTTCGTGGAAATAAATATTTATTTTTCAGGTTAATCAGTTCTGTTTTATTTCTAAAACCCACAATTTTTTTTGTTCCTGTTAAAACAACTGTTGCAGGGCGGAAGAGGAACTCGGTTTATTTATTCGGTTTACTCGATATATTTTTCTATAGGCCTACCTCACTCTCAGTACTATGTGCCCACACACAAGACTGATATCACAACTATATGCCTGAAAAAAGCAAGAAGTCAAGGGCCTCTGAAATGGTTATTCTCGTCAGCTTTCAGCAGTTGACCCGGTAATAGAGTAGCAGCCTGAAGGTTCCCCACCTCTGACCCAGTGCATGCTGGGATATAGTCTCAGCAGCATTTTCTTTTGCACATTTTGATTTCCTCACAATACAAGCCACAGCATATAATCAGTTCGTCTGGATCAATGATACGAGGCCTTGGAGAGGTCACTCATAGCTAAGAAAGGGCCTCCAGCAGAAACACTGCATCAGCAAATACAAAGCTGAGGATTGTAGAAAGCATTTCTAGATCCTTGCATTCAAGTCTATGAAAAAAAATATAAACATGAGTAAGTGCAAGTAACACACTGGACCTGATAATCAATTCCAAATCTGCTTCAAGTAAATCTTTAAAAAAAAATACAAAATAGACAGACTTTTTACCAAGCTTAATTTTGCATCATCATCCAGCATCGCCCCTGTTGTCAGCTTCGCAAGTAGAAGCAACTATTGGCTCAGCTGGCTGTATCCAAAATAGCTTTGGATCCAAAATTTCCCTGCTCTTTTTAGACTTGGCCACAAAGATACCCCCTGTTTCTTGATGCCTTCAGCAGAGCACACACACACACACACACACACACACACGCACACACGCACACACACACACACACACACACACACACACACACACACACACACACACACACACACACACACCTGCAGAGTCAGTGTTAGTGAGACAGGATGACAGGCACTGCTGCTGTGTTGCTGGCCAACAGACAGGCTAAGACGTTAAACTTCCCAGATTCCTCTGTGGTTGTCTTGCAGGCTAGTACTTATCCTGGCTCCAGGAGCTGCTTGTCAGTCCCTCACCACACCGCTCTGCTGCTTCTGCCAAAGCCCTCACAGTTTAGTCAACTTCCTGTTAAATAGCCCCCATCTCCAGGGAGAGCAAGTGGACCTGGTTCAGAATAGGAATCTGCCTGGGCCTGTGCAGAATGAGACTGATGAGGAGGGGGGACACTGAGGGGCAGAGCAGCAATGTGACAGAAAGCAAGCAGGCTTTTTTTACCTGCCGAAATGGGCGCAAATCCAGAGCTTTTGTAATTTCATTGCTCAGTAGCCAAGAGAATATGAACGCATAGTAACATTCACTAGAAATGTGCCCCCCCCCTCCTCCCCCAATTTGTCAGTCTGCTGGCATTTGATCTGGGTTTTGAGCCATGTAGGAAATAACTTTTCTAATTGAAAATGTTTGTAGATGAAGATATGGATGCCATTATTTGAGATGTGGTGATCAAAGTGAAGCAATTTGATTGATGAAGCAGATCTGAGGAAAAAGTGGTGAGAGGCTTTATACATCAGCTAAAAATATCTTGTTTTGATATCACATATGGACCGTTGGGATGTGTTGCTGATTCCCTGAGGGACTTCATGGAGTTTATGTTTATGTTGGAAATGCAGACGCAGGAAGATTCTTAATGATTATGAGTTGATCGTCTGAAAGCCTTGCCGGGTGGTCTTTGAAGAGGCTTTTTTAGGGTTGATGATTCACTGCGCTTGTAGCCGCTAGTGTTGGTATGCACCTGCTCAGTAGGACAGTAGGAGCTCAGTCTGGCTCACTGCATGCTGACATGATCTCACCGTAACTGAGCATCAGACGGCTATTTCTGTCGCACACAAAAACTGAATAAATTCATAAGGAAACCTTTTTTTTCACAAAGCTCTGCCTGTAAGTTGTGTAGTAATCAGCTGTACAAACCATGTAGCCTATGTCCACAAAGGGCAATTGATAGAACAACAATAAAGACATTCAGTGTGTTCTGTACAAGTGTGTAGGTCAGCCAATTCTAAATAGGTGAAAGAATAGAGTATAGTTGGCCAAATGGCATGTACAACAAAGGCACAGAGTTAATCAGTTCACTGCATTACACCGTGAAAGCAAGGTAAGGGCTATTGTATGTAAATGGTTTGATTTGAATCTAAATCTAATAATCAAAGATGTTTTTGATGGAAATTAAAAAATAAACACAATACAGACATAACTGATGACTACTATGCACAATGCCATGGACCTCATTATATGCTGGCACTCCTTTTATCTCTATTCTCCTCACAAAAGCTTTTCTGTACTGAAAACCACAAGCGCACGCACACACACACACACACACACACACACACACACACACACACACACACACACACACACACACACACACACACACACACACACACACACACACACAACCCCTCCAGCTTGCCTTCAGACCATCTAATCAGTCAGTGACTGACTATACTTGATGGCTCCACATTGGCAGCATTGATGATTTCAAAACAAATAGACTAAATGCCTTGAGCAAGCAATGTCTCTTCCAGGTCATCTTACCCTATATACCTTATACCACCAAACCCTAGTGTGCCTTAGTCTCATCTAGTCTCTTTTCATCCGTTTCATTTTACGAACCTGCTGTCATTTCCCAAAGGTTTTCCCGCTGTGTACTTCATTCTCACAAAATTCAAAACTAACATACATAGTTTTCTGCCCATTGAAACTTTTTTGCAAATTATAAATTGCTGACCAAGTTTAGATAGAAAACACATGATAAAAGTCCAAGTATGAGGGATTGCTGAGGCTTACCATAGTAGCTCATTCTGGTAAATACTCCCTGAGTCAACTGAATTTATGCATTGAATGTCTGCCATGCTGTACTCGGAAGATTTCCCATTTAAGGCCCGGCATCATTCAGTGTGGCTGTAATGAGAGATGGAAGTGGGAAGACGTATGCCGTTCAATTCAACCATCTGTGACTGGCCATGAAAAAGTTCCCTTTAATATTTTTCTCTGTGCCGCACGGGAAGAGGAACGACTGTGCCGCCAGTTGATCTGAAGTCAAGTCAAGTCAATTGCTCGTGATTTTGCTCGCTTGTGTGAGATTTAGATTTATTTTGTAAGGGAAAATTAAGTCTCTTTTGAATTTTTTTTTAAAACAAGCTAAATTAGGAATGTTGCTGCCGTGCTTGTGGAATAAATATTTCACTGTATATCCTGTATCGACTATTATGACACTGAAATGAGTTTCCAAAGATGTGAAACAGGAAAAGACACCAAGAAACTAAAATGGGTCTCACGTCCTGTCTGATGGAAATATACCTGACCTTTTAGCTTCAGGAGAATGTTCCATTGGACAAATAGATTGATCATTTGAAAACTTCAGATCCAAAATGTCTCTCCTAGAGTTGTTCTATTAAATAACGATTAACTAAGATTTGTTTCAAGATGGGGTTGATACTGTATATCTTGAAATGCAGAAAGAGAGCTTAAAATACAAGGAATGTTTTGTCTGCTTTGGTCCTGCTTGCATGTGTTTGCAAGCTGTCATGCCTTTAACCCAAAGGATAGAAAAAATAGTTTAAATGAATAGCGTTAGTCCAGACAGGTTTAACTCAACTAACAGGTGGTCAATCATTTGTCTTTAAATAGCAGTGAAGCAGGGAGCGGTGTGGTGTGGTGCCTACATGTACAGTATTTATGATGAAGCTATACCAGCGTGGCCTACTTCTGGGTGACTGCTCAGGTCCCAGCCAGGCACACCTCCTCACACACTCTCTCTCTCTCTTCTCCCTCTTTCTATCCATCTTTTATTCACTTTGTGTTAAATCACTCACTCTCTTGGCCCACTTCTCTCCGAAAGTGTCAACTCTGTCTCATTGGACGGCGGACGATTTGGGAATAGTCAGGCACATTGTAGAGCCACAGCATCTCAAATTGCACGGACATGTTGATGCAAGATTCATACTTCATATTTCTAATTTGATAAGGAATATGCTGGGTATTAATCTCAATGGTGTTCTAATTTGTTAGTCAGCGTGCAAGATACATAATGAGTCATCGTGGTTTGTGCAGGGTCTGATGCAATGTGCATGCTGGTGGGTGTCACACAGAGCAGCTCTAGAATAACCACACACATTGAGATATACAGAAAATAGTTTTTTACTGCCTTGCCTATTTATCTGTGTCCCCACACCATTGCAGATAAGGGCATGAAAAGCGCTGCCCTTTTCTGTAAGCATTGCAATTGGCATCTGAGTGCCCATCTACATCAACCTGAAAAAGGTTATTTGGATTTAGATTTTTGAAATGCCCTCTTTTTTGTTGTAAAACACATCTATTTACAGATTTAAAACATGGTTAGATTAAGTGTCACAGTAAGCGCAAAGGTGGGACAGAGGGATAGAGTGTGTTTTTTAATTCCTTCTACATACAGGCAGAGCTTTTTGACTATAGGCTGCACAGGAGTTTAGGTATCGCGTTCTGATTTGCTAGTACAAGTTGTACTAATAAGTGCCTCTGAGCAAGAGCAACACATTCCTACTGATTCCTGTAACTATATGATGCAAAGGGACTGTCTCCTTGGCTATGTCTCTGTGATTCTAATATTAAACTTTAAAGAGAGAAACAGTGGCATGGTGTCCTCAGAGGTAGTGAAGGATTGATGAAAGAAATGCATTTTTCGCTCGAGGCAAGGACTGTTCAAATTGGCCAGATGAAATGCCAATTCAAAATAAAAAGCAGCATTCAGGCAGAGGGATGCAATTATAATGTTCAGTGTGAAGTGCACTTTCTGAGATACATCCGAATTTGTACATATAACCCCCATCCCCCCAAACCAATATTTGTATGTAATGCAAGTCCCGACTTGGCCCTGCAGCTAGACTCTAGAGTATGTGCTGATGGTATGTGTTTGACTGCAGATTACACAAGCACTGCACTGGTTGTCTTGTTTTTTTATTGACCACAAATGAAACTCTATATAATTTCAATGCATACTTTCCTCAGCCTGATACATCACGATCATTAGCGTGCGTCTGTCTCTAATTTATTTTTTTATTTGCGTCTTTATTCTGAGTGTGGTCGGGAGGCATGGTGTAGCAGGAAAACAACAATACAAACATATGTTCCTGTTTGTTTTTAACTGCCCTTGTTCCCTCTAAAAATGCTAATGAAGAAAAATAACAGATGCACACATAAACGCACATGGATTCATGGGATGCACTCTTGACAGCTATCACTTGTTTGTGTGGGGATCTGTCCATGGTGCTGAAAGATAAAAGTTTGGGCATGTCTCAATACAAACAGAGGGAGGCGCTGTTGTTCATTTTACTGAAGCCCAATACAAAAATCTCACATAATGTAACAACTCACTGGCAGTATAACAACCATTTATATAGGTATTATTTTCGGTTTTAATTAGTTTGGTTCAATAATCAAAAATGCAAACATGTTGCTGTCAAAATGTAAGACGGAAAAATGGAAAATGGAATAACACGCACAGTGTTCTGGGTCGTGGAAACAGCAAATTTGTCCTGTGTTTACAAATTCAAACTAAATGGCATGCAAATTGATTCAAGCTGGGGGTCAAACTGCAGCATTTGTGAGTGTTTAGCTTATTATAATCATGGCAACAACAAAAAAATGGACTCAACGAGCGTGCGCTGCCGCATGCTGTGAAAGACCAAAACCTTATTTTAAAAACAGGAGCATGCAGTTTATTCCTAACCTTTGACAGAACCACGTTTCCACAGTATATAGGTGACGTACCAGACAGATGTGCGGTGTGTGTGTGTGTGTGTGTGTGTGTGTGTGTGTGTGTGTGTGTGTGTGTGTGTGTGTGTGTGTCTGTGTGTCTGTGTTTGTGTTTGTGTGTGGATAAAGGGCTTTTCTGACAATAAAATTTGATTTATGTTCAGTGGTTCATGGGGATATGAAATATGAAAACCGCTGACAATGATGTGATACTTTTGTTTTCCGCCACAAGCCTTCAGTAGCACGCGCGCGTGTGTGTGCGTGTGTGTGTGTGTGTGTGTGTGTGTGTGTGTGTGTGTGTGTGTGTGGGGAGGGGGGTGTGGGGGGAGAGCAGCCGTGCAGACACCACCCAGCTCTGTAGGGTAAGGGGGGCGGTACGAGAGTGTGGAAGGGAGGGAGGGTGAGTAAAGGAGGAGGGGGGCGTAGAGAATGCTCGTTTCAGCACCGCGGACAGCTCCCTGTGAAAGCAGCCGGCAGCAGGAGCGGGTCGGTCCTCTCCGCTGCTCTGGATTAAAAGATCTCAACTGCTCACACTTCTTTTACGACTCACGGAGACAGCAAAGAAGTAGTGTCATTTTTTTCATCGGGGAGAGGATTCAGTTTAATTCAGTCCGGAGCAAGCGACTTATCCGGATAAAACCCCATTTCAGGACTGTGAGGTTTTACGTGTGCAACCTCTGCGAAGTTTCTGCCTCCTCCTTCTGGTCTCCTGATAGCCCCAGGAAATATATGCTGTATTCTGAAGGGAGTTGACGAGAGAGCCAAAGTGACAACACTACATCAGGAACATCTCCTGTTAGGACTATATCCTAAAGAAGTTGTTTGACTTTGTTTTGTTTGTGTCTTTTTCGCGATTTTCTAGTTCTGCATATGAGTGGGTGCATGCAGACGGATTGGTATTTGCTGGATACTATTCCTTCCTAGTGGCGAAGGAGCGAGCGAGACGACAAGTTTCCTTTTCATTCTGGTGCTTTAGACTTCTTTCAGCCTAACCCATGTAATGCTCTCATACATTAGCCCCTGATGAACTCCTCGGATACATGACTCCTCTCTAAGCACTGATTATTTTTTTATTTTTTACCTCTCTTGGTCTTTTTCAAATGAAACATTCTCATAAGGACGACCTGGACATCTATCCACCCTCGACAACTGCTAAAGACTAGTAGGGGCAATGGATCGATAAAGAACAAAAATGCTTCATATAGTTGTGAGTTGAGCTGTGTGATCCATATTTTTTCTTCCTTTTTTTAGGAATATATAGGCGTGCAGCCTTTTCTGCGTCCATGACGGAAACCATGGCACTGAGTGGAAATTGTAGGACTAACCCCAATAAAGAGCAAGCGTCGGTTCAGAACAGTTTCCCAGATGTGGTCGAATTAAACGTAGGGGGGCAGGTGTATTACACGCGCCACTCAACTTTGGTGGGTACCCCGAATTCATTACTCGGTAAGCTGTTCTCCTCCAAAAAGGACGCATGTAACGACTTGGCGAGGGACCCCAAAGGCCGCTATTTCATCGACCGAGACGGCTTTCTGTTCCGCTATGTGTTGGACTACCTGCGAGACAAGCAAGTCGTGCTCCCGGACCACTTCCCGGAGAAAGGCAGGCTCAGGAAAGAGGCGGAGTACTTCCTGCTGCCCGACCTGGTGAGGCTGCTGACCCCCGACGACATCAAGCAGAGCCCGGCGGACGAATGCTTCTTCAGCGACTATGAGGACGGCTCCCAGGGCAGCGACCACCGGCAGTGTCCGCCGTCCTCCCTCGTGCCCGCGGACAGAAAGAGCGGCTTCATCACGGTGGGCTACCGGGGCTCGTGCACCACGGGCCGTGAGAGTCAAAGCGACGCCAAGTTCAGGAGGGTGCCTCGGATAATGATTTGCGGTCGCGTGGCTCTCGCCAAAGAAGTTTTCGGGGAGACCCTGAACGAGAGCCGGGACCCGGACAGGACCCCGGATCGGTACACGTCCCGCTATTACCTCAAGTTCAAGCATCTGGAGAGGTCTTTTGACATGCTGTCGGAGTGCGGCTTCCAAATGGTGGCCTGCAACTCGTCGGTCACAGCCTCGCAGCACACGGAGGACAAGATCTGGTCCAGCTACACAGAATACGTCTTCTACCGTAAGTGATGGCATTGTTTTTTTTTTGTTAGACAGCATGCACGCTTGCGACACACACACACACACACACACACACACACACACACACACACACACACACACACACACACACACACACACACACACACACACACACACACACACACACACACACACACACACACACACACACACACACACACACACACACACACACACACAAAAAGTTACATCTCTGCCCCAATTTGAAACCACAGGGACACCGTAGCCACTCAAATGCCCCTTGTATGGACAATTGTTGAAGTCCCCTTAGCTGACAGGCTAAATACACTAAGGGCACTTCAGTAAAATGGGCGGCGCTTGTGTGGGTGGACTGAACACTTCATTGTGGTGACTGATACACACAATGTAACAAGTGCTGCTTCTGTAACCTACAAATCCTGAACATGTTTCATCACTGTTTTTGTTTTGTTCGTTTGTTTTGTACTTAGACAGGTTGAGCAAGACAGGGTGAAAAAGAGCACACACACTGGGTCAAACTTCCACACTCTGTCAATGTCAAATGCTCTGTCGTTCAGTAGGCTACGTTATCTCTCCCTGGGAGCGATGTAATCTGACAGACTACTTCATGTTCTAACCTATAACACCACGTTTCAGCATATAGCAGGCTCTTGCAGGCTAGTTTAGATTTCCAAAGATTTCACCAGATTTCACTGCCATCTGAAGCCAAAGCAATCATGGGAGCAATGATTTGTCCGTGCCTGCCTTTTTTCTCAGTTTGGTGCAATTTTCTACTCCACCTCTCTCTCTCTCTCTGCTTTCATTCCATTCCAGCCTTTTAACTTTTCCTTCTGGCTTTCCCATATCCCTAATGCTTTCCTTCTGCTTCTACGTCTTTGCTGCTATAACTCGCAGCTAGAGAACAACCAAGCTAGGTGACGAGGAAGAGATCATCACAGTTTTGAATCCTACTTTTGGTGAGATTTTGTGAGGACACAAAATAAGCCTTGATCATCTCTGATCTTATACATAATTTATCACAAACTCCTCTGATAGCTGCTGCAATGAAGCTGCCCTATAAGAGACAGAGTGTAAGTGATACTTTGGAAATGTGTAAGTTCTTAGTACCATTACAGCTTGGATGTTAGAAGACAAAGCTTTCTGTAGTATAACCCCTGAATCAGTAGCAGTGCAGATACATTGAGATCGATCATACCCCTTATGGCTCTCAAACATGTTATTTTGCCCGCACAAGCCCCTTGAAATGCATGTCTTTTTGTAGCAAGTTGTACACCATGGCTTGATGAATATGTGCAAATACACTACTGGAATCTGTTTTTCTTATGAATATACAATGAAACCATTTTAACACATTTTTGGCAATCTTGAGTCAGTGTTTTTCTGAAATCAAGTCTAGTTGCATAAGTGACATGCACCACACAACAATGCACGGTGTGTAGACTATTGCTGCCAATAAAACTGGAAGAGCTGCCAACAGTACTGAGGTCAATGTGTCAAGGATGCTGTCAAGATCTTCACAAATAACAGGAGTTGAGTATGAGTTCTCACTTTCATACAGATACACAAGGAAAATAAGGGTTTTCGTTTGCCCTTTCAAAAGACTACAAGGCAAAAAAAGAAGAGTTGTGACATTGACCTATTTTTCTGTTAACTGTTTTATATCCGAGAACTTTCCATTATTGGCCAAGTGGTCTGAGTATAGGTGTAGGTTTCATATGGTCCCTTTGATTAGTTGATAGTCATAGGGAACATTTTTTCCATTTGAAGAAGAGGGACATCTAACCCAGGTCTGTTTTACGCTTGGCTTTGCTGTCACCAGTGACCAAGTGACCAGATTTTAGGCAAGGATAATTCAATCACACTTTAAAGAAAGAATCATTAATTTATCGAAATGTGCTCATGATATAGAAAAAAAGTTTTGAACCTTTGAGGGGAACAAGGTGATTGGCTCACAGGGGTTAGGGTGAACGTGATTGAGCTAGAGCTAAAAGAGAGAAACACCCATAGTGGGCTTATTGATTTGAAAGCAGGAACTAGGACGAGAGCATACATTAAACCCAGAGGGAGGCATCTGTAATAAAGAGAACTTTGCAGATAGTTGTCCCGATTTAACTTTAGCTAAGCTTGATACAGTCCTCGCTCAGATTGTATTTATTAATATTCTATCGTTATGTGTAAAATTGTTCACATGCCAAGATGTGCTTTTATTCATCTTTTTGCGAGATCTCCCTGTAATGTCTGGGACGGGGATGTGGGGGACCACTGAGCTGTGAATTCACCGTCACCTATATAGGGAAAACCAACGCCAGCCCTTTAAATCGCATAAGAGACAAATGATCACATGGTCACAGAGCGACGAGGAGTAAAAAATAAATAAATAAACACACAGTGATTGGCTGGGCTGGGTCTAGGCTAAATGAGCTCTGCATTAATGGCCTGCATGAAGCCTCTACAATGACTGGATGGCTCTTGGCTCGCATAACCCCCACAAGTAGCACTGTAACAAGCCAAATCAAGTGGTGGTGGGGGCCGCTGCTACACACACACACAATCAACACACACACACACACACACACACACACACACACACACACACACACACACACACACACACACACACACACACACACACACACACACACACACACACACACACACACACACACACACACACACACACACACACACACACACACACACACACACACACACACACACACACACACACACACACACACACACACACACACACACACACACACACACCTTGCTCACTGGCAATGTATCTGAAGGGCTGCCTCTGCAGGCCTCCTCTTGCCCTCTGACAAACAACAACTGCTTCCTGTTTGCTTACAAATGTTCAGCTTGTGGCAGATGTGTCCTGGCCTATGTCTACACACACTCACACAGAGGGAGGAGTAAGGCATGTATGCATATGACGGCTTCACAATCAATAGTTAAAAGACATAGTGCAGTCCTATAGTGCTGTGTGTCCTCGGGGTTAGTTAGTGTATCCTATATACACACACAGACCAAATCATGCAAAATATTTCTCAAATTCCACAGTCACCCAGAGGGTATAACGTAGCCATGCAGCTTACAGTCTCTCCTACAGTTTGTCTGCCTGTCACATTTTTTTGGCTCACTCATCTTTCCACCCCTCGCCTTCCCATTCTTCTCTCTCTCCCTCTTCTCCTTTCATGTCACCTCATTCTACTCTAGTCAATCATACACAGTATTTCGCTCTCGTCTCGCCCCCTTGTCTCGCTCACCCCCTCCCCACTCCCCCCTCTCCCTTCTCCCCAGCGTGTGTTGCTCTGAGCGCCACAGGGGCAGGGAGCAGCGCGGCACCACCGGTTGCCTTTACATGCCTCACTGCACTGTCACGCCTCCTGTCCTCTCTCTCCTCATTCATATCTCTGTCTGTGTGCCTGTCCAACTCCATGATTGTTTATTTACCATCATCCATGGCTGTCTCATTATACATTTTAGGCATTCGGCCTGCCTCTGGCTGCGTGTGCTTCTCTGTATAATACATTTGCCAGTGAATCTGTGTTCCCCATTTGTTGTCCCTCTATTGGCCATATTTGAGGTCAAGTTGTTCAGTAATGGTAGCAACTCATTATGCCTCTTCTTGGCGAGCCTAATGCAGCCAAGTCAAAAGTATGTCCATATCTCTTTTGTGTACTTTTGTTCTTTTAACACATCCAACATGCCCATTCCCCTGTGCACAAATACATTATTTTCCCAGCTTGGTGCACAACATTTTGACATAGCCCTGACCTTAACTTCACAGTGCATCTTTAAGATTAATCGGTAGGCTGCTGTGAGCCAGGCCTTATCCTAACATCAGTGGCCAACCTCACTACTGCTCTCGAGGCTGAATGGGAGCAAATCTCTGAAGCCAGATGCCAAAATCTTGTGAAGGCATTTCCCAGAAGAGTGGAGGCTGTTTTGGCCCATTTGCCCACCATACGTATATGGGCGTAATGTTCATCTGAGAAGAAAGTTTTAGTCAGTTTTATTTTTTGGAATAAACTGACCCAATTTGAAGGTGCTCTCTAAATAAATCTGCCAAACTACAATATAATTAATTTAAGTTGCCTTGCTATCATACATTAAGCACACCCAATTTGCTTTCCTTAAGGGCACAGCAATAGCTCACTTCCTGTTCCCCATTTGACTAACACATCTTTGCATCTCAAAGCTTCATAACTTGTTTTGCCACAAGCCTGAACCTCTCTTTCAATCCTTCTTTTTGCTTGTTACCTATTGCTTGGGATTCTACCTTCCACTTATTGTACCCATCAGTATATTCCAGTTTGTGGCTATTCAAAATCCAGATGGCCTCTAAAACCCCTCAAGGTAAATGTATTTACCAATCTGTTGCATGGCTGGAGTGACTGATAATTAATCATCACTGTTGACAGTTGGTTCCGTGGTATTCACTGCAAGGCCTGACACAGCCAACCGCAACATAACTATCACACAGCACAAGACAACATCCTCTGTGTAGTAAAAAAGAGGGAACATTTCTAAAGTCTGCTCACAGGATTGGACATGCTGAATTTTTTTGTCTCGGGATGCATTTCCCCAGGCTTTATTTTTTACCTCCTCTGAACATGCCAGAGTTTAGTCTGTGTCATTATAACCATGTGTACTGGTGGGTGACACACTGTGCCATTAGCTTACGCACAGACCACTGACTCCTTGAGTTGCAAATGCGCTTTGGCAGGTGGGAAGTAAGGGGTTATGGTTAGGGTGTGTGTGTGTGCGTGTGTGCGTGTGTGCGTTTGTTAATGCGTGACCCATGGTTGCACTACCATAGGCATTTGCACCATCAAGCCGCTGGCTAAAACACACAAACACACACACACACACACACACACACACAGACACTCACACATAGACACACACGGACACACTCATC
Organism: Ammodytes marinus; assembly: GCF_949987685.1. Lineage (NCBI taxonomy): Eukaryota > Metazoa > Chordata > Actinopteri > Uranoscopiformes > Ammodytidae > Ammodytes > Ammodytes marinus. Next base: position 11,401,828 of record NC_137218.1, read on the forward strand.
ACCATATGAAACTACATCACGCTCATCCTGCGAGCTCCTCCGGACCCAATCGCTGACAACATTAGCAGTGGCGGTCCCATGCTGCAGGCCTGTAGGAAGTGATTAGCCGAGGAGCAGACAGGCCGTGACAGCTCGGAGGAGGTCTTGATAGGGACAGCTGCTACCCTGGCCTCAGCTCCACAGGGGAGTCCACCAGCACACACCTCAACTCTACATTAGTCACATTCAGACAAAAAGGAAGGACAGCGGAAGGAGGTGGAGAACTCTGTTTGATGTATGAAAAGAGAGAGAGAGATAAAGACTGCTATCCCTCTTACCAATGCATCCATCACTATGACTCCTGTTGTTGCTACCGCTTTTACTAGCAGCACTACTAATACTGCCACAGGTTCTACTGGGTCAGTTATTGATGAAGAACAATAGCTGGATGCAAATACAACCAGCAGTACTTTGTTAATTCAACTACTGCCATATTTATCACCACTGTCAAAAAAAAACAAAAAGCAAATGCAGTAGAATCAAGGCCAGATAAATAAAAGCAAAAATTAAATTTCAAGTTATCTACATTGCAGGAAGGTTTCATAAAAAGTAGAGAAAATACACATTTCTAATCTTTTTATGTGTATGCTTCAAGTTGCAGAGCTCCCAGCTACAGTTAAGTATTAGTAGAATTTAAAAATATTTGATTTACAATTATATATTTCTATGCTTTTTGTTACATAGTGATACGTTTCTTTGCAGAATCAATATGGCTAGATTAAACTGGCATGACCTTGCCTTTTTTGCCTCCCAGTTGAAACCGGAGCTGCTGTATTTTGTACAAGCTGTGGGCGAGGAAGAGACTTTTGACTGAGTCAAGATTGAAGAATACAGAGAGTTGTAAAGCCATTGAAACACATTGATGACCCCTTCCCTTCCTCGCCAAAGATATAGAAAGTGCTTTGGACTGAGAATATATCCTTGAGTTGGAAATGTTCAAACTATTCAATCCACTTTGTCCAAAAAGGGCACCTAATTTAAAGCAACGACATGAGAATGGAAAGGGATGGAGTGAAAAAAGATATGATCTGAGGGTAATAGCGATGGTAGGAGCCGGTGATTGAAAGTGAAACCCTGAATGTAGTTCAGGGTAAATGAAAATTAACCCACTTTTCCCCATTGAAATAGAGCTTATATTCACCTAAGCTGATAGAAACTAAGTAACAATATAGGATAAAGCAAGTCAGTAAGATGGAGAAGGTATCTTCAAGGACATTAATATAGAGTAACCCTGTCCTGCAAAAATGTATTAATTTTATTTTACTTTGTTGGTTTTTGATTGAGTTTGTGTAAAGAGCTCACAGTGGGAGGTGCATGTGGATTTGTATGAAAACAAGCAGAGGACAGTATAGAAGACAATCATGGAGAAGGGCCAAGTGGGTCATATGGAGAGAAGATAGTCTTTCTTGTGTGCCTAGCCTCCCCTTGACCTTCTTCCCCCCCTGTAGGCTTAGTGTAGCTACGTAGAGTAGATTTCCCATGCCTCTGGAGAGCTGTGAGAGAGTGAGAGAGAGAGAGAGAGAGAAAGATACAGAGAGGGAAAGAGAGGGGGAAAGAAAACAGAGTGAACACCTGAGCGTCAACAACAAGCTCCCCCAAGCCCTCTGCAACTCCCTCCTCTCCTTGCAGTCTATCAGCCCCCATTTTCTTCCTCCTTTGTGACTCTTGATACTCTGTTCTGTGTGCGGCGGTGTAGGCACAGTTGATATAATGCTGATGCTCTTTCTCCCTGTTGTGTTGGAATAAGTGCTCTCCGGTGCGACGAGGTGTGGAGCGTTGCCATAATGACAGAAAAAAACTGCAGCTGGAGAGAGCCTCTTCACATGCACGCTCCAACCCACCCGACTGCTGCTGCTGCTGCTGCTGCTGCTGCAATGCATCAATGCTTTAATAGCTCCACTATGTACGGGGTCCAGATTGGCTGGGGAAATAAACACAATGTAAAAGGATGCTAAGAAATTCCCATCACATCAGTAATTGTGACACCCTTTTCCCTACCAACAGCTGTTTTCACCGCAGGAGTGTGTGTTCTAGTTTAGATTAATGGGCTACTGTCGTTTATGTCAACTTTCGCAAACAGAGGATGCGATACAAAGGAGCGCCATACTGTTTGAGATAAGTTGCAATACCGAACGTGTGTTTGCGGCTCTGATACGAAATATTGTTTTCTCTCTGAGAAATGATTCGAACCTGAGTAGGCCACCTACACTCGGTTAGGGATTTAATTCATGTATAATCAAGTTGAGAACATGGTTTTAATATTTTATGTCAAATTTGGCACCACTTGTACTCCCTTGTCTTTTGTGCACATAATAAAAGAGGTACATTTGGCCTGGCTATACCGCTGAAATGAAAATGTTTTTGATCTTCATTTGAGCAGGTTTCATGTAAAAAAAACATCTGCTTGTCGCAGGGCAGGTGGTTTAAAGGCCTACTTCACCGGTTTGAATATATATGTCACAGTAAAAGACATCACAGTAATATTTACAAAGTAAGTTTTTTTTAACCCTATATTTCTCTTTCTGTGATGTCACGAGAAAGAGAAATATAGGGTTAAAAAAACACTCTTTCTGCCTTTTCTCAGGCTAGGATGAACCGATTTCAATTTTTTTCGCACATTTATACTACATAGGATCTCAGAATTCAATACACCTTCATATTCAAACCGGTGAAGTAGGCCTTTAAGCCAATATGTCCATTGGTTGTGCCATTGTTTGTGTTCCTTCTGCAAACCAACCCACTGCTATATTCTGATTATAAGTCTCTCTTGACAGCAGAAACAATAGAGTTTGTAAAAGTCAACATGGCAAAAACTATTATGAAATGCCAAAAAAAGCAAATAAAATAAAACCTGAAATGTGTGAGTGTTCTTGCGACACATTTTATTTTCATATTTAATTTCTTGTTCCTCGCTAAGTAAGCTTATGTACTGCCTACCTCTACCTGCCACTTCATTCATCTTCTTCAGTCTGAATATAGTGTGACTGATGAAACAGTTCAATATTCAGATTGTATTAATACTTAAACTTCCTGATAAAACTTTACAGTGTATGCTGTGTCGGGGTCATTCCTTATCATTTGAGCCACACATTGTCGCACACTTCAGGACTTCAAAATTTGATGGAGCATATGGTCACATGCGCTGTAATATCCTTCCACCGTGCTTTATGGCTTTCCAGAGCAGTGTGTCAGTGGCATTTCATTTGTAAGTGGCAATGAAATCTTTATGTCCATTAAGAAAGCCAGAGGCACTGGTGTGGCAACTCCAGAGGAAATTAACTCTAGAGCAATTTACTCGCCATCGGTAACTTGTGATGACAGTCTAATGTGTCATTATGTTTCATAAAAATATAGCATCGAGTTTTTTTTCTTATTTTTTACGGTAAAGGAGACAGCGCACTTTGTTTCAAATGTATTTGTTTTAAATATTGATTCACTGAGGGACAAATAAAGGTCTCAAAAGTACATTTGATCAGATCTTTTCACGTTCTGTTTAACATTTTTGCCTTGGAAACAGTTAGGACGGATTAATCGAGTAATTGATCTGAGGTTGTTACATTGCGTACAGCTTAGCCAGCTCAGACTTGAGATTGATTCTTAGTCATTGCAGGTTTACTAGAAACAACAAGGATTTTTGCAGGTCACAGGGGACTGTTTACGGTTTTAACATATTCTTTAGCCTGATGGTAGTAACTGGAATTATTCCCCAGCAAAATGATTATTCCAACCTGCAATTCTGTGCCTTTATGATTAATCCCTCTGTGTCAATGCGCTGCTTGCTAGAGTATACTGTCATCATCATTTCATTCCTAAGTGCCTGTCAAGCTTCCTGTCCATTAAAACACACATGCAAATATACCGCGGGCATTAGCATGCCATGCAGGCACATACATGCCTCCACTCCCCCCACACACTTGGAGGTTACCTAATACAAACAGCTAACCGATGAAAAATTATCCTCATTAGAATTAATATTATAGATCAGACCACTCACTTAAACACACTAACTGTCTCCATAAAAAAATCTGCTATATACGTCACTGTTGCGTGGAATCCCTTTTTGCCTATTAACATAAAGCAGGAACGGGAGGGATAGCAGGGGCGTTAACTACTATTACCCATTCTGCCTTGTTGGATATACAGTATAGTATGTATTATTTTTTATTCTTCTGAATACATGGTAAAGTGCTCACACACCAAGCATACAACATAAAAGAACCGCACGCTATTACTGAGCTGCTGCTGATCAAGCCACCTCATGGCGTAAAAATTTAAGTGTTCAAGGAGAAATCAAAGTTTTTACCTGAAACCACAAGCCTTTGGTTCTCTTGAAAGCACAGACACTGTTGTAGTGAAGCTATAGGCTCCACTACACCAGTCACGGGTAACGACAAAACAGGAACATGGTGATTCAACTCCAAAATAAAGAGTACTCCACTGATAACACTGCGAAAAACTTGTAAGTTACAAATCCAATTAACATTTTGTCATATTTCGCACCGCTACATATTTGAGACAAAAAAGGCTTCATACAAGTCAACCCTTGTGTGTGCAGGAACCAGTTTTGATAAGATAACAAAAGTAGATGTTGACGTTCTTGATGGAGTTGTGCAAACTGGGAATGTCATGTATCCGATGATGACACAAAATGGTCAATACCAACAGCGATTGCTTAGGCCTAATAAAACATCCTGTTGGAACCAATAAAAGCAGAATCAATTTGATCAATTGAAAGTCAGCAAAGGGGTTAACGGCAGTCAGCAGTCCTTAATGAGGTTATATAGCTGACATTTCTCAGTTCAATCACGGTATCTCAGCTGCCTTGAAGATGCCTTGGCAACAATATGCAAGCTGTGCCAGTAGAATATTCACAGAAAGTTAGCTGCTCTACAACTTGGATTTTGGAAACTAACCTATTGCATTCATTTAGAACTGAAAAGATTACGTGCACTGCAAACATGCAACAGCATTATAAAATATAGGCACTTCGTTCATTTCTAATGCTCACCGGAAACAATGCACTCAAGAGACGAGTAGAAAACACTTAAGAGCAAAAAAAACAGAGGAAACAGAACCGTGATTCCTTGTTTACGACATGTAGCTAAAACAAATTAATGAGGAAATGTCAGCATCTGATTGGTTGGTGTCATCGGGGCTGTGCTTTATCAAACTTTCAGTGGATTTGAAGAGTTTACGGTTATGGATACTACTCAGAAAATGACAGTCCGTTATCATCCCATCTTGCCCCAGACTCCTGTTTACCATTCACGTCTGCAATGAATTATTGAGTGCTGTTCACAGAGAGCCGCGCAGTCTACAGCTGCCACCGGAGGCCCCGCTGTTCGTTTGCCAAAGTAATGGGTTGCTACCTGGGGTCCTATGTACACATCCTACCTGTATAATGCTCTCCTAACCACACAAGCATGTGTCAGCTGTGTGTGTAGATAATGATTGGCTGCCTGGCTGTGAACCTCTGTGATTATGGCCTGCAGACAGGAGGGTCTGTTGGTAAATTGGTTTTACAGGACAACAGCAAACACATTAGGGTGTGAGCACTCGACAGTGCATGTACACACAAACATATATACACACACACACACACACACACACACACACACACACACGCACACACACACACACACACACAAACACACACACACACACACACACACACACACACACACACACACACACACACACACACACACACACACACACACACAAACACACACACACACAGACACACACACACACACACACACACACACACACACACACACACACACACACACACACACACACACACACATGTACACACTCAGATAACACATTATTCAGATAAGATCAGCCTGGAGACACATTGTTTGCTACAAGATTAACCTGGCCAAAGCTTTACAGGGATTAGGAAGCACTGCGGTGTATGTCCTTCTACCAACCAATGTACCAACACAAAACCAACAGTTTTTTCGAATCCTTACACCCATGTTTGTGTTTGCGTGCATAATGCAAGCCGTACCATGCACTGAAAGCCTATATGAGAGCCCTGGAGAGCGGTACGTTGCCTCGTTTGTACATGAACACGCTCGTGGGTGATGGGATGTGAAACGAGCAAATGGAGCAAGACAATTATCAACATCCATCACCTCAGAAACTCATTTAGCCAATTAAATCCTTTACAGGCTGACATTTAGGTGCAACAACCCCCTTTAATCACTAAGGTTCTCTCTCTCTCTCTCTTTCTCTCTCTCTCTCTCTCTCTCTCTCTCTCTTGTGCACATACATACAAGAAGCAGACACACGCGCGCACACACACACGTACATGGATACACACTATACTTTAAGCTGTAAAAACGGAGGGATCAGAGCAATAATGTAGTTGTCTCATAATATAATGACACGTCCTCGTCGAAGAGCAAACCTCATTCATCTTGATAAGGACTTTGTGTGTCTGTGTGTGTGTGTGCGTGCGTTGTGTGTGTGTGTGTGTGTGTGTGTGTGTGTGTGTGTGTGTGTGTGTGTGTGTGTGTGTGTGTGTGTGTGTGTGTGTGTGTGTGTGTGTGTGTGTGTGTGTGTGTTGCTTTTGTATGCTCTTGAGTGTATGTGCGAGGTGGAGTAGAGGACACTGGACCATTTCAGATTTCGCTCTCCTGTTTTCACGCAACACCCAATAAACAAACGACACTTTGCCCTTCACCCTCAGATCAAGCATCCTCTTTACCTCACCCGCCGTCTTCACTGCTTTTTCATGCATCTTTCTCTATTTTAAAATCCCCCCTCATCTATACGCAATTACCTATATGCTTTACTTATTTATATTCAACAAACGAGTGTACAGTTAGAGAGAGAGAAAGAGACGCGCCAGATTGCGCAGGTAAACAAACCGAAAATAAGCTCAAAAACGGTCAAAGTCAAATAAACATATGCATATTGAGTTGTAGTCGCAGTGAGTCAAAAACTGAAGATTCGGAATAAATATTCAGAGCTTGTTTGTCGAAAGTCAGTTTGATTTTGAAAGCAAAGTTTTCTTGGCTCGTCTTTTAAAACTGCTCAAGGGCATTGGAGGACTTGTTTGCTTTTTGAATCGTGTAGTTTGTTCTCTCGCTGTAACACTTCACAATCAGGTTCCGCAGCAAGATACACCGCATGGGCCTTTTTGCTTATCGTTAAGTGACGTTGGGCATTGAGAGTGTTATACATTATCATCACCAAATGGCACATCATGCGCCACGAGTGAGACATTTTGGAAAAGCAGAGAGGAGAACAGAATCTTATGGTGAAAGCAAGAAGAGAGGAGCAAAAGCGAGCAGAGGTGGAATTAACATTTCTCACACACACACACACACACACACACACACACACACACACACACACACACACACACACACACACACACACACACACACACTAACAGGACATATCTAACATGGGGCATAGCTTAATCTCTATCGATAGTATCTGTGTATCTCTCTGCCTGTTGGTGCAGCAAAGCTTTTCAATACTCACCATTTTAAAAAGCTACGGGCAGTGGAGGCAGCTGAGTGTTAACAAATATATCATGGTTGCATAACAAACGGGTTTGCAATAACACAAATAGATGCTGAGATTTGGCTCACTGGCAACCCAGAGATATGTTTTGGATAGAAATCTACGCGTGGGTGTCAAGTATGTATGCCAATTGCCACGAGCGTGTTTTGTTAAACTAGAGATTTTTCTTCTAGGGTCTCTTAGTCTTACCTTCCCGTTTTGAATCGCATGCTCCTCTGAGCAGTTGATTCTCTGCCAGGTGTGCAGATCAGATATTTTTCTAGTTTTCTCCGGTGCATTTAAAGCATAAGAGGTGTTGTGCCGTGAGCTCAGCCTTCTGTCTGCCGTAAACAATCTCTGGCTGGCAACTCTTTTGCTGCCTTCACTGCTATCAGTATTCTGTTTCACTTTATAGACCTTTTTCTTATCAACCCTTTCTCTATATGGTGTTTTTGGTGAGGGCTGTTTTTAACTGCTCCAGGCCTTTGTCCCTTAATGTCTTTGTCATTATTTCTCTGCTTTTTTTTGTCCCTGCGAGACCTTCAACATCTCATTTCTTAAAGAGTACTTTCAATTGCTTTGAATTCTCTGTCTTTATCTTCATGTTCGTTTTTTTTTTTCTGTGTCCCTATCTTTTTTTTTCTCTGCAAGCGCCTGAGGAGTAAAAAAACAAAACAGTGATGGTCTTTTTTTATTCTGTTGAAAATGATTTTCTGCCTCTCTCTCACTCTCCACTATTGGCTCATTTTCTCTACTCCTATTGGTTCTTTGGTGCATGACTACATTCTCATATAATTTCTCCATTGTAGATAAATGGAGAGACTCACGGCAAGTTAGAGCAATGTACGTATAAAGTTACCGTCAACCGGGACACACTTCTGGAGCGTTTGCTGTTCTTACATTCCACATATATAACATAAATACTCGGAGTAACCAGCCATATATTTTGACCTACAAGACCAAACAATACACCTCTAAAGGTCAGCCAAAGAAGGATGAAGGTACCTTGTTATTTTATACTCAATAAGGAGGTGCAATAGTATGAGGGTAGGGGTCACATTTTAAACAATTTATTAGGTCCCTCTGCAACTTTAAAAGTGTATTTTATTGAATTGTATTTAGATATTTTCTCACCCTTAGGCACCTTCCTATGCAACACACTTAATCAGCTTTGGTTTGTGCTACATGGATCTATTGTTTTGGTAGAGTGAAATGGATTTTACCTTATAATCTAGTGACCCCAGTGTGATCTCAGCCTCCTTCATCCAATAGCTGGTGTACACTATGCCTGCATTGGACAAAGCAAAAGGTTGTAATGTCTCTACAACTTCCCCCAGTAGATTTCCTGCTACATTTCCCCCTAAGCAATCATTTACAAGCCATAAAACCCCATACAGAAGTGACCTATGCCTACCTTTGACCTTTCAACTTTTGACTTGTCACTGGTCGTGAGGTAATGATGCCATATAAGGTATGCTTTGTCCCTGGTGGCTTGGGTGTTTAAAGTACGAAAGACCATCCATATGCATAGGTGCACACTCATACTCTTTTATACTATGTATCTTTTCCTTCTCTCTCCCTCTCGCACTCTCTCTCTCAGACAGCTAGACACCCAGACACAAACACACACACACACACACACACACACACACACACACACACACACACACACACACACACACACACACACACACACACACACACACACACACACACACGTACAGAGAGAGAGAGAGACAGAGAGAGAGAGAGCGAGAGAGAGAGAGACATAGAATGCATCTCAATTGATCCATCCATCCTTCCATCCATCCGGTGTAACAGAAGCAAACTAGCCCTGATTCCATTTTTTCCACCCACATCCTCCATCCGTTCCCAAGGGAACCTGGTGTTCCCAGGCCAGATGGGACATGTATATCCCTCCAGCATGTTCTGGTCCTGCTATCAGTTGGATGTGCCCAGAATATCTACATACGTCTAACTGGCATCACAATCACATAGCTATCATCCAAAGTCCTTTTGGATAACTCAGCTCCTCACCCTGTTCTGAAGGGTGACACCCCCCCTCCACCATCATGTGAAGTGAACTGAATTATACTTGTGTGTCACATTGTACAGTAGTCCCACCATGAATGCCTTCCTGTGCAGGATCAACCACATGTCTTCAGAAACATAGCATACAATGTGTAGCTCAATTTTGGAGGAGATATCCAATACATTCACTATGACATTTGCTTAGCTGCATATCCAACACGTGCTACACAAACGTAGCCTCACAAGCGGATGACGCTCGTTAAAGGGGAAGCGTGCTGATTTTGTACACCAAACTCTGTTTCCAGTTGAAAAGTACTCAGTACCTCATTGTATTGTGGGTAATGTAGGTGCCAGGTTTTGGCAACAAAGAATAATGTATAGATTAAATGAGATGGTATCTTTTATTCTGCATAAATGTGATCTTTGAAGGTTGAAATTGGTTGTTTAATCAAGGTCTTAACTTCATTCCAGCTGCAATGCACGGCGGCAGCCTCGGTGGACCTTATTACCTAGTCAGAATGTATTTAACGTATCTGCAAGGATACAGACACTTCTCAACATAGTATATTGTATGAAAAGCACTGGAGGGCTTTAAGCTTTGCCTCTGACGATGTTGCCTTTATACTGTAGTTTCAGTTCAATATTTTTTCTTTTATTTGTAATACAATTACTGAAGCAGTTATTGGCAATGTAATTCTTGGCTCTCAGGGTCTTTGGAGAGATCTTTGCTTTGTTTCTGTTGTGATGGGGGTTTCCGATAAACCTGTTTGCGTTCTTCTCACACAGCTGGGTGTGGAGGTCCCTTATGGATGGCAGCTCTGTCCTGGTTTAGTTTTTATGTCGGTTTTCTTTGTGGATTTCATTCTGGTATATGTTATCTTTTTTGCAGGCAAGTCAATGATGGCAAGGATTGTTTCACTTTGTGTGGCTGTTTCTTCCATTACGTCTCTGTGGCAGTGATTTCTTCCGCTCTTCCGGCTAACACGGATAGAAATGCCTCCCACTGTAAACTTCGATCACAGGATGAAATTGTCAGCCTGCGTGTTTTTGGGCGTACATCTGACTGTACCACACACACACAATGACTGACCATAGATTGTTTCTGTGGTCTGATAGCCCTCTCTGTTTGGATGTACTACATCTGTAGTTCATGTCTGTGTGTCAGACTCTGAAGGACCACCGGAAGAGTCATAGTGACACACAGATATCGAAATCAAAAGACTTGACGCTGCCATCCAACCGTGCAGGAAATGGGGCAGGACATTTGGAAATATTGGGAATATAGACAGACACACACACGCCCTAATGCTTACGGTAAGACAGGAATCCATTATCAATATGGAGGAGCCCAGAGAGAGTGTGAGTGATGTGGTGAGAGTGTGTGGGGTGCTAATGTGAATGGATGCCTCTCATATACTGCATACAGCTAGCAGCCAACTAAAGTGATGACTGTGTGCATTCACGATGAGCGGAGGACTTCCTGCGATCAACTTGGTTAGCCGATGATGAATGCAAGTCAGTTCAACTTCATTTTGGGGAAGTGAGGTGGTGCAGGAAGGAACACTTCTGTGGCAGGATATAATGACTTTGATATAAGTAGGGGAAGAATTTTGAAACTGAAGGACAGGCTGCAGGTTATGGATACTTTGATACTTTATTATCAAATGCCTGGAGACACTTCATCTAATAATATATTTCATTAATGATTCAGATAGTTTAGTTTTGATTAGCTGAAGCTTGGAGTGGTGTTATTTCATTCAGACTGCTGTGATAGTAAACATGGGCCACTTAGTCCAAGCTAACTGCACCTTAGAGTTTTGTTTCTGTTTTCAGTTTTTCCCCCCTATGCTAGTTGTCAAAAATTGCTTCATGCTGCTGACAAGTACGTATATTTGGTTGACAGCATGCTAGTCTTTTTGAGAAATCATTATGTCATTTCAGATCAAAAGTATCATACAAATCAGGTCATGGTAGATTTTTCCAACTTAAATATGTTGTATTGTTTTTTTGTTTTTAAAGTGGTTGTAATTGCTTAGCTGTGTAGTCAGTTCGGCATTTGAGCAGTCACCCAGCAACATTGCTCAAGTCTAAAGAAAATGATATCTTGGCTTTCGTTTCAAGTGCATCTAAAAAAAAAAAAAAAAAAAAAAAAAACATTTCTCAAAACCACAGTTGTGGAAATAACGACACATTCTTTTCCACCCTTTAGGTTTTCTTTTTCCAGTTCACACACACACATCTGTCCATGCCAACCTGTATCTCATCTGGAAGTTCACCCAATGCATCATCGCAATCATAAACTGCCAGATCAATGCATTAGAAAAAGATGGGATCTGATTTGGTATTATCAAATAATATTTCTACTCAACGAACAGGCTCTCACTGCTGCTTCCTGCACTCATGGATCATCTGATAAGGCAGCACTCTGACAGGGAAGCTATTGGCTGGCAGTGCCTCCGGAGACTCCGCCACTCCACGGCTCACACTGGCACCACATCTTTTTTTTGCACATGCATGCAAAAGATACACAAAATAATTGGCATGTGCAATGTGAATTATTTTAGAGAGGCAGACAGAAATGCAGAAACACAAATACAGAGAGATAGAAGCAATGTTAGGTAAAAATCAAAGTAAAAACATTTTCTATGGTTTTTCCTTTTCTGTATAATATAAGTGCTGTGGCTCAGGAGGACCAGGTCGCTCCTTAATCACAAGGCTTTGTGGATCGATCCCTGGCTCTCCCTTTCCACATGGCATTGTGTCCTTGATCGAGATACAGGACCACAAATAGCTTCCAATGGTTAGGCCTGCACAGTGGCACACAGCCATCAGAGTGTAAATGCAAACTGGTGAATGAGAGCGCAATGAAAGCCCTTTCTCTTCTTAGAAAAGCCCCATTAAAGTGCAGTCTATTATGTAGAAAACATGCTATTTGTCCAAATATTACAGGACATTTCTATTTATTGAGATATTTTAGTTACCTCGTCGCAACATGAGAACGTCACATTTCACATAGAGACATGGAGTATATGCAGTATAGTATAAGGACCAGCAGGGAATTGTTATGTAAGCCGCAGAGTTGTTGGCAGATGGCAACTGTCAGGCAACCAGGTAGGGACATGACCTTCACACCTGTGAAATATCATCTGAAACCCAGAGATTCACAGAGTGTCCCCAAAGAGTGAAGATTACAACTTCATCACGTCAGGACCCTCAAAGTCCATTTGGAGATTTCAAATGTCTGTTATTCACAGAGGCTATGACACATGATCAGAGGTCCGGTAGGACAACGTGACAAGGGAAGATGAAAAGAGCGAACAGTGAGTCTTGTCTCTATTTTAAGGCCGTCTGAACGCATCGAAAATAAGTGTTCAGTGTAAAAAGCTTTCAGAGAGCTATGATGACCTCTAGGTTTGCCTGAAAAATCTTTTTTTTTGACGGTCTCTTTCAGGGTGGGGGCCTTTGAAGTGGTGATTGTTCTGATGAAACCATCTTCTGATGGCTCCAGGAAGTGTCTGGTCCCAAATGGAATTCTCTACTGAATTCAATTTATGTTTGTCTCAGTGTGCTCTGGGGACGTCAAGCTCCATAGCATCGCAGTGAAAGAGATAGAAAGTGTGGATATTTCATCCTGATTTTGCAACACCCGCCCTGGGAGACCAAGAATTGAAATGAGAAGAAAGAGAGATCACCTGGTGTGTAAGTAAGCAGACTGTGAGAAAAAAACAGTTGTTAAACGTCAATTCTGACATGAATGCCCCATGATTAAAGGGATCTTAATGGAAGGTTTGTGTTCATTCAGTCATTACAGAATTACACCTACTCCCTCTATATACTGGCGGTGCCTCAAAATATTTAGCTTCAGCTGTTTTGACGACAGAATTAAAATAGGCAACATCTGATAATGTCATAAAAAGCACTAGAAAATGAAGGATGCAGGAAATGAGCTCCAGTCGACCATGAACATGTGATTCTTTAATACTGAGCCCAATGTGAACATCTGCTGCAGAAGGTTAACGGCAGGGACTCGTGCTGATCGTTGATAAATCAAGTGTCAGGAAAGCAGTGGATGTCTTTGAAACACAGAAACTGCCTTTATCACATTAAACCATAAAGGAGAACGACAGCACATACTTGGCATGGGAAGTCCTTACATATGTTCATATTTTAACCCTCAAGCCAATTCACCGCCCATGCATCCCTATAACAACAATACTATTTAAAAGTTTTCTCGTCATAATAAAGTGGAATACAGGCATTTAATACATAGTTTTGCAAAAAAGAAAATGCAGATTGTATCGATTTATCAGCGAACTGCCATAGTGATAGGTTCAGGTCCTTCAATATTTATTTGAAAAGGAATGTTAAGATGTAAAGTTCAGGCAGCAGAAGAATGGTTCAAGCGCCAACACCACAATAGGCAGACTGGTGACATGTTAAGGATTTAATTGTATAACGGCTTATAGGGAGGAATTGGAAGGCAAGTATAGGCAAGGAGGCATAATGGTCCAGGTTTGACAGAAGCCAAAAAAGACCTAACAGGAAATACTAGCAACTATCAACTATATCAACACCAACACACACACACACACACACACACACACACACACACACACACACACACACACACACACACACACACACACACACACACACACACACACACACACACACACACACACACACACACACACACACACACACACACACACACATACTGTATATTGGGAGTGTGTCCTACACAACAGGTGAACAATGTTGTCCGGAAAAGTCTGAGGGCATAAGGCAGACAGCTTGCAGGTGGCAGGTCTGGGTAGTTGGGAGGAGGATAAAGAACATTGCCTCAGAGAAGTGAACAGTGGTTGGAGACAAGAGCTGAGAGAGTTGTGCAGAGGGGTTGGAGATGGGAGAGGCTTTGCAGGAAAGCACTGAGACACACTGTGTGACAAGGACAGCCTGTGTTTTTTTTTTTTTTTTTTGTAAATCAATTGCAATGTGCTCTGTGGGGAAACGGAGCGTAAGAGATATTCTGAGAAAGGGACAGATATTGGATTGAGAGTGGATATGTGATTGGGTAGTCCTCGAAGAAATAGTGCAATACCTTATCCTAAAACATACAGGTGGATCATGTTTAAGGTAAAAAAAATGGAAAGCTAGTTTTTGCACTCTGACTGCTCTCATATATTTCCATATTTTTCCTCTCTACACATTCCCTCACACAACTTTTTGCTACTGAATAAATTGGCCATTACATTCAATGCTTGTCCCATGAATTATTTCTCGTGAATCCAAAGTGCTGTATAGCTGTTAGCCTCTTGCCTCAGTCAATCTATGTCATCAAAATGCAGGCTGTAATGACTGCATGTGTCCTCACCTCTGTATTGGGTGATTGTACGCCAAACCACAAAGATGGTTGAACTTGATTTGCATAAAAGCATGCAATTACACTAGCCACTGCCACTAATGGACACGTCTATAATGGCCAAGACATAGACATTTCCTGCAATTGCCTGGCCATTCTCTCCAGAGTTGTCTCATAAAAAAGAGAGAGTTTACTTTCTAGCAACACTTGATGAAGGCTAGTAAGACAGAATATGAGATTGTATCTTTAAAGGGCAGTCTAACCACGCTGTCACCCTGTCATCGTGATTTTAAATTGTCTCACAGAAGCTCAAAGCTTCATTCGGTCAGGCTTAGCATGAAATTTATACACGGTTTTGTATCATATATTATCTTCTCCATTCGACTCTTGACAGGCATGTTGCATGATGTTAATTATAGCTGAATATAAATACATATCTAACTGAGGATGGACTTAAGGCTTTGATATGGGATGCCTTCTTTTATTCTATTTTTTTCCATTCCCTCCAGAGGCTTTTAACAAACCATGAAAAGCATTTCCAGATTGTCATGCATTGTTGGATTGAAGAAGATCACAGATTTGGCTATTTGGCTATAATTGAGTCAGCCTGCAGTCCTGCACGCCTCATTTGAGGCTGTCACTCTAAAGTGTGGAAATCACAAAAAATGAATGCCTGACTCTGCACTTCCCACTGCACATACTGCAGCTTTTAAGTGTTCAAGCTCATGATTTGGTATTACGTCCCGCACTGTTAGTGTTTTGATTGACTCTCCCGGCTCTCATTACTGCTTCCATATAAGCAATAGGCAGCTGTTTTTCCAGCAGAAAACCTCTGATTAATCCACTGTAAGCCACCTGGTCGGCAACAAACAGCACGAGAAACAAAGTTTACCACTTGCTGGTGTAGTGCACTAAGCAGCTAACAAGCTAAATATGCGCTGCAGGAGTTGGAAGAGACTGAAATAGAGCTAAAAGCAGGATTAATGTTGGACCTCAGTTTCATCAGGTGATAATAATTCAATGCAGTTTTGCTTGTTGAATGTCCCACGTGGCCAAAAAGCTATTATTTGAGCAAAGCAATCTGAAAGCAGTGAAGATGAATCTTAGCAAGAAATAGAATACACAAAAGGCAGAAGTTAATGTAATGGCTATATCAAGTAGGACCATGCTCAGTCCTTTCTCTGACAATAGCACAGAAAATATAATTGCTTCAGAGACTTGGCATTACACACAATAGAGAACTCGAGTGGAAGCAATTTTACAGTCGCATGCCATTAATTAATTAGACTGCACTCAAGAAGAAGGAGAGAGAGAGACACACACTGACAGAGAGAGAGAGAGAGAGAGAGAGAGAGAGCGAGAGAGAGAGAGAGAGAGAGAGAGAGAGAGAGTTCACATTTATTTTAAGCAAGAGGGCACTGATAGCCTTTGTGGCTGGATGGTGAATCCTCTCTCTCTCTAGAACAGTGAAGAGTGAGCCAAGCTGATGTGCCTTAATAATCACTAACCTTCAATTAATCAGGGAATAAATCTTAATTTTAATCCTCAAACATGCTTCATGCATTCATATCCAAACCTGGGGGAACTCTCCACAACAACAACCTCTTCCAGATAATCTTCACAGGTGTAAATTGGGGGCTATGCACTATGCTCAAGGGCACCATGGGTGCAATCAACCATCTACACCGCCAGGTAAAAAACAAACTAAAAATGCCTCTTGGCTGGGCGTTTGGATGACCACCCACCCAGGGATTAATGGAACAATGGTGCATTGATAAAAAACCTATGCTGCTCATTGACATGTTAAACCCCATATTTCTAAGATGATGTCTGCAGTCTAAGACCAGTCAACTCCACTTTTACTCAGACAGTAAAGCTTTGTTTGTTTCAGCTACAGCAGAGCTATACAGTACATCTCAGAATTATGAATGTTCAAAGAGTTGAACTTGAAAGCCAGTTTGAGGCTTTGGGGCTCAATCTGATATGTTGCATGCCTTGGAATATGTTTGCTTTCGCTCTTAACGAAGGGAACTTTTGAAATTCAAGAATTTGCTTTTTGAGTCAACAGGCACAAATTAACAACACATTTGCAAATGAACCACGTACTGGAAAATTAGACAGTTGGACCTACTAATCTGCCTGTATTGACCAACACATTCAGTTTTTATCAGTGGTGGAAGAAGCACTGGGAATCTTATGTTCTGGATGCTTGGTCTTTTTATGTTAGGGTTGACATGGTGAGGTACCAAGGTGGGTTGCAAGGGCTTACAGTTTCAATTTGATTGACACGGTTGCAGATTATGTAGAGCATGCTTCAGTGTTCTTTGGAATGCTGGCATGCTGCTTCACTGTAAAGAAAATATTTAATAATGGGCCAAGTTCAGACAATTATCCTTATCTTCCTTGGATTTATATTCAGTCATCATAGTAGGATGACTCATATCCATTGTTTGGTAGACCTTATAAACGGATATGGCTATGATAATAATACCACACTTCTGGGAGCACAAATACTTTAATGCTGTTCTTGAGTCAATGATATTTCCTGGAAACACTATCTTGTTTGGAAAGTGACAGTTTTTTTTTTTGTGTTGGCTTTGTACTTTGTACGGTCCATGCCGTCTCATTTGAAATGAGACCATGACTATAAAGTAGAATAATAGCCGTTTTCTAAATGTCACAGTCCGAATAATATTAAGAGATTATACTGGATATAAGAACAGGAGTGCAAGGTTACATAAACACAAAGATTTCAGATGCTTCTATGGAAGGCTTATGTCTGTAAGAAATAGAGTGCACTGCGTAACTTTTGAATTTAATTTTAAAGAATTTTTTTTTTAATGCTATTCGTTACTCACAGTTATGGCACACACACTGTGGACATCTGTCATATGATTTATGATATCAATTATTTGTTCAATTTACCCATCATTTGGGAAAAACAAAGAATAATTGAAAGGGGGGGTTCAAGTTATCCGAAAATCTATTCCTTTTATTGCAAATTGCCTCTCATGAAATCAATTAAGAAACGTGCCCCCTTTTGTTGACATCAGTTGAGGTTTTATTCTACTTTCAGACCTGTAGAGACTATCTAATGGGATTAATTCAAGGCCTATGGGAAGTGTTATGTCACCGATGACGTGGCTGATTTCAAATCGTCATTGTTTACCACTGTGAAAATATATACAGTATGGCACATTCTCTAAAGCCCCTTTTGAAATGGCTTTGTAGTCTGGAATGTGGGCTCAGCTCCTTGATCTCGCGCACTCTGTCTCTCTCTGTGGTGCTGAAATATTCAATCAGTCTCTCTCCGTGGTGCTGAAACATTCAAACGCCGTCTCTCTTTTTCGTAGTGTGAGTGTCTAACCATTCAAACCCAACCCTTTGTTTCCGCGTCTTGGTGTGTCAGAATGCCTGTATGGGAGGTGTGGGCGCCTAATACTTGTGCGCAGTAAACATATATTATGGGGCATTTGCTGCTGCATATTTGCCGGTCTGAACCTCAAGCAAAACCCTAAATTTAAATGTGTTTCAGATGAGCAATACAATTACATTGTGAATTTTACACCATTTATATTACACATCAAAAATTATTTCGCTTTCATTGCCAGGGTCTGTGCTTCTCTTCCCTTCCACTCACACCCACACACCATTAGGCAAGTTTGCCTTCTCTCTTCAAACGGTTCCTCCACCGTTTGGGAGCCTTAGGAAGGAGTTGAAGTTGTTTTTTTTTCCCCTCGGAGTCTGACTCTGACGCACATCAAAGTAGTCAGGTTACTCTCACATAGGAGAAGAAAGAGGGGGAAAGAGAGAAAGAGAGAGAGAGAGAGAGAACTAATAAAGACAGGGAAGGATATAATGTGCCTGGGATCTCATCAGTAGGATGTATTTCGTATTTCTATTTACATATTCGCACGCATGCTGAGGAACGGCACACCGCCTCTTCTTTCCACACCATCTACTGTTATACACGCACACACACACACACACACACACACACACACACACACACACACACACACACACACACACACACACACACACACACACACACACACACACACACACACACACACAAATGTAGCTGCATAGAAGCATAGAAGAACATTACTTCATCAGTAGATGATAGTAAACATATCGTCCTGTCCTCAGTGGTTAGGACTACCAAGTTGATCCTGCTAACAAGAAGCAATGCTCAAAGCTGCAACCTCACACGTCATCAGTCATTTTTTTTCTCACTTCGGTTAACTTTTTTGCTTTTGCTTCCCATCTATCCCTATATTCTTTATCCTTCCCTCCACAGCCACTCCTATGTTTCGTCCATTTTTCTCTCCATGTCAATTTTGTTTCCTTTCTCCAACTCTCAGTTACCCCCATCTCTCCTCTCTGACTGTCTTCCTCTGCCTTGTCTTCCCCCACTGCGTCTGTCTCCTCATTATCCTTTCTCCTTCTCCATCACCCACGATGCTCAAGTTCACACCACTGCACCAATTTGCCCTGACAGTGAATTGTGTTGAAAATAATTCCCATTGCCATGCGGCCCACCCTGGACTGGGGGTTCAGACAGATAGGACATGAGGGGGAGGGGGGGGGGGGGGGGGGGGGGTTAGACTGGAAATTGTGCAGCCAGGGAAAACACAGAGCCAGCAAAATAATTACATCGCCTGCAACTGGCAGAGTACAAACAATTTTAATCGACTATAGCTAGCTTGAATGCAAGATGTCCACCTATTTAAAATAACTACAAAATATACAATGATTCATTAAAGGTGCTCCGAGTAACTTTCCGTTTTTGTTAATTCTTCACCCCCTTTGGATAAAAGCGGTAGTGTATTTACTACCCCAACTAGTGATCCTGGGTGCGCGTACCCATGACAAAAGCATTAACAATAACTATTTAAAACTAGCATTCTTTGCACTGATGGTCTGGTTTGCTGTTACATGTTATTTATGGTCATCAGAGGAAAAATTAGACTGTGTCAGTGGGGGCGCCCTTAGCTCAGTTGGTAGGGCGTCCCCCCCCCCAGGCCGGGCCCAGCAGCAGACCCGGGTTCGATTCCCGCCCGCGGTCGTCATCTGCATGTCACTCCCCTCTCAGCCCCATTTCACCTCTGTCTCTCTGCACTGTCAATAAAGCATAAACATTTCAAAAATAATATATATAGGCTATATTAAAAAGTTCCTCGTAGCACCGCTAAGTATTTCACAAAAAACATTATGCACAGGACTTGCTTTTGAAATATTAATAACACTGAGCAATTAACACATTCAATTCCATGTTGCTATAGCTATTTCCCGCATATTTAAGAAACAATGTAATTCCCAACTAGTATCTTATCTCCTTTTTAACACAGGCATTACAAATACGCTAAACTAATTTATATAATCCGCTCATCTCGCCAGCAGCGCTTTTATCTCACAACACACATTGAGCAGAGGAATAAAAAATAACACAGAGGCTCACAGGGATAAGCACACAAACACACACGCACACACACTCACACACACACACACAGAGCATAGATTCACCTGATGATTCCTCATGCATTCCCCCAAATTCCAATTCTTGCTCGCACTCACATAGCATTACACACACACACATGATTAATGGGGTCTTCTTAGCCACCGCATAGTCTGGCTGACACAGATCCAACTGTACTTGGTTGCTGGATGCTGAGTTTGTCTGGTACTATACAGCCCAGACAGCTTCGGGGCCAGCAGAGTCTAATTTCTGCACATTCAATAGCAATCTGATTAGAACTCTAAATGCCTTTTCTGCTCAACCTCTTAGCGGTCTCACAATTTCACTCAACGCCCCAACATCCTACACTCAGTCTCCTTCCTCCATCTCTCTTTTGCCTCACCCGCCCTCTTTCTATCTTTATAATTACTGATTTCCTTTCGATCCCTCTCCCTTACTTCCCTTGTCCCTCTCACTCTCTTACTAGTACCAACCTGTCTGATGCACTGCTGCACATTTGAACTTCCTTTTCACTCCAAAGCGTTGAAGGTTTTGAACGTCTTGCCCTCGTCACTTCCTCTAAACCCAAATAGTTTTCCTCTCAAGGTTTCCAATTCTTCCAATCTTGTGAACCCCTCACTTTCATCCCTTTCTCAGCAGAACCACTACTGTATTCCCTTTTTTATTTTTTTATTCATCCACACCAGTCAAAGTGGATGCTAGTCTCCATTCTTTCCTTCTTTCATTCATTCCATTAGCCCATTAGAAGCTGCAGTGAGATGTCCATTATACTGGTCTCAGAGGACAGCCTATCTCTTTCACTAGAGAAAGAGAGTCAGAGAGAATGGTGTGTACTCTAGGCCGAGGGCCCCGGCACGCCTTTTTAGGTGTGTCTCAAGCTTGAACGATTTGCAATTACACTGTCTGGGTGGACTTCTTGGGACTTGATGTCAGCATTCTTTTTGAATCAGATATGAGAATGAAGCCCCTATCCACTAGATTGACTAAGAGTTTTGTGGTGGGTTTTAGTGTGTTTTAAAGTGAAAGTATAGCCTACATCTAGGAGAGGAACATGGATGTTGTTTTCTGTTTGTTTGTATTCCAAAATGAAGTGGTGTAAAACCACAATAATGCAAACTAGGTGAGGTAAACATATTATCAAGGTCTGTGTGCTTGTCTGACAGCATTAAAGGTGCAGTGTGTAATAATGTGTGTTTTGGTGTTACCTTGTGACAAAGGTTCCATTTTACACACTGCTCCTTTAAATGCTGCGTGTGTATTATATTCCTTCATGTGCTCCTATTGCATAAGCCGTACAGCCCTTGTATCCTTCATGTCTGGCCAACACACATTTTATTATGATTTCTAAAGTGTGTCTGCTTCATCTAGCAAACGCAGAGAGACACAAGAGAGATGGTTAAAGGGATGTAAATTGAATGAGTCACATGCCGATAACAACGATAATGTAATACCTTGATGATGACTCTTGTGAAGTTCGCCAGACGCCCTCTGGCAGGGTCAGCGCTCGAAGGGTTCTACAGTAACCTACACACACTAAATCAAACTTGTAATGCATTGTAACCCGTCTCTACATCCGTGAGTCACATCCGAAGAAGAATTTGTAAGATTTTAGTGTCATGATCAAGAACAACTACACAGTCCCATTCTGCACATAATCCCTGGAAGAACCACTTTGCACTGGTTTGAGCCATTGTTTTCAAGAAACAATTGTGATTTTTCCAATCTTTGGTTGAGTTATATAGTGTGTTTTAAACCACTCAGAGACAGTCAGTGCGTTTACATGCAGACTCGGGTAAATAAACGAATACGACTTCAACAGGACTTTTAATGTAACGTAAACACCTTTATCCGATCTACTTCGCACACAAATCGGCACATTAACGGACAAGCGAAGTTGGATAAGAACACCTAGATAACTCGTTCATAGTCTGCATTCTCTCTGCATGTATACAGGGATCAGACATCGCATACCAGAGTTTGCGTTCTGCGCTTGCTCGAGAATCCCTGCTAGGGATTTCATATGGAAGTGGAAGGAGACGACGTAAACAGATAGTAGGGTTGTTGACGGAAGGGAACCGGACGTGGCTCTATAACCACTTGTTGAAAGGGCTACTGCGCCACCTAGCATAGTGGAGACAGCCATGCATCGGACATTTATCCGATTCCTGAAAGGCCATGTATACTGTCTAGTTCGGTTTACAGTATGTCTTAATCCAATCTAGTTGTGCCATGGAAACGCACTGAGTGGCCCAATCGAGCTGTACAGTGTGTCCAAACAAAAAAACCTGGGTCGAAAGCATTGAGCAAAAATGTGTTGAAGCAATGTTTGAGTGATTGTGTTCCCTACCCTTAGATCTCTGACAAAAATACATACTATGACTGTTGTAATGTGAACATACTATATGTGATCAAGATAACAAGCTTCCGCTTTAACCTGTTGCTGTGTACTGTGATGAGTGCCGTAATAGAACAAGTTTTAATTTTTTTGCGGACACTAAGCCATTGAGTATTCCATCTTTTCAGAACGGCAACTCGCCTGCAAATGTTACCACGATGACAATGTGTGAGTTTGAATTGGTGCTGCGTTTTTTCTGTCTGCTTATCCCAGAATGTGAATCATAGAACATTCTGATCAGAGTCAGAAGAAGATGAAGATGACCCTGGCTGTGATAATCTCCATCCCTCCTCATCCCTGGCTTTAGACATCCTCAGCCTATACTGCCTTCTCTGGCCAGTTTAGCGTTGCTCAGCCCATCTTCATCCCACACACACACACACACACACACACACACACACACACACACACACACACACACACACACACACACACACACTTCCTTTTATCCCTGTGCATCCCTCTCCTTCTGCAACCCAAAGCTCTTCTACTGCACCCCTGCAGGCCTTCAGCCCTCTGGCTTATTGCGCGGACGGCAAAGTGATGGATTTGTTTTCATCAGACCTTATGCCCTTCCCCTCCGGCCACGCGCTGGCTTGCAATGCCCAGACTGTGAATGACATTTAATCCCCTCCTCCGCCCCCACTCCGACTCTGCAAGGACTTCAGATGACCTTTAATCTCACAATCACCGACGGCATATTTACCCTGCTGATACAACACATATACAGGCAAAGAGAGAAGTTGGGTATAACACAGGAGAAGAGGGTGAGGTTAATTTAGATGCAAGGGTTCATAAGCTGAAGCAAGGTTCAAGCCGTACCCCATTGATCACTGTCAGCGCTTGGCTAAGATGATAGAATCAGACAGCTTTGCATCAACTGCAATAATAAACAAGCAAAAGTGCATCACAGCATGAATGGCTCATTATTGGATTTATATTTAGTTAGCTTGTTGTCAAGTTGATGCATTTTGAGAGCCCCAATTGTGACTTTATGATTCTGGCTTCCAAGGCAATTATACATTTATTCGATTTCGACTGTAACCCGAAACCTTTTGTGGACTGTGGTCATAGAGAATAAGCCACCCCGGCCTTGGATTACTCTCAGTATTTGCTGTCCAGCTGTGATGAATGGTCTCGCCGAGGCACAAAATTGTTGTGTAATCAGTTTACTGTAGATGCAGATACAGCAGAACACATTTGTGGATTCACTAACGCATGGGTAGCACAGAAGAAATGACTGCAGCAATGGAGAAAAAGGGGGGCCATGGCTGAAATTGGAATCGGCTTCTCTGGTGGACAACATGTCTGGTTTCCTAAGGGGGAAACTCTACTGATTTCACACTTCAAAATGTGTTTACTCGTCATGCTTAGGACCTTTCAGCCTGAGAGGCCTGTGCTATAATTGTTTTTTTGGGGTGCTCTGGAGGTAGATTTATTAAGTCTGACAGAATATCAACAGGGTTATCTGGGCTCGCGCCTGGAGTCTACAAATGGATAAAATAGAGTCTGTGTTACAAACTGGAGGTTTGAAGTTTGACACCTTATACTTTTTACAATACGAGAAGTGTAAGGTTTTTAGATATTGGCCCACACTATAAAAGGGCTCTCAGGGCTCAAGTTCATGGAAGCTCATTCCTAGTTGCTGCAATACTATTTAATAATAAAATAATTTATCAATTGAAAGTTCATATTGTTCTGTACTAACACAAAGATGAACTTGTGAACGGTGTGTAGCTACTAGATTTCTCTCTGTAATCGAAATATTACCAAAGACAAAAGGACACATTACAGAACGTATGAAGGCACCATACCATGACAACTGCAGTGGGTCAAACAGGCACAGTACTTTTCAGGTATTTTCCCTGCAACATGTACTCTCTAACAATAGCAGGCATGCACATTTTACAGGCCGGTGTCACCCCCCCTGCAGCGACACAAGATGTGTACTTCATCATGACAAGCCCTTTAGTAGAATTGTTTCTGCCATCACTTGAGCTGTCTCTTTTGTCTTCCTCTCTGTCTTGCTCTGTGTCTGAGCCACTGCCACACTATGAAATGTCCTCAGCCCCTCCCTGCAAGCTCTAATCGCTCCAGACAAGTCATCGCGAAGATGCCCCAAACAAATGTTAGAGAGGGAGAGAAACTGAGACATATTTGATTCCATTCTTTCTAGGTCCTCCTCACACCAGCTAAATACCAGCGAGAGAAATGTCAGACACGCTCACTGCCCCACCAGTGTCCCTCCTCTGTCACACATTCCCCACTTCATTTTCTCAATTCCCAGTCCCTCGCTGTTCATGTTTTTGACATGCACAACGTTTTTTTTAAGGCCAATGATGGCTTTTCGATGATGTGTGGTCTAAATTGTTTGTTAGTGGAAGTTAGATGTGGCTGTTTTGACAGCAAAATATGTGGAATCTTGATTTTTTTCTATGCTAATGCATTCAACAGAAGTCAGCCCCTCCACAGCTGAGTCCTCAGGTACAACACAAGCCAAGACACTCAGGTCTCACAGTTTATTTATTCACACCTTTCAACTGACCCTTGTATGCCTGCTTATACACACCATAAGGTTTTCAGGAGAGTATTATTCTCTGTGTGTTTGCTATGAGCAGCCAGATAAAGGACTGCTGAGTTGTTTTTTTGTGTGCACATAAACATACATTCAGCAGCATCTAAATGTATGCTTTATGTGCCAGTTGGCACAACAAACAAAGAACATTACTATGAACAATCGCATTACGCTCCCTTTGTATTTTAGCCAATCTTCCAATTTCCCTGTAATATTCTAAGAATGGCCAGCCAATTACAAAGGAGCACCGTTCCAATAACATAAACAATATCTAGCTTATTACTGGTTGGCAGCTGTTTGAATGGTGTTCTTGTTATGCTTAGCTGTTGCTTCGTTCCTCTCCTCACTAATTGCATCCCCCAGAAAACGGGAAATTAGGAAGGTCAAGTGCCTGCTAAAATAAGCCCCTCTCATTGGTTAGTCATCAAGAAAAAAAACAGACTGGTATAAAAATGGCTAAAATCTGGGAGAGATAGACTGATCTAAAAATGGCTAAAATCTGGGAGCGATAGAAATAAGGAGAGAGAGAGAGAGATAGAAAAATAGGCCCAGCATGGCTCATCGTGTCGCCCCCCGGCATAGCATACCTGCAGGTGTGACATCTGAACACTTGCCATCACCGCAACCTCGCTTCTCCAGGTCTGCTGATAGCTTCTTGAGAGGCAGCGTATTGGGGTCAAGGAGGAGGTTGTAAGCAGCAGTGACGGCTGTTGTCTGTGGCCGTATACTACGGGGTGCGGTGGGGCTACAGACGAGCTCATGGCCTGGTTTCTAGACAGGGCTGTGGAGAGGTAAGCAAGAAGAACGGCTCAGGGGACACAGGATCACATTGGCAGGTTTACTCAGTCTTATGCAGCCAATCGATGGACACACACACATGCACAAACACACACAAACACACACACACACACACACACGCACACACACACACACACACACACACACACACACACACACACACACACACACACACACACACCACACACCATGTACTTCTTTTCTGCAGTGAAAACATCATTACAACCAGCAGTATAGTTGCCTTATGAGAATCAATTTTCACATTGGAGCCCAGTGAAGGCATAGTTTATTGCATTTCCTAAATGTGTTCATCATTGATCTGGGGGCTTGCCTGCTTCCTGATAAATGGCCTAAGACACACACACACACACACACACACACACACACACACACACACACACACACACACACACACACACACACACACACACACACACACACACACAAACATACAGACATGGAGGTCCTGTTTGCCTTTTATTCGGATGATAAGGTTTTGAAAGCTAATTTATCCTAGAAACCAAAAAATGTGAATGCTGTCATTTTGTTTAAAAATCCCCCTACTGATGTTGATAAGATCATTTTGCCAACATTCAATCAATTTTTAAAAGGCCACCCGCAGTTAGAATCTTGATTCCCGCATGTCTGATCTGTAGTTTTGTGTGCATAATTTTGCATATTTACCCCCGTTACTTGTAACAGTCGGTTTTATACCTGTGGCGCCACTAGGTGGCGCCTCCCTTTGTTTGTTGTAGAGTCTAGTGTGAAACATGTAGAAGAAGAGCGTGTGCTTCTCTATCCCTTCGAGTAAAGAATACAGTCCACGAATGAAGTCTCCGTCTTTGCATTCTTTTATTTTGTAAGGAGTTGGTGTAGGCAGGAATCTCGGGCCATATTCATAACCTGCACCATTCACCATTACATACTCCACTACACCTCTCGAAGAGTTGACTCATAGTTAACTTTTAAGTTGTTTTGTAAGCAGCAGGGACTCACTGGAAGTTTTGTGTCACTCTTTGTTCAATTTATCATGGATTGTTGAGAGTCTAACTTCTTATTTGACCAACCTTGCTCTCTGCAGCCCTGAATTGGAAAAAATGTGTAAAGGAAATGGATGCATGGTGTTAAATGAATACAACAGGCCATGAACTACTGGACTGTATTCATAGAAATCTAAAATACTTCTTTTATAAATGGTAAATGGGTAACATTGACATAGTGCATGTATTCAAAGTTCTTCACAAGGTGTGTACCCATCATCCTTCCAGTCACACATGTGTATTGCAGAAAAACACATTTCGAAGGCTTAAACTTCCAACCTTCGGATATACAGGAGCCCTATGATTTCACAATGATTTATTGGAAATTAATTTCTGCAGAGGGACTAAGATTACACAGCATGCAGAAATGCAACTGCACTACCATCACCTGAAAGAGGTACAATAGATTACTGGGGCTGTTGTGCAGTGGGCAGTTTGATGTGGTTGAGCAGGATGTGTGGGAGTCAGTATCTGAGGATTGCATTGCCATTTGAAGAGAACAAATACACACCATAATCATTGTGTGTGTGTGTGTGTGTGTGTGTGTGTGTGTGTGTGTGTGTGTGTGTGTGTGTGTGTGTGTGTGTGTGTGTGTGTGCATGACCACAAGAAAGAGGGCATGAGTCCCTGTTGTGTATCGCCTCCTGCAGTGAAAATACGGCAGCAAAGAGTAGAGTGAACTGTGGCTCGAATCACAAAACTATCTACTGGTCAAAGCACATGAATAGATCTAAAGGGGGAAAGAAATAACATGGATAAATTAAACTAGTGCTACGGTTTATATGCAAACATAACATCTGTGCTCAGTCTGCCTCCAAGCCACCTCTGTAAAATAACAATTTCAATGGTGTGTTAAAGTCTGGGGTGGGGAGCTCTGCCCCACTTTCCCTCATGTATTTTTTCCCCATCTCATTTGATCCTTTTTTCTACCTCCTTTTTTTCATTTTTTTCTCATCCTCTCCCTTTCTTCTTCTTCTCCCTCTGCCTTAAGTAACTTACACATTCTGTTTTGAGTGAATATGAAAACCTCTCTCCTTCTTCCTCTCCATCTATCCGGCTTTCAGGCCTATTGCTGCTGAAGTGAACTTAACGTTATTTGCTCTCTTAACCCTTGTGTGGTGTTCGGGTCTGTGGGACCCATTTTCTTTTTTATCAAAAGAAAACTGATACTATTAATTATAATTTCAAACTGAGACTCATTGGCCTTGGCTCATTTACTGGGAAGAACATATATCAGAAAAAAAATTTGGTCAACACACGCTGTACACCCCCCCTACACATTTATATTACATTCAGGATGTTCGGGTCTACTGGACCCAGGGCTAATACAAGTGTAGAAATTGTAGGTTTTGGAAGAGAGAGAAGCTTTTAAAGATGATGTAGAGTTAGAGGGTTCAGAATGTGAGGATCACTCACTCTCTCATGATCATTACTCATCATAAACTGCTTATCAGGGGTCGGGTCTCGGGCCAGCAGCTTGAGCAGGGGACCCCAAACTTCTCCTTCCCGGGCCACAGTAACTAGCTCAGACTGGGGGATCCAGAGGTGTTCCCAGGTCAGGGTGGAGATATAATCTCTCCACCTAGTCCTGGGTCTTCCCCGAGGCCTCCTTCCAGCTGGATGTGACGGGAACTGGGAGCATCCTTACCAGATGCCCGAACCACCTCAACTTGCTCCTTTTTACACGTAGGAGTAGCGTCTGTACTACAAAATCTCTCAGGATGACTGAGCTGCTCACCCTATCTCTCAGGGAGATGCCAGACACCATGCTGAGAAAACCCATTTTGGCCACTTGTACCTGCGGTCTAGCTCTTTGGATCATGACCAAGCCTCATGACCATAGGTGAGAGTACGAACCAAGATCGATCTGTAGATCGAGAGCTTTGCCTTCCAACTCAGCTCTCTTTATGTCACAACGTTGCGATAAAGCAAGTGCAATACCATCCCCACTGCTCTGATTCTCCGGCCAAACTGAGGCTCCATTGTCCCCTCCCTCGCAAACAAGACTCCAAGGTACTTGAACTCCTTCACTTGGGGTTAGGACTCATTCCCTATCTGGAGTAGACAATCCATAGGTGTCCTACTGAGAACCATGGCCTCAGATTTAGAGGTACTGATCCTCATCCCAACTGCTTCACTTGGCTGTGAACCAATCCAGTGAGAGCTGAAGGTCAAAGACCGATGATGTCATCAGGACCACATCATCTGCATAAAGCAGTGATGAGCTCACAGTGAGGATCACATTTCTGAAATTTCAGTGTCTGACAGTGACTTTGAAGAAGAGAATGGGATTGAGCATCAGCTAGTTCCAAAACGAAGACACTGGACCAGCCTTCAGCAGCCAGCCCTAGGACCAGCCCATTAGTTTTGTAGTGTAAACTGACCTGAATGGGTTAAATTTCCAATTAAGTTCAAATAAATTAAAATCAAAAGTTGTGAAAAACCCTGCTTCATTTGTAAATTTGTTGAATTTATTCCCCTAATATCTTTTTTATAATTGTTTTTCTTGTTTTATTACATTTTATTCAAAAACAGACAAAAAACGAGTGGTACTTTAATTCATAAATGGGATCTAACAAAGGTGAAGGGCAAATATTAACCATATATGCTGTTTATATTTCTTGCAAATAGGATGAAATAAACATCTGTTGAGTATTTTAAAATAAAATGTTTGATTGTGTTGAATTAAAACCTCCTAAAATGCAGTGGGTCCACCAGACCCACGAGCACTGGCTGTGTAACAACAATATGAACACCACACAAGGGTTAATGAGTGCTCTTTGAAGGGCACTCTGCCGTAACAGCACAGGCTGATAATGAAAAATAATGAAACAAACAATGAACCCTACGGTACAGACTCTTTTAGAATGAGTCACTGGGTTGAGGGGCAGTGCGGATATGCTCTTTTAGTATTAATGATATCATTTATTTTGTGAATTAGTGCAAGCAGTATACGGCTGGTCCTTCTTGCTGCCTATCATGTCTGTTTTTTAATGCATAGCTCAGAAAATGTGAGTCATATACAACAGCAGACAACATACACATACACGCTGACTGGTAAACAACAGTTCTAAGATTTCAGTCAAGTAATGCCAGCTTCTCTACTAAGCTTATTTAATAGGATTATTCCAGACATGGTAAATGTTGGAGCCCAACCTCATTCATGAAATTCCTGTATATTTTCTGGTAAACTCTAGCTGGAATGATTTTATGGACATACATTTTATTCAAATTATTATGATAAAAAAATGGTTATTGCAGCAGTTAAAGACAGGCTTAAGTGGACAAAATCCTATTATAATGAGAATCTACTGATCCAGTGTACGGTGTGAAGCATAACGCCTGCTTACGTAGCAGCATATTCTATATTACTGGAACTTAGCTGCTCGACAATGTGGTTCAATATTGATTAGTACAACCGCCATATGAAAAGACTCAGTCAGATACTAGCTATTGAAACAATGCAGAGTTTAAAGAGAGATTGAATACTGTAATGTGCAGGGTGGCCAGAAACACAACTATAAATGAATGCTAATGTTCCTCCATCTCTGCTGGATGTGTGAATGAGCTACTGTTTGCTCACAACTTTGCCACATAAACTGATAATGAAAAGTAATGATACTGTGTTGCAAATTGTTTCCTGTTTGAGTCATTGTTGCAGCCTGCTCAAAGACAAACATTGTTCCAAGTCTCAACTGTTCTTATTTCCCCTGTGCTGGGGGCTTTCTGAATCTGTGCATTCAAGGGAACTAAAATGACTTTCACAAAATATTGTGTTTTTAAGCTTTATTAAATGTGCTATTTAAGACATCTCCTTTATGTGCTTTATTTACAAAACTAATGACAGCAAATGACATGAAGAGGCATACTCTTCTATGGTAATTACACCAAAGCTGTTCAGTAAGAAAAACACAACCATTAAACATGTAAATAGTTCTGGCAACTTGGTCTACATCAAGCAGCCCTTTATCATATCATTTTGACAAATAGAATCACTCTACTTCACAAATTCATTTTTCACTCCATTTCCCAAAACCCATCCAACCAAGATGGAAGCCTTGACCTCCTCTACCTGTAATAAATCACGAGTAGGTCCTGTAATGTGCATCCATTAAAACATCGTATGCATTCTAATAAAGGTCTTATAATGTCTCAAAATATGAAATAACTTTTTTGTATATACCACCTTGATTGTTCTTTAGAAAAAAACACACTTTTCCTTTCCTTTACTTTGTATAGCAGCACTATGCCAGTGAGAGGGGAGGGGATTGTCCTGCTGCAATTTGTCTATTTCTATCACCATGCATAATTTAAAACACGGGGCTATTTTAGGGGCAATGTGCATGCTGGCAAGAACGTGGGCACAATGTGAGCCAAGTGAATGTGAGTAATGATGGTAATGGCTGCAATTATGTACATGGCCATGTTCTCATTTGGCTGACAAAGTCACTCCCTTTTCCATCTCTCTAATTTAGACTTCAACTCACTTTGAAAGACAGCCATCTATTTCCCCCCATTTCTCACTTTCTCTAGAAGTCTAGAAGTTTATATGCCGCTTATTCTGTTTAACCATCTGTGTCTGTGCAGACAGGTGTGTGTGGGGGGAGGGAGCTCATATATCAAGTCACATCTCAATTCTGCAAACCTCTCTATTGCCACAGGGACATAGACGTTGCAATGAAAAAAAAAAGAAAAAAAAAAAGCCTGACACTAATAAGATTCTGCACTTTCATCAACTGTTACCTGGCTCACTCTTTGGCATATTTAGTGTACTCGTTCTGAAGATTAAAAGGGCACTATCCTGAGACACCATTTTTAAAACTGTCACAGCAATTTTCAAAGAAGTTTATAGTGTTTTATGGGAACACCACACAATATCCGTACAGAAACCTTTAACCCAAATGAAGTGTCATACACTCACTGCATCTGCTTGAACAGAATCACATATCTGGGTATATAATTAATACAAAGGAAAGGACACAGAGGAAATGAAGGTTAAGTGTTTAAAAGAAACACCGTTGATAGTTAATATTTTTACATTCTTCATTTTCCCCTCGTCTTCTACATTTTCCATCTTGTGCTTCATTATAGTAATTATTAATGTGCAGTTTAAATATCTTAAGCTGTCACATACGTTCGAACACACCCTTGCACTCATTACTGTATTATAAAACTGTACATCTGCCCAGTTGTATGAAGGTGGTGCTAGATATGAAATTTTCATCTGCGGCCTTCAAACGCTTTTATAACATAAAGGTATATTTCTCGGGGGGAGGACGTCAGTTCATAACGGTTGCTAACAGCATGGGTGTAACCATGTTCCAAAAAGAGCAACATTTCTTCCTGCACACACTTACACACGTGTTCATATTTCTGTGTCAGTAAGCACCACATCATTCTCGCGTTGCTTTGATTTATAGAGTTCTTTCTGAATAAATAATCCATTGCAGGATTGGGGAATCAGTAATAGGTGCGGGCTGCGTAGGCGTAGTAGAGTGATGAAGGGGAGTGGGAATGGGACATTAAAGGAGACAAGAGGATAGGGAGGGACCAGGGTTAAAACACATATAGAGAAGAGGGAGGCTTATTAAGGTTGTTTGTTCACTTCTTGAAAAGCAGTTTGTCCAACCGCCCTTTATACTAATGCATTACATTCTAGTAAATCCACAATGTAATCTAAAATTAGAATTGGATTGCTTTTCTCTGGCTTTTGCACTACCTTCTCTTTTACGACCCATAAAATATTGAGTTGAAAATACATATTGTCATGAAACAAGTTTAGTATCTGTTCGGATCGTTTTTTGGACACTCCTTCAGAATGTATGTAATGTCACACTGCTGGGGAATGTCTTTACAATGTCTGAAAAGTGTTCTTTTGAATTCAACAACCAAAATGAATACATTATAGGAAAAGACAACAAGATGACCAGTATGTTCCATCCTGTTTAAAGAAGAGCACAGCCCATGCTCCTGGTCTTGAATGGAGTAACTGTTTAACATTTTGAAACAGCGATGGAATTCTCAGCCTGTGGAAATACAGTGCGTCATGGTTGTAGCTTGTTCAGATAAAATGTGACGATGACAGGGGGGCAAATGCTGATCTAAAAAGGGCAAGGTTGTGAAAAAATAGAGTGATAAACATGACCATGAATCAGTGGTGAAGATGGATCTGAGAAAGCAATATGAAAAGCAGAAAGAAAAATGATTTGTGATAAATAGAGTCATACCAGATCCCAACTGGAGAAATATATAAATAACCTTCCATTAATCATATGTCTGGATAACAAATCTGCTGTGTTCAGCAAAATAAATTTCACTCAGTTAAATGAAAGATGCACATTGCGAATACACAGTCTTAACCATTGTGCAGTAGTAAAAAAGAAAAACACAATTTAAACATTTTACACATAATACAATGTCTCTCTTATGAGGCTCTCAACTCAAAGTGAAACACAAGATATTCGTAGCAAAGATGTCAGTATAGAAGCTACACCAGTTGGTATAAGTGAGTTACTTTTGACGACGCAAAGTATCTAATGGAATTTTAAGTTGTTGATGTCAAATGGGGCCTTTGAAAGCTACAGCAATTTGCATTGCAAATACGCCCAACATAATGCCAGATACGGGTGCATACACAAACATGCAGTTTGCTGTACTGTTTCATGCGTGTCCTCTCTCAATTACATAATATTTATTCAGTCCAAAGCACTGTATGAGCATGAGTATTAACATAATTATTTATTGAAGGCACATATTATTTCTGTGCCGGTTTTCCTCTAATCTGAGTAGCCTTAAAGTCAGTATTTTTTTTCCACACATGAAGGGAATAAGAAAATGATCCGTCTTTCTTTTTCTTTAGAGATGAAATATATTGCTGGGGCGGCTGTGGCGAAGCGTGTACGGTGGTCGTCCACCGGAGTGCAGGGTTGGTGGTTTGATCTCCATGCCAGCACATAAAAAAAACTCCTAAAATGTTGTTTTTACCATAGATAGTAAATAATATGGATGTAGCATCCGGGCTGACCTCAGTTATTCACACGGCATCCAATAATCTTGGTTTGTGCGCGTCGCCATCTTGTGAGATTTTTACTCCGCCTCACTCCTCTTGCCGAAAAGGGGAATCGACGTCACGTCGGGGGGAGGGAGATAGATGACGTATACCTCCGAGGCAAAGTGAGGGACAACGGGCGGAGAGCTGTCACTCAAGAGATCGCGGCAATACATTTTAACCTCCAAAAGAATAAAAACTAGCGTGGGCCAAAAAAATTCACCCCCCTCAGTGTTGTCATGGAGATATGACCTAAACATACAGGCTACAATGGTTTTGTGGCCCAGGCTGTAAATAGGTTTAATACGACTTTGAAAATGGCCTATCTAACAAGTGAGTCAAAGAAAAACTGCTCGTCTTGGCCCCACCCCCAGTGGCACTTTCTGGTTACTACAGTTGTAGGTCACTTCCTTATTGGATGCCGGTAAAAATCGCTGAGGTTGGGGCTTGGTTTTTACACTTCAAGCTTTTGGCTTAAACAAACAAGATATACAGTAACATGTAAGAGATCCCAGTAGACACATTTTGGGCAAAGCCATGCTAGCAGTGTCCACCGGTTTTCAGTCACGGCTAGCTGAGGTAATCCTTCATATTTATAACACAGACATTAGAGTCATATCGATCTTCTCATGTAACTCTCTCTGCCAGAAAACGAGTTATGGCGCTTTTCCACCACACATGTAGCTCGACTCAAACTTAGCTCAACTTGGTTTGGTAGGAGCACGGGTCGTTTTCCACTGCAAATAGTACCTCCTGGACGTGGGCGGGGTCGACATACAAAGGGGCTGAAAGCCGACTCCGAAGCCAAGTAGCAAAGCAGAAATTACGAGCAGTTGTTGTAGACTATTAACTGAACCAACCGCCAAAAATACAGATGCAAAGTGTTTAAGAAATACCCCCCTTGTATCTGTTTGCTAATAGAAGTAGAAGAATATTGCGACAGGCCATTAAAAGGGAGGACTGGTGTCCCGATGTGTGAATCGGCCACTCAGTCAGCTGTAGGGATCCATCACGTACATCCCTATGCACGTTAACACGGGCATCATAAAGTTTTGTGCTTGTTTTAGGATACAAGTTTTCAAATGCAAGCCGTGTCTCAGCCTGAATTTTCTTTTGAGGTAATCAGTGCATTCCGAGGCTTGTTATCATTACTGTCCCAGCTGGCTAACTGCTATGTGCTAGCTGCCCTACATGTCTCCTCTTGTGTCATGTACAGTATGCTTAAAGTAACATCCCCAACAACCAACACAACTGGGTGAGCTTAGCGAATATATGGACATTTCATTACGTTTTTTCGGATCTGTGATGCAAATCTAATGAAAGAGAGCCAGAGAAGGCTGCACGCGGCGAGACAAAATACAAAAGTAAAAGTCCCGGAGAGTTTGGTAGAATATAAAACAGAATGAAGACGGTAGTCTCTGGCGCATCAGTGGCCGGCAGTCTGCCGACGTCACCTTTTAGCATCGGCTCAGCTCGCTTGGAGCCAAGAGCGAGGCGATACCAAAGAAACAGCCGCTACCAGGTGCCAGGTACCATTTTTTTTGCGGTGGAAACGCCAAAAATGCGAGTTGATTCGAGTCGAGTTGAGCTGATACCACACAGTGGAAAAGTGCCATTAGTAGCCTATACTTCCCAAAATGTAGAACTACTCCTTTAAACCTGACCAAACCCAGTCCTCTCTATGGCACCTTAACTTAGGCCTCAAACAAGCTGGCAGGACATTTGACGTAAGGAGGATGGTAGAAACTATTCATCCAAGGATGTGTAAATCCTCCATTAACTTTTTTTTATCGCTTTATCATCATTTTGCAGGGGTTTTATTCCAGCCAAAATTGCCTAGTTATCATCAGCAAGCCAGTCCATCTATGTTTATGTATGGTCACTTTGGGATTAACATTTGTGGTTGTAGGCTGGGTCTGTATCCCTGTGGATCCATCTGTTTGATGTGAGAACCCTATCTCTTGCCTCATCAGCAAGTGTGTGCCCCATTCTGATGGAATGTGCAGGAGGGAAATTATGTAAGGGGGCTTGTCGTTTAAAGTGGCCAGCCCTCCACTGGGACCTTTAAAATCTCTAGTTATAGTCAGTAGGAGAAATTGTCCAACATTTGCTAACAGGTCTTCTTCAGGGAACCCAATCAAGAGTGTGTGGGGGTGTCTTACAGTCTCTCATTACAGTGATGGAAGACCAGATCAATCTCTCTGTTCCCCAAATCATTATCCAGTCATTTGGATTCTGGTGCTGCTTCCAGACAAACTATTGCATACAGACGTGTGCAACTCATCTCATCCCACCTCTGAAACTGGAACCGGTTGCATCATTATACGCTTCCCAAAGTCATTTGGTCAAATCAGTGCATTTCAGACCAATCCCATCTTGTACATTTCTTAAGGATAGCCTTTGAATGAAGCGTTGGGTAATATCCTAATTGATATGCAGCCCTGTTAACTGGACTTGGCAACGGTTGTTACCGAGATGTGAGAGGGCCGATATGACTTGTGAAATTCATATTCTGAAGAGTACATAACGCGCCCCACACACATCCTGCGTCTACCTCTGGAGCGCGTCGCCTTACCTTACTGCTGCCTCTCTCGGACTTTTCTCGGACACACATGCAACGTCTCAGCAGCTGCTGCTGCAGCGCTGCTTCTAAAAGCCCTATCTTTCTACATAGAGTTTTCATAGATAATTCCCATTAAAAATGAAGTTCTTTCATGTCATCTATGATGCATATGATTTATATTGAGTCTGGACAGTAATCCGTGCGCCCCATTGCCATTTTTTTTCTTTTTTTTTGCCATATTTTCGCTGGTTGGAAGTTTTATTTTGAAGGGGACACACCAGGAAATGGTGAAACTACAGCGAAAGCTGCCAGTATGAAGTCAAAATGACTCTCAGCAGAGTATTTCAAAAATCACTTTACTGATTTACGGGAGAGAGAGAGGGGGGTGTGGTCGGGGAAGAAGAAGGCCGTAGACACAGATAGAGCAACGGAAAACTGTTGCGCTCATCATGATCTTTTTTATTTCTTCACTATATTGGATCTCTATATGTGTCATTTATCCAAAAATGAAATGCCAGAACTAATTGAAAATTAGGTTTTAAATCCCTCGGATTTTGATTGCACAATTAAATCGTGAAATAAAGGGATTATTCGCGTATACGACTGAGGGATGTTTTATTTTGAAATAAACACACCGGGTAAACGTGTAACTAGAGTGAATGCTGCTGGTATGACTGTCAGTAGAGTATTTCTCTATCAGTTAAAGCACAGAGACGCGAGAGAGACGCGCTGCTCTCAGAAAAAAATAGGCGAGCCTCCTGAGGTGAAGGGGAGTGTCGCTGCAGACGTGCCTCCGACGCGCCTCAGCAGTGCGTCTGAGGTTGGATGTGTGCTCGCTCTACGTTGATTTCACAGTCTGTGACCAAAAGTCAGACGCAGACGCGAGGTAGACGCGCAGTAGAGGTAGGATGTGTGTGGGGCGCGTAATAAGTCATTCATTTTTCATGCTCTTCCCTTTTTCTAAAACAAAACCCCCACATATTAGACTACAACAGCTTACAAACATTTCCCACCAATACTGGACTTGATTTTAATTCCCGAATGGTTTACCTGACTTGTGTTTGAACAGTTGAGCTGCTATCGGAGCGGGGCAGTAATGCATCACTGGGAACCAATGATATGTGGTCAGAGAGCGCTGGAGCGTGTTGGCGTCAAACCCAAACCACCCACACATAGCGGAACCCCAGGCAGAGCAGAGCATAGCAGAAAGTCAGGGAGACTAACTGTGATTCCAGGAGGAATATAATGTGTTCCTGTTGCTCTTTCTTATCTACCCTTCAGGAGAATCCGCTGTTCTTTTTCATATTCATCCCACGTGTTCTTCAGCTAAGCACAGGAGTGGAGTGGAGTGTGCTTCGACAGTACTCTGTGATTGTCTGTTCTGCTTTGTCTGACCCACAATCCCCCACATGTACACATGGCCACACACACATACATGGACACACACACACACACACACACACACACACACACACACACACACACACACACACACACACACACACACACACACACAGTTCTCTCTCTCTCTTTCTCTGTCTGTCTCTCTCAATTGATTGTTGTAATCAAACAGCGGGCTGGAGCCAGGTCGTGTGAGAGTGCTGTGCCATTTTCCACTTCTCCAACCCACGCTGGGTGAAATACTCTTTATTTTCTGCACAACCAGGTCACAGAGTGAATGAGGTCACAGGTAAAAGGGGAAACAAAAGGCAAACACAAAAAGACCACAATGGAAGAAAAAACACCATTACCGGTAGAATAAGAGTAGGATATATTCTTGTTGATAGAGTTTGTATTGTGGGTGGAAGAGAAAATGTAACAGAAAGGGAAGAAAGAGACAAAATATCTCTTCCTGGCATAAAGAGAGACAAGTGGTGACAGTAAGTGCACGCAGGTTAATCGGCCGGCAGGCAGGCAACAGATAGGAAGTCAGTGTGGACACTATGCTTCACAGCAGAGACAGACAAAGGCGCCATTCAGCCTGCAGACCTTCAAGCTCAGGTTTGGACCCAGGGCCGAAGCTGTTAGAAGACTGTGTGTGCCTGGACTCTAATGTAACCCATAGCTCACATGAAGAAAAGCAAGGCCAGGATAACAAAACTTCACACATCAGTTGTGAGTTTCTTACACACATTTTGAATTGAATTTTTATAAATGTGTCCGTCCGTACAACTCAGTGAACATTATTGAAAAATAATCTAAGTAATAATGAAAGAGGTTTTTACGAGTCATCATTGTTACCAATTAAACAGTGCATCAATAAAAGGTATAGCCTGAAGACTACAAAGAAAAAAGCAGCAGATGGCAACCTCACCCAATGTTAACATACAGACAGAATAAGCCAAATGCAGTAATTAATACAGGTAACAGATGGGAACCACCAGTGATGTGTCGTGATCTACTGTATCCGGAGTTACAAAACAATTACATGTACAGGTGCTTTTTAATCTTGTACTTACATAGTGTGTTGCCCTCTTAAAACAAAATAAATTTGAGTTGCTCTATAAAATGTATAAAATGCCAGGGATGAAGAGGTGAGGCTCGATTCGTTTTAGTTCAGACGACTGTGCAAACTTAAAAAGTCATAAGCTATTTAATCATCTACTGCACTGAAGAAGAAACATGCCCCTTTGTGTATGCGAATGTGTGTTTGTGTGAATAGCTTTTCGATTTTTGGTTTGCCTTTCCCCTGTGTCCTCCACACAAAGTAGTGGTTGCTGGCCCCTGTGAAATGATTATAGGAATCCGTGTGTTTGTGAGGCAAAACAAGGACACAGCGGAGGGGAGCAGCAGTGGGATTTAAAGGGAGAGGTGACTGGGGTGTAGTGCAGTCAGAAAACACAAGAGAGACAACATAAAGACTCCACGAGGACATGATAAAGGATGGAATAGAAAAGAGTGGGAGAACAGACCAGAAAAATAAGTCAGGGCAGAACTGAGAAAACAAGGAAGAAAGAGGAAGCTGGAGGATTGATAGGGACACAGTGAGCGTTTGTGTGTGTGTATGTGTGTTTGTATTATTGTACAGGGATCTTTGTGAGGACCAATTTAAGCTTTTAACCATCGGAGTGAGGACATTTTTGGAAAGTAAGGACATTTTGTCTGGTCCCCACATATGCATTAGGTTTAGGTTAGGGTTAGTGTGAGCGTTGGTGTTAGTTAATTAGGTGTGATGGTTAAGGTTGGGGTAAGGAGCCAGGGAACGCATTGTGTCAAAGATTGTGCTCGCAAAGATAGAAGTGAAATGATGTGTGTGTTTGTGTGTGTGTGTGTGTGTGTGTGTGAGAGAGAGAGAGAGATAGATAGAGAGATACAGAGAGAGAAATAGAGAGAGAGAGAGAGCGAGAGAGAGAGAGAGTAGAGGCAAGAGGTAATATCAGACTGTCCATCAATGTCACCCAGCCTGTCCTCTGTTAGCCATGTAATCTATCAGCCTGGAATGCCTGGCTGTGTATAGATGCATGTTTACCTATTCTGCATTGTGGCTCTCAAATCCCCTTTCCATAATACCTGGTCAAGATTAAGGGATTTTGGGAATTATGCCACTGATGTTATTGCTGATATAAGTATAGAAAAACACTCACAAGTAGAATGAACATCATAGAATATTATAATATATATATACTGTATAGTAGGGCTGGGCGATTAATTGAAATTCAATTTCGATTACGATTTTGGCTTCCCTCGATCATGAAAACAAGATAATCGTAATAAAACGATTATTGTGTCGCACGCCGTGTTTGAAAAGTTTTAAAGTTAAAGACTGATGTTAAATCGAAACACAAAAGCCTTGCGCGAGCGAAATAGCGAGTTGCCAGTTGAAACTCCGTGACGGTGGGTAACGGTGTCATTCACAGTGACCCCTCGCCAGTGTGAGCCACCGCACAGAAAAGCCCTGTGGCTTTACGGCTAAAATTAACCGGGGATATCCTGCCCGTTAACCTTGTTGATGTAGAAGGCTTCCGCGATCGGATTGTATTTCTTGAGCCTGGATACACAGAGCCATGTCGCCAAACTGACGGCGCGACTAGAGAAAATATACAGTGATCCGCCTCCCTCCGTTAGTTTCAGTCTACAGCCGAACAAATTACAATAACCACCATGGACATCGTTTAAATAAAGCCTCTTGTTTTTATGATCATTAGGGCTTTGATGCAAATTCTGAAGTCTGAATATTACGTTGGCAGCTGCTGTGCAGTTTTTTTTCAGCAACTCAACCTCAACGTGCAAATAAATGAGTTTTTCACAATCACATCCCTAGTAAAATATTAATTTTACTCTTAGATTGGAAGGTTTCACTGTTTATTTATTTAGGGTAGCTTTTTAGTTGTAGGCTATGTTTGAGGAGCACATTTGAGAGTTTAATTTATGCAATGTTGAAAGAATTTACAGAATTTTAATTTTGGGGCATCCCTACAGTGAATAATCGTCTTTAATAATCGTGACTATAATATCAATCAAAATAATTGTGATTATAATTTTTGCCATAATCGAGCAGCCCTACTGTATAGTACATGCAGACTCAACATTTAGCCAGTCACATTTTGATAAGATGATTAGAGCTCAATTAAGACATGCTTTAATGACAGAGAATCACCTTCTGTCAGCATTTTCATAACACAATGCTATTAAAAGAAGTGCTACTGCTTAAAAAAAATCCCCAGTGCACTGCAGTAAGGGCTATTGTAGGTTACAAGTGCTACGGATTGAGTCTGGGCGGATGCAGCTTGCTGTGATTACAACCCCCCCCCCCCCCCAATACAGGAGTACAGTATCAGTGTAATGCCATATGTTTCCATGCTTAATGTGTAAACATCCTCTGCTCTGCCAGACAAGTTTTGACAGAGAGTCTGTCGAGCACCAAGGGGCCATTCAAGGCCATTTGTACGCCGTAATTTAATTGGTCTGTAGCATAGTACGAGCTTTTCAGGAATATAGACCGATTACCAAGGCTTGAACTCAGGAAATGTCCTAATTAAAAGACAACATGCGAGCAGGAGTTTCAGCATCCATAATAAAAATAGCCTGTATAGGCAAACAGAGGAGCTACTTTATATAGCTTTGTGCGGGTATTAATCATAAATAAATGTAATTCTGGTGATAAAAGGGCAATACTATGACCTTGAATAAATGTACTTATTGCAAAGTCCTTGTTGTGTTCAAACGGGATCGCTCTGTTTATTGATTCTTTTAGCAGACATGTAGCAGTAACATTTCTGTACCAATAATATAATATATTTTTGTTATCACATTACTAGCTCGGTGCATATTAAGTAAAAGTGTCATGGAAGTGGGATACTTTATAGCCATTGAATAAAACCTAAAGTGATATAAGTATTATAACATAATCAGCCCCAGGTATATTTTTAAACAATTTTTAAAAACCTGCCAATAATGTAACAATGAGCCAATAAAATTGGT
Source organism: Ammodytes marinus (assembly GCF_949987685.1). Taxonomy (NCBI): domain Eukaryota; kingdom Metazoa; phylum Chordata; class Actinopteri; order Uranoscopiformes; family Ammodytidae; genus Ammodytes; species Ammodytes marinus. Next base: position 11,444,106 of record NC_137218.1, read on the forward strand.
TCAGAAATTGTATTATGATGTTGACACGTTACTACAGTACATAATTGTCTCTTATTACATTACAAATCAAAAGTATAGCGCTATTAGAAGCTATTACGTTATCAGAAGTTATTACATTATTGGCTGCAACAATCCTCCATGGTAAACAGGAAACCATGCATGCAAATGTATTTACCTCTGGCTGGCAGTTTTCTCAGCATATGGAGTACAATCTGTAATGACTGGTTTATGCTGTTTCAGGGTTGAATGTTGATTGACAGAATCTAATATTGAGTAAATGGGGAGCAGAAAAAAAAACATAATTGTGTATCCTATACCGGAAATGTGCGTAGCCTCTATTTACTTTTGTGCTATTTCTGACTTTGAAACAACACTTTTTTAGTTTGTTTTTTTCTTCATTTAAAGAGTTGAAAGGGTTCAATGTATTATATGCAATGTTTTTTTCTCTGTTGCAGACCACACCCTATTCAAAAGACGTAGAACTGGTTGACATTCTCCTGTAGGATAACAGTATTTTCATAAACGTTATGAATTTCTCCCTCACTCTCATTCATCACTTTTTTTTGTTGTTGTTTACTTTGGTATTCGGTCGACCATGACAAAGCTTTATGAAGTTCTGCCCTGTGCTAGAAATCACTGATTGTCACTGCTTTTAGGGGCTCCGCTTAGGAGAATAATCTGGCGCGACCGCTCACTGCAGGCTTCAAGTTAGATTGTCAACCCTTCATAATTCTCCGCTGTGGAATTATTATTTGTTTTGCTCTGTATGCATGATGCACCTATTCGTAAAAGCTCAGACGTGACACCGGTTCAAGAGGCACAGTCTATTCACATGGCTTTGGAACGGAAAGGTGCCTTTATTCAAATGGTGTATGTGAAGTGCTGCATTGCAAAGAAAAGACAGAGAATTTACAAGCAGCAAGGTGCCATTCTAAGTTTTCGTGTTTGCCTCCTCAATGAACTCTGCAAAAACTACCTGCTGATGATAATGTTGATGATGATGACACTCATTCGCTTGTCATACACTGAGAAGAAGGATGAGCATAAAGTGGAAATGATGAGCGACTCTAAAAACCTTGTCTCTCTCTCTCCATCTCTGGTGGCTTAAAAAATTAATAGAACCATTCTCATTTTGCTAAATTGGCCATCTGACCTCGCCTGCTCTCTCTTCCTCTCTTTTATCCAATCGTCTATTCTATCTATTTTTCCAGCATAATGTTCCCTCCATTTACATCCGTCATCAAAGTCCATTAAAGGACGGTTCATCAAGCCGGCCGCACCGCATGTCATGCCGTGACACGCGGTGAATAATGCATCGTTTGAGACCGGTGCGGGCTGCTGCGGGTAAATTAGTGGCATTGATTGAGAACCAGGTCTCCCGATTGATTACCTCTAAAGCTGATGGAGCGCAGACAGACGTTTGGCAAACCAATGCTCGCCATTACGTGCCGAGTGTGTGTGTGTGTATGAAATATGGAACGAAGACAGAGAATAGACCAACGCCGCAGTAATAAAGACAAATTAAAGGAGTGCTCATTTCACTGCCGTGTTGAGATTGAACGTCTGTTGCCTTGGATACCGTGAATTTAAACAGACAGGGTGATGGAGATAGAGAGAGACGGAAAGAGAAGTAGAGAGAGAGAGAGAGAGAATGGGCAGGGTCGGAGGAATAGGCAGAGAGAATTGGAGAAAAGAGTGAGAAACAGCGGGACACATTGTTTAGCATTACGCCGCTTGTCGATTCCACCCTGTCATAATGGCCGAGACAAGCTACCAATATGAGCATAGGGACGCGGTGTATCTAGCCCTGGATAACTGAAGAGTGTATAGGGGTAGAAGGAGAGTTGCGTTTAGAGACGAGGCCATGTAAGAGTCCTCAGGTGCCAATCCAACACAAAAAGAGCAACATATGGTTCTGGGATCATGGCAAGTAAAGGAGGAACACGGGGGTGATTGGGAGAGATTTCCATTACTCGTGTTGTCCTGCTGTGTCACAAGTGTTGCTTTTGAGAGATGACATCTGGCACAGGCAAGGAACCCCATGGACACATGGGGTTCACATGGAAACACAGCCACCAACACCTGCCTCCGGCAATCAACATTAACGCTGTAGATTTTTCAGGAAACGTTAGCAAGCCTCAACTTTTGCTCTCACACATATTGAAAGCTGACAGACTATATATATATATTTTGGACTTTCTTACACCCAGGTTTGTCTATGCACTAGATGAAATTGCACTGAACAAATGGACAGAAACGCAACACGCTGAAGCCCTAGCAGCTAAATCTAATTCCATCATCGTTAATGTTATTGTTAGCACCTGTGTTCTTCTACAGTGAACCGGCAAAATTAAAATGAAAGGCCCACATTTAGGCCAATGTCACGTGCAAATAGACACCTTCAGTGAATACGACTGCCATTCCTCACAAAGAGTGTTTCGCCGCTGCCAGGGGAAGTATGACATACTGTGAAAGCTTTTAACTCCAGGTGGGGGGGAAAGGAATAAAGACCTTCCTACTGTGCCATCTGAGCTCGTTACAGGATTCAATCGGTGTGTTACTGAACAGTAGGGGTTTACCTGAGGGAAACTGACAAAGCCAATGTGTGTGTATCCGTGTACTGTACCGTGTGCCTGAAATATCTGGCTATATATATCAGCATACATTTGCATAATTATGTGTGTCTTTTTACAGGCAGGTTTAATTTCAATACCACATGGCATCAGCGTCATGAGTTGCATCATCCAATAGAAAAAAATATGATATATGTTCCAATCAACCATGTTGAAACAAATGTTTACTATGACACAAACCAACACTTCAAATCTATAATGAGTATTAATATATTGTAAAAGTGATAAGAATACAATTATGCATTTATCAGTGTCTGTCTTTTATGGGAAAATGGCTTGAATACCCATGTTCTAGCGTGTTGGGCCTAAATTATTCCAGGAAATTTGCATTTTTTAACAGTATAGCAGGTATTTGCTTTCTTAACTGATTTCCTCACCAGCTGAGACATGGATATGTGGTTGTTTGTCCCTTTGTTTAGACACCAAGGCAAACACCTCCCCATGAAAATGATATCCCTTAGGAGGAACAATTGATAAATCATTTTCAAGCAGTATTGTTGTGTGTCCTGTGTTTGTATGCATGGGAGCCTGCCTATTAAAAGAGCATAAATCATAAGTTGTGATCGGCGTCGGAGGTAGAAACTGAAAGACGCCATATGGAGCTCCGTCAGTGAGCTGTAGAAGAGCTAAATGTAGGGTGTCGAAACACAGCCTGAGCCCAGTATATGCACACATGTACACATATAAACACACACACACACACACACACACACACACACACACACACACAAACACACACACACACACACACACACACACACACACACACACACACACACACACATTGTGCTCACCAGCTGCTTGTAAAAATTACAGGCTTAATGCCACTTTTCGTGAGATCAATTCTGGAGACGCTCTAAAAGTCACAATGAGCCAAAGCTGTAGTAGCTAATGACCCAACACAAACACACACACACACACACACACACACACACACACACACACACACACACACACACACACACACACACACAAACAAAGACACAAAAACACATGCAATTAATTAACTAAATTGACAAAATAACAACATTGCAACAACCACTTAGTTTCAATTTGCTCCTTTGGATTTTGCAGTAAAACATGTTTCTCACAATCCACAACTATTTTTCTTCAAAATTTGTATCTAAACTTGTTTCTGCCATTCACATGGTATGGCCCTTGGTGTACAAAGCGATCCTGACACAACACTTTACTGCCAATAACATTTGCACTCAATCATGAGAGAGAGAGAGAGTCAGCAGCATGTGTGTGTGTTCACGTGCATAAGTTTTTGAGAATGTGTCTTTGTGTCTTTAGAGCTTTGCCCCAATTCCCCCATCCAGTCATCAAGCACAATCCCTAATGAGGCCCCTGGGAAGCTGCCTAGAAGTTGTGGTTCTCCAAAAAACACTCCAAAAAATCTCCCAACTCTCTTTTCAAAGCGCTTGTCTTCAAGGCTGAACAGCTTTTGCTCTGCCATGGTTGGTAAACAGCAGTCCATCTTTGACGTTGCCCATACTGATATTAACACCATCCGATGTTGGCCTGTATAGCCTGATGATGTTTGAAACTGTATGTTGAGCGCCTATTTGTTCACATTTTGCACCAACTGAGAAACTGCCTGGACAGACAAGCTCACACTCACACACAAACTGTTCCACTTGCATACTGTCGATTTTGTTTGTTCAAGCTGTTTCTTTTTTGTTTCTCTCTCGTTGCTGTGCTTATGAGAGGCACTAGAGGACAATCGATGGCAAATCAAAGGACCACACAGAGAGAAAAATAATGTCCCTAGTTTTAACAAAATGCCTGCAACACAATGGATGAATGGCAGGGAGGCAGAAAGAAAAGAGCAGCAAAATAAATGAGAAAATAAAGGGGAAAGAGGCTGCAAAATATGCTAGGTTTAGAGAGACTGGGAAAGAGGGAGTGTCAACACATAGAGATTTACAGTAGGTCATGTTAAAGCATGTCACGTCCCCCTGAGGGAATATGCTCTTCCTTTCGGTTCAGCGACCACATTTTTTTCTTGCACATTTCCTTTCCAGTGCGTTTTTTCTTTAAATCCACCCTGCTGGGAATACTCCAGGTAAAAATGGGACAACTGCGATGAGCCATTTTACAGATGCTGCCCCAGACTCAGGCACTTAACATAGAGTGGGTTGCTTGGAGTGCAATATCAAGAGTGGGAGGCAGTTCTAAAGTTGACGTAGTGTTTTGTTTTCACAGCAGAGTTCAGATGAGATGTTAAACCCTCACACAAGTGTGCACTCTTAACAGCCAGCTGCGCAGAGGAAAAGCCTAAACAAGAGAGATTCATGATTCCGTAAGATGGGTGAAGTGGTAAAACCCTGCCTCAACTACTAAATTGAAAATTATCCCTGCTGGCCTCAGAGCCCAAATCTCTTCAGAGCTCATCGCATATGTTTTCCTCTATCAGCTCTTACTCTCAATAAAGAAGAGAAAAGAAAAAATTGCGGAGCATGTGGTCGCCTGCTTAAAAAGAGTAAAACAGATTGAGGAAAAGAAGAGAGCGTGATGGAATCAGTGATAAAAAGAGGGAAAAAGCTGCCAGGACGCCAGAGGATTTAACAGCGCGATAAGGTTGTATTGATCAGAGGCCTTTCAGTCTGTATACCTTTCAGAGCCAACAACAGCCTCGCTTAATCTTTTGATTCATCTACTTTTTAGTCAATGCTTTCATCACTCCAACCATCCAGGCCCGGACATACGCCATTGATTCTGTCGGAATCTGTAATATCTTGTTTTCAACTCAGGACTTTGGTCTTTTGAATTTTTTCGATTCAGAGGTGTGAGGCAAGTGTTTTGTTTTCTTTCTGAACTGATTATTTACTGTATGAAATTTCAGATATCAGCCTGCATTGTTCCACAACTCCTCAAAGTTACCTCGGGCATGCAAACACACAGGTATTCTATCCCCTGAAACGGACAACACTTTCGCTGCACAAGCACTTTAGAAGTGTCGGTCTTACAGTCTCCTCATGGGAAATCAGTGCCAGTACCATGAATTGTGTAATTCAGGTGGTCACATCGGGGGCTGTGATTGACTGTTCATAAACTCCTGTTGAGCTGTATCCAGCCGAAGGCGACATAAAAATAGCAAGTTTGTCAAAAACAAACTTTTACCTGATATGTATGGATGCAACAAAGATGCCACTGGCAGCACAATGTTACCAGTACAATTGATGGTTGAAGCTAAGCATCAGCAACAACCGTTGTCCTTTATCATTACCCATTACTTCCCGAAGTAAGTTCAACCTTTAAAAGTATGCAACTGAGTTATTAGATTCTGAAGAGTAGTAAAACATTGTTACATTACTACAGAATTGAAGTGTGATTTAATAAACTGAACACGGTATTATTATTATTAATGCTCAGATAAGATTTCCCTTCAACACAGTGTATTTAGCCCCCTGATGCTAACTTTACCGACTTTCTCAATGTCAATAAATAAAAGTGTCAGAATGTTGAATATAGAAAAGAGAGAGACACACAGAGAAGTCCTTAAAAGGCACTATATTATGTGGGCAGAAAGGGGCAAGAGGGGTCGAACGACAGGTCAGGAAGACAGGATGCGCAGTTTGATTGAGAATGGATGGAACAAGAGGATGGAAACTGAGCAAAGATTAAAGTGAAAGTGACCAGATGGGGAAAGGAAAAGAAGAGGAAAAAGAGACACATGTTGCTATAATGATTCCAAGGAAATTATTAAATTCATCTTTTTAAGAGATGAAAAATGGATGCTGGTTCTGGCTTGGCAGGATAATGGTGGCATTCAAATGAAATTAAGCGCCATTTAACCTCAGTTTTGCAGAGTTTGCAAGCAAGAGTCATCCAGAAACCATCATCACAGAGCCAGGGTGATCACAGTCGCGAGGAAACATTCAGTAACCTGTGTAAGCAATTACAATTTGAAAGTAACCCTTCCCAACCTCGTGGGTGTGTTTGAAACAAATGGATAATGAGCGACCGTGTGCGACGGAGGGACGGAGATAGTGGCTGGATGAGCAGCACTCTGCGGGCCAGTGATAATGCGCGTGCAATTGTTTGCCCATTACAGCCTGTTTGTTGGTGCTGACATCGGAGATAATTCATCGACGGACACCGCGCCAGAGCAGTTCTGTTTGTCAGGAGCAATATGCACTGTGCACTGTTACTGCATTACTCGTGTGCGTGCATCAGGGCCGCCGCTCCCTATACGCAGAGTACGCAGACTGCGTAGGGCACCAAGTTCCTGGGGGGGGCACCCCAAAAAAAAAAAATTATATATTTTTTTTTTTTTTTTTTTTTTAATTAAAAGGAAAAAGAGATGGTCCGGGGGCCCCCCAAAATAGTTTATTTTTTAAAGTTCATGATAATCATTACATTACAAAAAATATATAAATTAGTTATGAACAGGCCCATCGTTGTTTTTTCTTAATTGTGTAACCTATCCAGGGGTGGATTACTGCACAGGCACACCGGGCACAGGCCCAGGGGCCCAAGGGCTCAGGGGGGCCCTTAGCCAGAGATACTGATAGTAACTTTTCATGTTGCATAGTCAAAGAGCTCAGTCACTGATGTCAATAACAGTGTCCAAAAAGGAATAGCCTAAATATAAATACTCATTAAAATGTAACAAGATAGAAATCATCATGGGCCCCTCAACTAGTAGGGGAGAAATACAAAAGCAAGTTAAAAACAACAGCATTAGTAGCTCTGTCTAAGGGGGTTGAAGGCCCCCTCACACATACACAAATAAACTTTCTATGTGTGAATTCTAAATTGTTCATATCCACCCTTTATCTGTTGAAATGGGCCCCTCCATCATAGAACATGGGTCTGCAGACCAATCTACTGTTTTTACAGTTGCAGAGTAAAGAGTGCTACCTGTTTAAGAAAAATCTGAAAAATAATGTTCCTTCTGCATCTCAGGATTTGATATCTCTCTAGTCTCTAAAATTTCCTCACAAAGTGCACCAGATTGATGCATTTTACTTTAAAAAGGTAAAAAAAATTCCACCCACCCCCCAACAAGGTACAGGGTCCCTCCAACAATACCCCAAAATCCTGTGGGAAACACTGACTACCTTAATATGTTTTTGCCATTAATTGTATGTATCCGTGTAGAAAATTCAGTGTACCTGACTGGATAGGGACAAGTGGGGGGCCCTTTAAGAGTGTAAGCCCAGGGGCCCATTATCTCATAATCAGTCTATGATCCTATCACTCAATTCCTTTGCAAAGGCAGTTTTCTCACAAGTTAAGCTGTTCTTTCTGTTAGTAAATGCTGGCAAATGTGCCAAAAAGCAGTCGCAGAGATCTTGCAAGGGCAAAAGAATTTTGCTCGCGCCCTGCGGACGCGAGCTTCTGGGTGTTTTTTTTTTGGGGGGGGGGGGTGGGGGGGGGGGGGGGCATCATCACTGACAATTTCTGCTTAGGGCACCCAAAAGCGTAGCAGCGGCCCTGGCGTGCATACTGTATGTCCTCACACATTATGCAAATGTTAACATTGTTTATAGGCTTAAACTTCATTGTTCTGTCTTTTTTTTCTTCTACCAACACCCAAATACATACTGTAGCCTATATACATCAACCATTTTCAGGGGATCAGATATTTATGAAATAATGTTATATTTCATTGTATGTCCTACCAAAATAAGGCTTGTTTGACACTTTAAACTGTACAATTGAAGTTATTTTGTTCTTCTCTGTCTCTAACCTGTTCAGTATGTCTACCAACCCCCCGACTGCACAGTTAAGATAATTAATGTATTGTCAACCCAGAGTCCTACTGTATGTGTGTGCTATATTTCCTTCTTCCGCTGGCACTTAAGAACCAACTTTTTTTTCAGACTGCCCGCCTGGTTGATTTCAGATTAAAGAGCACTATATTCTTCTCAGTGTTCATAAATCAACTGCTCAAAAGCTCTCATTAATCACCCACCATAGCCCATATAGGGTACATTCACATGGGACCATTTGAAATCAGTGCAAACCAAATCTCCATATGCAGGTACACTTCTGCTGCTTATTCCTGCTATTTCTTTTTAAGTTGTTATTGTTGTTGATATTTCCTCTTTTAGAATTTAGGATTTTTTTTATCCAAAAAGTACAATAGTTTGCTGTCCCGACTTATATCCTAAAAATGCATTGTTTTAAAATAGAAGAATCCATATGAAAGAGAAGATGGATTCATGGAGTGTCAATCAATGAATAGGTCAAAGGTGAAATAGTTATCTAGAAATAGCAGCTGTGTGAATTGATGGATAGCTCTGAATAGAATGTGACCTGGGTATAATATAACAAATGGGCTGCAAGCTTAATATGAGATTTATACTGCTGGCGATCAATACATATGGCTAGTATATGCAATAACAATCTGTAGGCCACATTTTTTACTGGCTGTGTTACCTTGTGGAGCTACTCATTCATATATACAACATATACAGATGTTAGTTTTAAATTAGAATTTTTCTTCTCTAAAATGTATTCATATAAGCAGGATTATCAAAAGAAAGTGGTAAACATAAACAGGAAGAGTTTGAGCAGTGATGGGGCCCGGGGTTCAGCGTGAGCTGCCAGACACAGACCAGATAGTCTGGATATGGTGCTTTGAAATTGATAATTTGCAGTAGCATTAATGAATGCTAAAAGAGGCCTGCGTCTGTCAAAGAAAATCTTCGCTTAAATGGGAACTTTTTGAACATTTCGAGAGGAGGCTTGATTAGTAATCAGAAGGTTTGTTCCTTGGCAGGAAAGTTTGGCTGGGCTATGCATCAGCAAAGTTATACTCCAAAGTGTTTGAAACTAACCAAGTCCCCACTGTTACAATTAGTGTTAGTGCATGTCACAGGGCACTGCATGGTGTTAGACATTAATTGGCCATTTCCCGCTATGTTCAAATACATCTAGAACTTCCCACCATACTTTCCCCTATACTTCTCTAGATCTTTCGGTCTCTTCAGAACATTCAACTTGAAATTAGAACAAAAGTGTTCTCAGAAGTTGAGCCAAGGTACCTATTTCAATCTCAGAGGAAAAGGCCTGCCAGTTTGCTTTTGCAACATATGGTGAATTATGCATGCAATGGGTTTTACACATATCTTTTTGACATATACTGTTACTGATATTATAGTAGACAGGAGAATATACAGAACCGGCTCCAGGCGAGAGGGAGAAGGCAGGAAGTCAATAGACAGAAACAATGAGGGACAGAAAGAGGGGGAGAGAGAAAGAAAACGTACCGCTAGAAACGGAAATTCATGTCAGCGCGTATTGTCAATCTCGAGGCTAAATGTAACACCTGTGTGTGATGGAAGAGAGAGGTTTTCCCACCCCACGGACACACAAGACAAAACAAGCGTGAGTGCAGAAACATAGAGTAGTTCCTTAAACACATTGGTGAGAAAATGCTTGCATTGAAGAAGTGGCCTGTTTAAGAAGCTGAGCCGTCACAAACATCGTTACATGCCGCCTTGCGAGGGACTAATTATGCCGCATCAAGAGCTAGATATGGAAGATAGAGAGAGAGAGAGAGAGAGAGAGAGAGAGAGAGAGGGAGAGAGAGAGGGGATGGGGGGCAGGAATAGAAAAATGCTTCATTCTTCTCATCAATTATGCCAAGCCTGCAAATACAGCACACACCGGGGCAACGTGCTTACAGGGATACACACACCTCTTGCATGGTGAATATGCTGAGTTTTCGTTTGACAGCTGACATCTTAGTCCAGAAGTCATTCCCAGGGTCCAGGGACAGTTTAATCAATAGCTGACTAACCGAGTTACTTCCCACAGCGCCAGATTCAGCAGACGGCTGAGATGAAAAGCAGGCTCCTGCAGGCTCACACTTACAAAGTGACTTGGGAAGACAGTGAATCACTGCCAACTTTAGCTGCTGTTCTTTTGGCCTAAAAATGGAGGAGGGCATTTGATGAAAAAACAACAACTATATAGATAAAAACATTATCACATTTTCTTCATGACATTTAACCTCTATGGTGACATCTGATTGTGGGGGAGGCGCGCTGGGAGCTGCTCCGATAACAATGAAAATAAGACTTGTCTTTGTGGACCTGAACAGCATTTGTCCGAGTTATTGAACAAAAATCAAATCCATTATGGCAGTGATATCAGCCCTGAAAATAGAAAATAGACTCATATGCCCAGAAACATCACACAGGGTACAGCCGGCGTCTCATTGTAGTTTTTTTTTATTTTATAGATTGATTCTCTACGGTTCTACACATCAGTTTGATCCTCAAAGAGAAGAACAAAGCCTTTCTTTCTCTCTCTCACTTTGTGTTAGTTAGAGTAGACTGAACACTCATCTGATCTATAGACGTTCCCTGGGATTGCAGTAATAGTGGATGCGGATTGAATTCCATTTGTAATTCAATGTTGCATTTTAGTAAGGTAACCAATCAAAGCAACTCGTTTCTGATTGTAAATACAGTAGCAACTGTATGCAAAGTTTGACTGATATGCAGTATAAACACAAAAAGCCTTGTGTTTATATGTTGTCCTTGTGGTATGAAGTTGATACAGTATCCTTTTACTCAGACCTCATGTAAACCTAGTCTCATCCATTCTTATCCAGAAGAGATAAAACATGGACATAGCATTCTTGATATCAAGACCATGTACATTTTGGTATTGAAATCATTTACATACCCTTTATGTATTGATAGAATAGCTCTGGGCAGGTGCCTATTTGTACAGACAATTATCATTTGGACAGAAGCATATATACATTACACCTTTAGTCACAGTGAGGCGCGTTAAAGGTGGAGTCAGCGATTCTTGAGAATGTTAGTTTGATGTTTGAATGTGAGCAAAACCTCCTCACGATCCACTACCTGTCAATAATGTGTGTGTGCTGATTTGTCTTAGTGTTATACACAGCTATGTTGCTATGTTAACAAAGTGTATGTAAACCTAGGGGGCCCAGCTAGCAAAATGCCCATTTGTTTTAACACCTTATTTTTTTCTCAGTGCGCACACAGGACAGGTAGCAGATCGTGAGGATATATGCACATTTGACAAAAAGTGATTTTGACAACAAACATTCTCCAGAATAGCTGAGATGCACCTTTAAAGGCAAACTTTGTTTTCTTTACTTATGGTCCAGAGTCTGATAAAGGTTAATGTAAGGACAGAAATATTTAGAGACATTTAAATAAATGTCTTATCGATATGGAGAGAAAGCGGAAACCTAAATCTGGGTGAGAAAGAGGGAATACTATGGGATAGAGGCAGTAAGAGATGCAGTTGAGGCGGGACTTGGGGGGTGCTGAAAAATAAACTGATGGAGAGGGAGTGATAGATAGAAGAGGTTTATTTGCTTTTGTTGTGCCAACATCATTTATCTCCGGTGAACAGCCTCCCAGTGCTGAGAGGCTGTATGACAGAAATCAATCAGAGGGCAATCATCCATACTCTCCCACTGATGCGGCAACCCATCGATACAGGCATTAGGCCAGCAATGGTGAAGGGAGGGACGCATGGGGGAGGGAGACAGAAAGGTGAAAAGTGCAAGAACAAAATGGAGAAGGAATAAGAAAAGTATTAAATGTCGAGAAGGAGCATGAGAAAACAAGAGCAGAACAGAGAAGTCTGTACCCGCCAAAATGAATGTTGTGCAGGTGTTTATATACTCATTCAGGTGTCAGACCAACTGGTTTGTGAGACCAAATCATTCTACAGAAGTTGTAGCTTTTCCCTCGTTTTTGAACCTCAAAGAGAAGAACATAATCTTTTCTTTTTTCCCCAGAAACATAATGATACAATTTCAAGCCTCATTAGACTTACCATGCAATATTCTGTGAACAAAAGATTGGAATCTCCCAAACTTCCGAGCCATAGCTCCTCCCTCCGTCCTCTCTTCGCATGCAGGTCCTGTGTGCTGATTGGACACCCTGGATCCTGCTCCCTCCTACTGCGGGTCCCGTTCGTCATAAACAGTTGACCGTCTATTCGCTAGGTTACATCATGAAGAGTGATGGTGACTTGAAGGATGAGGGACGGTGTGGCCCTTTGTCTGGCAGCTTCAGAAGTCTATGGACATCTTATCGAAATCAACCTACATTCTCACTATGGACATTTTTATCTTTTATGGATTGTTTCACTGTGTATGTTTTTATTGTGTTTGATTGTAAAGCCCACTGAGGCAAATTGCTATTTGTGATATTGGGCTATATAAATACATTTGATTTGATTTGATTTGATTTGATTTGATTTGAATCGTGTCACACAGGTTGTTGTTGGACATTGGAATATCATTTCACTTGATTTTTGGATCCGCACCACCTTTTTTGAGACATATCGCGTCTAGGTTTTGTTTTAGAATACATAAATCCATATTATAATTCTGAGACAAAATCTAACTCGCTACACAATTGGATATGTTACTTTTATAGCCTAAATTTACTGATGGTTTCTAGAAATGGATACAAATAAGTGTGAATGTGTGTATTGTACGTGTGTGTGTGTGTGTGCGTGCGTGCGTGCTCATCTAAAAGCATATCATTAGACTTAATTCAGACTGCCCACCTCCCTGAAAAAGAAACAACATGACATCACAAAGCAACTGCTGCTCATACAGTATACCCCAACACACACACACACACACACACAAACACACAAAGCCAGGGTGTGTGTACTGAGTGATGCTGGCCAGAGGCACGGCCGACAGTTTGACACCACTGATGACACGAATGGGAACCCCACCTGACATCAGCCTCCCTCTTTCTGCCCAACGGCATACAGAAAATACATCCAAGGCCAATGTCATTTAGACACTGAGGGATGACCACAGGCTTGCACACACACAATCTGCTGATGCATGCCTCTCTCTCACACACACACACACGCCTTACTATAACATGTACCATGTATGTGGTGGAAAGGAGGCTGCAGCGAGGCACACAAACTGACCTACATACATCAGGCCTTTGACGCATCATATGTTATTACAAGCCTGTGCATGAACATATATGCATTCCCATGCTCACTTACACACACAAATCCACACAAGCATGCACTCTGCCCTGAAGGAAAGTCTGACCTTCTCACATGAATAGTTAGCCATGACATGGGCATACACATAGATATAATTGACACACATGTTGATTTATGCGTAGGAACACACGGACAACTGAGAACACACTAAATAACATTCACAAAAAATCACGTTTTTATAAATATGTTTTTTTCCTCTTCCTCTCATGCTACCCGATTTGTAATTTGGCAACGCAATGAGGCCACATAAGAATCACAAGGGTAAATGAATGTTATCTGCAACAACAAAGTCAAGGGGTGTAAATATATCTTTAGACCATACTTATCACATGTTATAAGGGAATCCTTGTTTATCCAAGGTACCCTATGGTTTGCTGAGCAAGAAATCCCCTTCACTCTGCTTTGCTTTACAAGGTTGAACACAATCTCACCTGGGATCAACTCCATCCAACCAGTCTTTTTCTGCTGGTCCCTGGAGCAGTTTGGGGATTAAGTCCCTTGCTTATGGCTGGAGGGGCAAGCTCTCTTGATACACTCGGTTGCCCACTTTTATACTGAGGCTTAAGGTTTGAACCATTTGCCTCGCAACCACAAACCCACTTTTACCTTGAGGCTACTGTTTTTTTGTATTAAACAATGCAGGAGATCCATTGGACTCTGCTCCAGCATACAGTACATTGCTATGTGCAGTCCTGTTTGAATAGATAGTAGTTTGTGAGGTTGTGTGATGTCACCATAAGATATGTTTAGCTGCAGTGCTCTTGTTTGTACAGTTTAGCGTCACCCGTGTTGTTTTCTGGCAAGTTGGTATTTAATGGATGGCAATTATGAAAATGTGTGGATAAATTATTTAGAGGACCCAATGAAAAAATACCAATTATCTTAAGGGTTTTTCCTGACATTTGATGATGAACTATTTACTACTACATCCTACCATTAACTGAAAATATGTGTGTTTTGCAAGTGGCACTATTTAAAACTGATATCTCAATTAAAGAATATAACTAAACTATAATTTGACAATAAAAAATCTGACACCTATTCTAATTTAAGCCTCAAGTTGTTCAATTACTTTAAAAGGTACCATAAGTCCCAAGAATAGCATTAGTTAAAATCCAGAGACAGACAGCAACTGCACTTCCACCTTGCCTTCTGTAACTTATTGTACATCTCTCCAAAAATGCTGACATGAACGTGGGCGTGATTGACAGGAAGTTGGGACGCCCCCTCCCTGAGACATCTCCTGACTGGTATAAACATACGCAGGTTACTTTTTGAGTGAGTGGCGAGTTGCCTGCCTGTCAGAGAAACTGTCTAACCTGTCATTTAGAGAGGTAGAATACCTCCTTTATATCATTGGTTGGTCCTTTATTAATCATCAACTATGTTTTAAGGCTTGTTTTTTTTCTCAGAACAGTAAGATGTGTACATACATGCTACCTGATAAATAGTGCAACCACCAAAAAAAAACATTGGCTTATAGAGCTACAGTCCGTAGATAACATATTGTCCAAGTGGATTTCATAGGGAAGTTTATCAGTTCCTGCAGTTGAAATGGCCCCGGGGTGCAGGAGAGCACGCCAACTTTCAATTAAAAGTGTCCACCTACAGTGACAAATGCAGGCATCCTTTTGGCCACCTCAGCAACAGAATGCCTCATTCATCACCAGTATAATTAGAATCAAACAGTTTATCTTGAAGCTATAGCCTTTAGACCCTGAAACCTTGACCTTTAATTGTGGCACCTACATCAGTGTAAATTTGGATGCCCCGCAGCACACAGCCAAATGCATCATTCATCCACAGTAATGCAAAATGGTCCGCAGGAGAACGTTTTGACCCCTAGTTATTGATCGGACCAACTCTGGAAACTAATTCATTGTTTATTAAATCGCAAAAAGAAATTGGTGTTTTTATAAAGTTATACACGCACACATCCTGATCTTTAGGGATCCTGGTACTGGACTAGGATCAGTTGATCAAACTGTTCCTTTTTTAATTTCCTTTAATGTAGAGGAATTATGGTGTGATTCAGACAAGAAGAAAACAAAGTACCTTACCACAACTTTAGTGTTCCGACATGCGAGAGGAATACAGATGGACAGAAATTAGAGTAAATGGTAGAAAATTAAGATGAAAAAAACACAAACAGTGAATACATTTCCACCTACAGTACATTGAAGAAAACACAACTATAATGTGTAAATACCGATGAGAAAATGCATTTCAACACATTTATTCTATTATTTTCACTTCAATTAGTGGAGGAAATTGGTTTTGCCACCAATATGCCCTTGATGTGCTACGAAGCATCAACACTGCACACACTGATATATCCTTTTGGGAACTCAATCACAATATCGCTGTGTAGAGATGAGGGTGGAGACACCACTCAATTACTTACTTAGCAAATCTCAGTTATCAACGCTCACATTTTAAAGTCCCTGTAAGTGGCGCTCTAAATTGAATTTTTCGCCACCCAATTTGTCATGAAGCTAATGGTTTGACAGGAAATCCAACTGGTAACAAAATGATAAATCAGATTCCTTTTCTGGTAAAGAGGTTAACAGCCATTTGCAAGAATTAAAGCAGCATTCCAATGTTAAGACTCACAGTATGAAGAGCTATGTGGATATTAATACTAAGCCCCAAACAATACAATCTGCATACAATCTCTAATCGTGTGTGTTTCTTTAGATTATGTTCATATGAAAGCTTTAAATGGCAATCAGATTATAGGGATCCTAGAGCTGCTATGGGTGACAAAGGGTATTGCGTTCCATTTCTGTCACTGCCTTGTATAGGTGATGTTTATTTTATTTACAATAAGCAGCCCCGTATGTGTGTGTGTGTTCATGTTCATGGGGGTTTATTTAGTTCTGTACATACGAGATGTATATTTAGTCCTCCAGCTGTTTAGACTAACAGTAGGAGAGGTAAGAGCAGTATTTCTTTTAAGCAGATTTATCAATAGTGTCGTACTCTCTTTGAAGTGAAATGCTCAGCAGCACATGAAAAGAAAAGATGGCATCATTGAACATAATGAGGAAGCCTTTGCTTTTGTGTGTGTTGTGTGTGTGTGTGTGTGTGTGTGTGTGTGTGTGTGTGTGTGTGTGTGTGTGTGTGTGTGTGTGTGTGTGTGTGTGTGTGTGTGTGTGTGTGTGTGTGTGGTGAGGGGCGGGGCATTAAAATCAGAGGTGAGGGGATGGGGGTCGGGGGTGGGGGATGCATGTGTATATTTGCCTTAAGGGTTTTGATCCATCCCCTCACTGAACAGAAAGGAGTCCATCAGCATCAGATACCCCATTCAATTATTCAGGAGGATAGCATGAAAAATGAATGGCTGCTTCCTGCAGTGAGAGGTGTGGTGCTGCTCTCTGGTTCCTCTTGTTTCTTTCGGTCTATACTGTACACTCAACACAGAGGTCAGACCGGGCAAGTGATTCCCTTCAGCCAGTATTGCGAATCACTGCTTTCGCCTAGATATTTGGAACTGGACAGTGTAAGCTCTGTGGTTGGCTAAAAGCAATTGTACTCGAGTGTCCTTATACAATTATTGAGACAAAGGTAGTCAAAAATAGACTCTTTCTCTCTGAGCAGTACGACTATTCCAAGCAATTTCAAAACATTTACAGAGTAGCCTAAAGGCCAGGACACACCGGCCCGATAATCGCCGTCGTAGAGTCGGGAGGGGGCGGGGACACAAATCTGTTTGGTGTGTGCCGTGAAATCGGTCGTCGTAGATGTCGTCGGGCTTCTTTTGAGCCGATTGAACATGTTCAATCGGCGCGGGCAGTCTTTCAGTTGGAGCAATTTGATTTGTGGAGGGCTAGCGAATCAGGGAAGCCCAGGAAGTGAGGCGGGTAGCACAAACAGCTAACAATAGTTAGCCATCGTTTTAATGTGTTTGTTTCGTTCAGCGAGTACTCACATGCATCAACCCTTGTTGACTGCTCGACACCATGCTCGACACTCTCTGCTAAAAATTGTGCTCTTTATGGTCCATAAATATAAATACGTATTTCTATCTATATTTATGGTCTAGAGAGCCGTCCCATCATTTCCGGCTTCCGTATTTTTTCGGGCCACAATACAGATTAGCGCCGCCTGCTGTTACGGAGACATTACGTCCTGCGCAAGCGCAGAGCGTACGGAAAGTCAGCAGTCGGTTTGGTGTGTTCTTTGCACTTTTTCGGCCGCGACGGGAAGACTGGAGCTCCCTGAATCGGCAGTCTCCATTTTCGGGTAGTCGGACTGGTGTGTCCTGGCCTTAATGCTTAATATTCCCGAGGTTTCAAGGAAAGACAGGTCTCCATAGATTATTTTTTTTATTTTTAAATACTGCTAACGTACATCAAGTAATCACTGATTTTGTGATGTGCAGATAACGAGACATCTAAAACTCCATACATGTATAGATATCTAGGTTACTGGATTCTTGTTTCAACACTATGCAGATGCAAAGGCTTCTGTAACGATATGAAACAAAAAAAGGTCTTGACGTGCAAATAACTAAACAATCGAAACAACATCTAGCATTGGTCCAACACTGCTTGTACAGTTTGATCTAAATTCATCTTGAAATGGTCAGACTCCAGTTTTCTACATTGTTTTTCTGTACCAATACTGCCAGGGATTCTTACATTTGTTCTGCAGTGGCTCTCGGTGCATTGATTGAGTACAAGTTCAATTGCCCCTTTGTAACTCTTTGTATTTATAGTTTGCGGTTTAAACCATTCAATTGGTTTGACGTGACGGCATGGATCTTCCGGAGGTAGTTCTTTGAACAATACAGGCTTGTCACACGCGCAGCCAGCTCACTTCAGTGATTACACTGGAAGAAAGCCAGCCATCCCTAACGCTGTGTCACTTTGTTTAAGGTGATAGCTCTCTGACATTAGCTGACTTCTCTCCTTTGTGTGTCTTCAGTGGTTCTTACTTTGCCATTTCTCCTCCTGTCTCGACTAATGTGTGGCTCTCTTTGTATCATCGTCTCTTCAGTCCCTTTGTGGGAAAAAAAAAATTGCTAATGCAGACTCTAATGTTAGCACTCCCTCTCTGTTTTTTCCTTTTCCAGGTGGTCCATCACGTTGGTCCTCCCCTCCGTGCGACTGCTGCTGCAAGAACCACAAAGGCGAGGGTGAGGGCGAGAGCGGCACCTCTTTCAACGATCTCTCCACCTCCAGCTCCGAGAGCCAATCGGAAGCCGGCTCTCCCCAGGGCACGGTCATCTGCGGCCCGGTCAGCAGCAGCAGCCGCCAGTCGTCGCACCCGCACGCCAACGTCCAAACCCTGGACCGGCCGTCCAAAAAGGGCCCCGTCGCCATGCTGCAGCAGTCGGAGCAGCGGCGGAAGAGCGACCTGCTGCGCACGCTCACCGCCAGCTCACGCGACACCAGCACCACCGGCAAGAAGAGGCCGGCCAAAGAGAAGCTGACGGTGGAGGAGGAGCTGGACAAGTGCATTCAAGACTTCCGCAAGATCAAGATCCCCGAGAGGTTCCCCGAGAGGAAGTACATGTGGCAGGCCGACCTACTGCGCAAGCACCGCCTCTGAGTCAACAGGAGACCGAGGTGGGAAGAAACACACACAAGGCCAAGGATCAGTTTACATGTTTTTTCGATCTTGACTTTTGCAACAAAAAAGAGGGGATATAACACTCAACTCATTTGGAATCCATTTTTAAAGGAGAAACTTCACCTTGATGCCAGGAGTTTGAAAGAGCACACAGAAACTAGTAGGATCCATTAAAAACAGACACTGTAGTTCCCCTATTGACGTATGTATGTATGTGTGTGTATGTGTGTGTATGTATGTAGTTAGGACCACTGTATGTAGTGTAAGTATGTGATGTACCTTGCTGAATGCTTCTGAGCTTAATTTATCCCTGAGGAACAATGGACGTGGGCAAAAGACATCCCGGCAAAGAAGCCATCAACCAACAGAAGGCCTGGCTACACTTGGTGGTTACTGAGGGGTATTACTGGACTCCACACCCTGTCATCTGTCATCATTACACTGAAAAACCACAAAGACAAACACTGATTTAGTATGTGTGTGTGTGTGTGTGTGTGTGTGTGTGTGTGTGTGTGTGTGTGTGTGTGTGTGTGTCGTTCACATCCAGGTGGCCTGGAGGTCACAGATAAATCTGCATCAGGAACCATTAATAATTCATGCTGTCCCGACAGTTCTCTGACTATAGGCTACATCCACCGAGAGCTATCTGCTGCCAGAGATGCGTATACAGCTAGGTGTATCACTTTACTTTAAGGCAACTTTAAGGGCAACTTCTGAGGTAGGACGAGGTTCAGTTACATCAGCGCCACAATTAATTTTCTTCTAGGAAAAACAGATAATGCACACAAGCCCCAACGGAATGTAACTGACCTGCATTTAATAGATTTTGTTTGTTCTTTGTTTGCCGTGTTTGCTGGATGTGGAGCAATACTCAGGTTACTGTGTAAAAGGATATCTTAAAGAGTGAACAATTTCCTATGATTGTCAAACAGTGGGAAACACAGAGGGGTTAAAAAGTCCTGATTTACCCACCGATACAGAGGCAGTAGACACAGTACATACACACACACGTATTGTTCTTCATAGGCATTTTGGCAAATTACATAACCAAAATGAACAGAACACTCATTCCCACATATTAATGCACAAAAGGGATCAATCGCGAGGTCATTTAAACCATTTCTAATCAATACACCACCTGCAGTGAATATAGAGACAGAAGGACTGCAAGACAGGCCAACCCCTTCAACACAGACGGATGCGTTCCACTCTGGCTGTTGACACGGTAATCAATAGTTATTGATGGTAGGGTCTGGCGATGGAGCTGATAGATGTGGTTCTCGTTTACAGTTATTAATGGAGCCCCTGTGTTACTGACAAAGACAAGCTGTTCAAGAATCAAGTCAAAAAATATTCATATTCCATAGTCCTGGCTCTGTCGCAGTCGATTGGAGGAATTGTAATGTGGATACAGAAACAAGGATGACACACCACTATTTTAAAAGAGCGCAATTCAAGAACACAATTTAATGTCCGTTTGATTGTTTATCATTTGAGGTATTGCTGGGTGAAATGTTACTGACAGAATGATTTAGAATTTTTTTCAGCGTCCAAATGAAATATACCGATGCAAATGGCAAAAGCACACAGACATTCAGTGATGTTGTAAACGTAAAATATACACTTTGAGTTGTGATGGTAAAATGCAAAAGATTATTTAAATTTAACACAATCATTATCTGTTTATTTACACAGGAATATTACTGACATTACAATCTCTGTTTTAGGAGAGATATATGTAAAAAAAAAAAAAGAGAGAGCATGTATGAAAAGGATTTTACATATTGTATATTGATTGAATGGTACAACAATCAAAACAGCAAAGGAAAAAAATGCATCATGCAGTGAGAATTAAAGGTTCAAGATGTTAAAATCTTTTACCGGTACAAGAAAATCTAGCTTAAAAAAATATATTATTAAAACTAGCTTTGAGGGATAAAAAAGCTAGGGATACATTTCAAGGAGTTTATAGTGTGATAGACAGTTGTGTTGAAAGCTGTAGTTCAGAGTAAGACATGTATAAATATTGAAGAATCATTTAGCAAAGATGGACGTTTAGAATGACATTGTTAGTGGTAAAAGGAAGAGAAAATGGAAAGCATTTTCACAGAGGAAAATTATTAAAACTCTCATTATTTATTATTCTAGGTTTATGAAAGTGCAGAGGAGTGGGCTTTATACACAATCAGAGATTTTAAAAAGCACAAACTATAAAGTTGAACTGAAAGCACATAAAAGAGAAGAGTATAATATGCATAGTATAAATTTAGACAAAGATCAGTTTATGTAAAAAATAAATAATCCCCTGGTATGTTAAATGGACAATAAAAATATACTGTATGTTCTAATCTTATTTATTTTTCTATTTAGAGGCCTTTACATTTCAAATAAATATATAAAAATTACCTTATGTTGCCCATGTAGTGTATTTCCAGTGAAAGAAGTGGTCCATGGATATTGAGACGGTTCTAGGTTTATTCCGTGCCCGTATGTCTGCTTTGGTTATCATAGTATACAGTGATATGGTTGCAATAGGTGCTAGAAACCAACCATTCTCCTCATGTCAATACAATGAATATGACTTATTTTTCTACGTTGCTGTAATATTACATTTTCATTTTAAAGTCATTTATCTTTTCAGTTGAAGTTGAAATATGTTAATCCAGACTACATATGTAAATAAACACCATAAATCAATCCTAACCAGAATAATGTATTATACTCTCTATAGATAACATACAGTACAAAGCCATGGTGTGGCTGCCACACTGTTCTTAGGGATGCAGTAGACTGACGCTAATGTAATACAGCCATTCTTGTTTTATCATTTAGAGTGGTGAAATATAACACACTCACACACCTATAACATTTAATACATTTACCACTATAACAAATGATAGGCTACTGGCTTTTCATGACAACGGTGTCATAAACAGACTGTCAGCACATCTGTCTGACAGTATAGCAGAGAAAGTCACAGAAAGATTTTCCGCCATGATAAATTGGAGTCAATAGATCAGAAAATATGTGTTCAGGCCTTGAAAAAAACAAATAAAAGAAGTAGCAAGAAAGAAATGTTTTTTCAAAGCTCAAAAATGTAGAAACTGTTCAACTGTGCCCCTGCAGCTTTGTTACTGTGTGGTGCTAGTCAGAAAGGTGTTAGGACAGATATACTGTTTGTTGTTGTTTGGGATCTGTACTCCAGAACATTGGATTTGAAAAGGAAACACTGACTGAGGTGAAAGTGCTGACTTTTCTCTACCAAAGTGTATGAGAGTGTTGACATCCACAATGGGAGAATACTGTATGATTCAAAAGCCATTTTCCTCCCAATTATAGGACAATGCAGCCGGAAAATTATTCTGAACATATGTGCAAGGCAACAAAAGCAGTTGTTATAGCCAAATCCTGGTTACGCTGTTGATTTATCAAGTCAGTCAATTCACCTCAATCCAACTTTTCTTTCTGCTCAATACCAGACTGAAGGAAAAAAAAACCTTAAGATGTGACAGCTGCAGTATAGGCATGGCAAAACAGACTACAAAGAAAGGATTTACAACCCAGTATTGAATGAGACCAATTCTTCTGCATAGATACCAACTCGTTATCTATTGTGGATGTTAATACCTTCAAGTTAATGCCAAGAGTCAGAAATGTAAGTTCCTGAGTGTTGGAGAAAAGAGCCGATACAAAGCAAAACTGCCTGCACATTAAATCCTTCAAGGCTCGGATTTCTGGTCTAAGCCAAAGTATACATCTTCACTTTAAAAAAAAATATATATTTATTTTTGGGGGGTTGGATTTCATACAATAGGGTCACACAGACTAGTAGGACAAAATGAATCTAATCTAATGATTAAAAGTTGTATGCTGCTTTCCCTGCAGCTACAAATACAGAAAGAAATAGCTGAATTAAAAAAAAAAATCCTCTGGTTAATTTTTTAGCATTTTATGCAGCATGCTGACACTGAAACAAGATTGTTATTCTACCCATAACATTTTTTTTTTCGGGTTGGTACAATTTCTATCTGGCAAATCCAAACAAACTAAACAGAATTAACATGTGCAAACATGATTCAGTTTAAAGCAAGAAAGCCAGTTGATATTAGGAATTATGTTTGCTAGCCTGCAATTTAAAAGAAGTAAATTGTTCGATTTGATTACTTTTCAACAACAATAAGGTTGATCAGTCACAGAAAACTAACTGGGAACATTTTCAACAACAACAGATTTGTCAGAAATCTTGACTAGAAACTGTTGTTTAACAGACACAAGAGTGAAAATGATTACTAAGACACCCGGTGGCCTTGTAGAGTAGACTACAGCTGTTTTTGCACAATGTATAAAAAAAATACAGATGCGAAAGTATTTGAAAAAGAGAAACATATCTTACATGCACGCACAACACAGACACAAATATGTGTCCGACATAAGGGAGAAAGATTATTGATCAAGGTGACCAGATATCACCTTAAGAGCACATGCAAGGATGTTCTGATGATTTGTTTGGCTTGTAAACAACAACAGATAATGTTAATCTTATTGTTAAATGATAAATGACCTTGCAACCTTGTTTTAAGTCAAATGTGACGTATGAAAAGGAAGAGTTTGTTCATTTATGTTGTTTTGGAGTGCCCGACTACAGTCTGCGGTTTTCTTTTCTCAAGTCACCTGCCTTTCAACGAGTGTGCACTGCGAACCACAAAAGGAATCCATATTACTTTGATACCACCATGGTAGATCTGGCACATACTGTTCAAAAATGTAAAAAAAAGGGTGTCTGTTTTGATTGTTGTTGTTCTGATACTAAGACGAAAAAGAAAAAATGGTTCAGAAACATTGTGAGCATGTTGATATACAAAACCTTATAACAGATTTAACTTGGTCTGTTCCTTGTGAAAAAGAGTATGTCAAAAAGTGATATTTAAAAGAAAAAAGAAAAATTGCAAAAAAAAGGATAAGCACAAATGTGTTGATAGTGTCTGCTGTTCCTCCACAGGTGTTTAAACATGATCAAATGAAAAGTCTACTCTGCAGTGTAACTGAATTCCTGTAAAACAGAGTGATTCTCACCATGAATCAAAAAAAAATAAAAATGAATTAATACTATGTTGGATAAATATATAATATATATATATATATATATATATATATATATATATATATATATATATATATATATATATATATATATATATATATATATATATATATATATATATATATTAGTTATGAACATAGTCTATCAATTTTCTTTCTGATCTTAAATTGAATGTTGTTTGCAAACATCCATGGTGAGAGTTGTGCTGTATTACAGGTGTTACTACGTCTGCCTTTAGAGACAATTCAATTCATCTGAGAGTCTTTAGATACAAAGCATATAGTCATTTTGAAAATGTATGACCACAACCAATAAACGAGACATTCTGTACAGCGCGTAAGACTTGTGTTTGTTCTCAGTTCTCAACAGCTTTTGCTCTGGCGGTAAAAGATTTAAAAAAATATATACATTACACATATTACATTTATTGTTAATTTGAGATGAATGCTTTACAGATGAGTGGATGACTGATCAGCTCCACCTCAGGTAGAAAAATGGGATCACGCTCAAAGCAAACTATCAATAAACTACTTCACTGATATATTGTATATTGTGGCAAAAAGTGTATGTAGGGGAGAACGGTAGCCTGGCTCCGCCCGCCTACCTACTTCCGGCCAAATTTAATTTTCCCTTCAGTAGTCAGTCTGGGGACGGGGCGTATTAGTGGGATTCTGCTCAGGCAGATTTCTGCCTGTCCAATCAGCGAACAAAACGAGTGGCTGAGAACGATGACGTCGAAGTCGCGCTCCAGTTTCAGTTGAATGCTGCGTTCCTTTATACTCGGAAGAAGGAGATTTCCGACTTGGTAGTCCCGAGTTCCGACCTGTCTGTGTTCCAGTGCATCTGCTCGCGAAAGTATGGACGCCTAAAACCTTTCTCATCCAAATAACTAAACATTAGGCTCAAGCAAGTTACCGTTGCCAGGTTGCCTGTAGATCCATAGTGAAGTCGGAAATTTCCGAGTTTCCAGTACAACTGGAACGCACTGCCAGAAGCCGGCTCATGACCCACGTGACGACCAAACGTTATGCGATTGGTTGGCTAATCCAGAGTGGCACTGGGCAGATCCAACAGTTTTAAACTTCAACAGACACCCGCCTTCAAGTGAGTGAACGTTTGCCAATTACAGCACTTCCAGACCTTCTGTACAAATGAAATTAAGTACGATGGTCTGGTAGCACCAGGCTAGGAGAACGGTTTTTGTATTTGCTTCCCTCTAAGGGAGCTAAAATGATTTATCAGTCAAATTTACACATTTCCCATTAATTCAGGATGTTTCCTAGAAAAGGGCATTAGCAGAATGTATTCATGACAAAGGGCAGTGAAAATATGATTGTTTTAAAAAAAAGTTGTCTTGTGTCTCAGTTTACCCCAGCTGTGGGGTAAACTGAGACAGACCAGAGAAATCAAGGGGGTAAACTGATCCACTTTGTCCACTCTGAAACTACCATAAGAACAAATGTAACAGTTAGAATCCTGACAGCTAACTTGAAAACCAAATATTCCAAAACTAATGTCAGACGAGTAACAGAATCATGGGGTTTGGTCAATTAAAAAAAAAATGTTCTAAACACTTGAAAGTAACTCTGATCAAATACACCATATAATTCATATTCAATAATTAACATTCAAATGACAGATGTAACCAGTTAGATTAAAACACAGTATGGGGGTCAGAACACAGGACCCTTAGAGCTTGCTAGTGTCTGGGGGTCAGAGCAAAGAACAATTAGCCTGGTCCAACCAGGCTATCGTACTTAATTTCATTTGTACAGAAGGTCTGGAACTGCTGTAATTGGCAAACGTTCACTGACTTGGAGGCAGGTGTCTGTTGAAGTTTAAAACTATTGGATCTGTGTCAGTGCCACTCTGGATTAGCCAACCAATCGCATCACGTTTGGTCATGAGCCAGCTTCTGACTTTGCGTTCCAGTTGTACAGGGAACTCGGAAATTTCTGACTTCACACTCAGCCACTCGCTCTGTTCGCTGATTGGACGGCCGGAAATGTTCCTGAGCTGGAGCTGAGAAATTCATCGCAGCCCCAGACTGACTACTGAAGGGAAAATGAAATTTGAGCGGAAGTAGGTAGGTGGGCGGAGCCAGGCTAAAGAACAATCAGAACCAGCTAGAACAGCCTGGGACTCAGAACACAGGACTAGACCAAGCTGTCATTTTCCATCAGTCTTTGATTAATATTTTTCTGCATTTGTTTTATTGGGATCATTCATTGAATAAAGACATATTACTTAGAGTCTAGTCTATTGGTGTTAAAGGTCACTCTCCTGTCCCCCAGATACATACGTGCCAAACCATGCCCTTGCTGACACCCCTTCAACCATCAACCCCCACCTCCAGCCCACATTGTCTTTTGTCTTATTCAAACTAGTCTCCTTGCTACCTCAAATATAATGGATTAATTAAAAGAGGGCACAGACACTGTCTCACTTTACCCCACAGCATTTGTCTCACTTTACCCCACTGCCACAGTTTGAGTAAAAACTACCCCTCTCAGCAAATCAGGCTAATCTTCAGTTATCATCATCACATGGTTTCATATGTTGGTAGTTCATCAACATTTATGATAGAAGTTTTTAAACTTGAATCAATTTGCTTTGGCACAACAATCGATTAAGTTGACAAGAAAATTAACTTTTATATGCAAAAAAGACATGTTGTGAAAGAAAACATGCTTACAACATCACCATGAGGTCCTCTCTTTCATGGCCAAGGGGAAAAATGTGTTCCATTGCCTAGATACAGGGGGTGTCTCACATTACCCGATGGCTCACATTCCCCGTTCTCACCTATATAGGTTGTCCATATAATTGGCTACTGATTGGTGAATACCATCCTTTGTGGTTAAATCCTAGACCAAAAACTCTAGTATTGACATTTACTTTATAATGACTTGTTGTGGGCTGTGTTCAAAATCACTTAGTATACAGTCTAGTAGTATATTACTGTATATATCAGTACCTATTGTATTTTATTACAGGTTACCACTGGACTTTAGCCACCAACGGACCGTTAAAATGAATGTTGGCAACAATGTGACATGAATGAAAGGCAGACAGGCAAAACATTAAGGTCAGGAGATAAGTAAAGAAGAGGTAATCAGGTAGGAACCAACAGCTAAAGAAATAAGGCAAGACGTACAATCTGACAAACAACAAGCATCGGCTGCCCACTATATCATCATTGTAAAGTGTTAAAATAAATGTGTACACTTTATGTACTAACAGGTAATGAAGCATGAAATCAGACACATACTGTCAATCAAACTTTGATGCAAGCATTTAATGACAGTGGAAAGAATAAAGAGAGAATGAATTTAGTTGACATTGAATTTAGTTAATAATAATAATAATAATAATAATAATAATAATAATAATAATAATAATAATAATAATAATAATAATAATAATAATAATAATAATAATAATAATAATAATAATAATAATAATAATAATAATAATAATAATCTACATCAACTGTGAAAAAAGAATATATATAAATAAAACTTGTTGTCTACCTGCTTCAAGTCCTCTGACATTAAATTATCTTCTTGGCAACAGCATATGGAAAAGGAATATGCTATTTCTGTCAGACTTGCTGCTCCCCTGACAATCCAGATAATTATATCCAGTTTTCAAAGTCACAATCAGGATTAGAAAGTCTGGTTGTGAGGGAGAAATGTATGTTTTATGTCCCTCTTTGTAGCTGCCAGCTCTCCATGGAAGGGAAGAGGAGGGAGAGTATGCATGACAGGCTTTAAATAGCATCAGTGGGATCAGCTATCTTCTCAAGATCAGGCGATGGGGGGGGGGGGGGGGGGGGGGCATGCTGCATGTGGCTGTTAAGATTTGGCCTGAGCAAGCCATGAAGAGACGGATAAAATAAGAAACGTGTGACCAGTGGTGTGGATGGAAGTGTAAAGGAGAGGTGATAAAGAGTGTTGAAAGAAAGGCAATGCCTTAAATAAGATGACAGTAGGGAGGAAAATGAGGAAGCACAATTTTCCTCAAGAATTTATCACGATTCTCTCTTTTCAACAAAAACATTTTCTAACACTTAAGGTACCCGAAAGAATTAGAATGTAAAGTAACAGCTTTAGAAAACATAATATAAATTATTAAAACCTAGCACCCAGCAGTACGTTTGGACAACCCGCCACTGTATTAAAAGATTCTTGGTTAAAAACATGAGACTAAACATCAACATTCTTGGGCTATCTATTGAGTTGTTTGTGTGAGTGATGCATTAATAGCTTGTTTTCCATTACATCGGGTAGCTAAGTGTCATTGATATAGCAGCTGGTATTGTTCCCAAGCAAAGAACATTCAGTGTGACTTTAATGCCTATGGGAAATAATATGATCGAGAGAATCATCATCAAATATAAATTAGATAGCAGATACATGAATCAAGATCACGATTTCTTTCAACAATCTATCATGCAGCCCTACAAGGAGCATGTGTAGACACAGGTGGTGAAGTAAGGGAGGCGTTGGGCGAGAGGTGCAGAAGAGGAAATAAAAGATTGAGAGCTACGAGAGGGGAAAGCAAAATGGAGGAAGTGCAGTGATCCTGTGTTGGCTGTCAGCCTACATCTCTAAGATAAGAGCTCTTTAGCTTCATGATCTGTTTTCCAGCATTACAGATGAAAGCGAGCGCCGCTGCACTGCAATCAGATCAGCCGTGTGTGTCGCCATTGTTGCCAGTGGCCGGGATTATTTTCTCAGCGACACAGCAGAATGATGCACACTGCCAGGCATTGTGGAGCAGACAATGGTACAAGCCTTTGTACACAATAGGCTCATCCAGCTTCAGCTGTGTCCCGGAGCCACTGTCGCAGTTGATGAGATTAGTAAAAGGACATTTAGGTGTAATCTCTTTTTTTTTGTGAACTAAACCAAGTCAAATATTACTTGAGGTTCTGCTGTTCCAACGAAAGTCACAAAGAAGATGCAGCAAGCTTGTTAATATTATGCAGTACCAATACGTTTAACTGAAGGGCTAACAGTGGCAATTTTAAAACAGAGCTTCTGAGTTGTGTATCCGTCTTTTGATCGGTGGACTTCTGAAACAACTTTAAATTACATTTTCCTGACCTTTTTTGAAGTGGTAAATGTTAAACTGAAATTTAATTAAACTGCACAGCGCACATGTCTGCTCTCTGATGACACAATATGTCCTTCTTTGAGTATCCTGATGATTAATATACACATAATAACCCACTTTATCTTTGCAATGATGGGTCAAAATGATATTAGCTGTCCATATACTGTAGCCTGGTCCAACCAGACCATCGTACTTCATTTCATTTGTACAGAAGGTCTGGAAGTGCTGTAATTGGCAAACGTTCATTCACTTGGAGGCGGGTGTCTGTCGAAGTTTAAAACTATTGGATCTGCCCAGTGCCACTCTGGATTAGCCAACCAATCACATCACGTTTGGTCGTCACGTGTGTCATGAGCTGGCTTCTGGCCGTGCGTTCCAGTTGGACAGGGAACTCGTAAATTTCCGACTTCACTACATATTGTAGTCTATGAATCTACCGGTACCTGGCAACAGTAACTTGCTAGAGCCTAACGTTTAGTTATTTGGACGAGAAAGGTTTTAGGCGTCCATACTTTCACGAGCAGATGCACTGGAACACAGGTCGGAACTCGGAACTACCAAGTCGGAAATCTCCTTCTTCCGAGTATAAAGGAACGCAGCATTCAACTGAAACTGGAGCGCGACTTCGACGTCATCGTTATCAGCCACTCGCTCTGTTCGCTGATTGGACGATTGTAGATTCTCCGGTAAAACTGGGAAATGCACTGTACACCCAGACTGACTACTGAAGGGAAAATTAAATTTGGCCGGAAGTAGGCGGGCGGGCGGAGCCAGGCTACATATACTGTACATCGGCTGAAAATGTTGTTCAAACCATTTGTATCTAACTGTATATGCATGAACCAGTAAAGTAGCTGAACTATCCAACTTAATGGTCACACTCACTAACAGCAACCTGAGACACAATATAAGAGCTACATAGTTAGTAGTAACCGTTCACTACCAAGGATAAACTAAGTTTGCTTGCTTTGTCTCTCTGCGCCCCTGCCGGAGCAAGAGCAGTCTGGTGAAGACATACACATTCATGGAAAACAAAGGAGGTTTAACGGATATTCAAATCATCTGATTTGCAGAACGTTTTATGAGGAAGGAAATGCATTAAATATCTCCCTCAGCATGTTGGTAAGAAACTCTATAATGTGAAAAAAATCCCCCAGGGTACCTATGTATTTTAATTCTGCTTCAAGATTTAGGTTCATTATTGTAAGTTTCATTATTTCTGCTATTTCACATTGCAATACTATTGGGGGCATTGTTGTTAATTTGAGACATATGATAAACAAATACAACCAGAGAACATTTTATTTTGTAAATATTCATGAGTGATATTTTTTGTTGTGATTATCTACAGACCACAAAATGTAGTCCTCTTGCATGGAGCAAGCTAACTTCATGGAGCATTTTTTTAATTTCTGTGTTTTTTTATATGCTTGTTTCCTCTCCTCCCTCACCACCACTTGTATCCTATAAGGACACATAGTGTATCTCAGAAAAACACATTAGAAGTCAAGACAAAGAGGAACCACAACAGAATAGAAAAGACCAATAATAGCAACGCATGACAGTTTGTCAAATGAAGGTCTTGTCTTGTGGTCTTGTCAGAGGATTGTACATTTCAGCAGTGATGAAACAGAAACTGAAAATGTTAAAGGAGGTAAATTAATTTGAATAAAGGATACAAAAGGAAAGTTTATCGGTGTAGCACATCTCATACCAAAATGCAATTCAATGCATTTTAAACACAAAAATCCTTAATAAAGGCTGTTTTCTTCAAATGTGATCGGACTGAAAGTATAACCTAAGTACAGTGAAAGTACACATTCATTTCTCAAGTTGCACTCTAAACTTCTGTCTATTTTTATTTCTTTGATGACCCGGAATAATTATAGATATGTTGACGCATCATACTTGGCTGTCTCTGCTGTCAACAGCTTGGGTATCTTTTCTGCTAATGCCGGATCAACAAAGCCAATCAGCGCATGACAGCTCAGTCGTGCTTTAGCGCTGTTTGAAGGCCTTAGATACTGAAACGTATTGTTATTCCACTGAATGTTTTCCAGAAGCATCTATTATTCCATCCCCCGGACAGAACGCCAAACTTCACAAGTGCCAAACAAAAATTAACAAACTAAAATCAGATGCCATTTCAGCAGCACTTTTGGCAGTTGGCTGTGAATGCATTTACCAAGTTCCAAACATCTCATTAGTTCAAACCAAAAGAAAATCCTCAAAAGCAGTTTATTTATGAACACAAACAGACACACACACACACACACACACACACACACACACATCAACACAAAGAAAGGAGAGGGGGCAGCACTATATGCGAGTTATTAATATTGCACCATGTTGTAATATTTAATGTGTTAATTAAAGTGCCCTGAGGGAATAGAATCTAGCATGCTTCATCGACTTGGTGCAAAATCACCTTTAAATATCTTAAGTCAGCAATGTCTATGCAAACTTGTGTTTGTGTGTGTGTGTGTGTGTGTGTGTAACAATTACTGTGTGCATTATTGTATGATACATTTAGAGTGAGGTTTTAGATGTTGTGATCAGACCCTGTTAGCTATGCTACAAGGCTATGACTATTTGTGTAACACTGTAGGATAAATAGAGGATGCACTATAATTAATTGTGCTACCGCATGGCTGGAAAACAAATAAAGTATCACACTGATAAGTATAGTCTTGTATTGCTTAATAAATCATGTTAATTATGTAATGTCACAGCACTGCAACTGTTTACGTGTACCTTTATTATGTGCTTTATGTTTTAGTCAAAACTTCATTTTCATTCACCACACTAATATGTTCACTACTGCTGAGGATTGGCCGCCTGTTCATATGTATTGCCCCCACTACTGGTAGTTAAAGAGTTAGTAGTGTATCAAAGTATATGAGCAAGCCGAAACAGCATTAATTTAGATTTTTGAGGATTTAGAGAAAGCTTATCAACTTTAAATGGTCCAATATAGAGAATTCGGAAATTCCTTCTTAATGACAGTGCCAGTGTCGGTAAAGTGAGCGCCCATGAGCAACTATGGCAGCTGCAAGCTGAGAGCACCGGCAAAATACTGCGACCGCATAAACACACCCGCACCAGCACAAGCAGTCATGTTTTCTCAAGGAAATTAGATTATTTTTAAGGACTAAATCACATGCCACCATCAGTAGTTTGTAGGGCAACTGATTTTACACCAGTGTTTGACAGACTTGCAGACTGACACAACAACATTGCCACCTTTACTCTAGGTGGGCCATGCTACTGGGACAAATATGCATCCGTTGTTTATAAATATCTATTTGCACATTTTGTTCCATTAGGGCTGGTTGACAAGAAGAAATGTCACTAAACGTCAGAAGTTTGAAGATATTTTTAAGCAAGCTAGGATGGGCACACCACAAACCTGTCTCATCATTTGAAACAATGTCGCCTTTAAGAAAAGGTAGAAAGTAAGAAATGAAATTCCAAAAAGAGAGTTAACTCAACATCAGCTATCAGTTTAAACAACAATTAACCATCTGGTTCCTCAACTTTAATTTTCTGGAGAAAGACTTTGCCTTTAAACTTGAAATAAATGATCATTTGTCATTTATCATGATAAATATTGATATTGACTTGTATGGAACATTTCTACAGTGACAGCATTTTTGGAGAAATTGCCAAGTGCCATGTTCACATTTGTTTCCAAAGTTCAAGCATTTATAGCATTTACACTTACTACCATCAGAAATGTCCTTATTCACCATCTCCACTGCCTGCTCCATTTATGGGCTTGCCCAGTCACACAGAACAGCTTCCCCATTATATAAATGCTCCAAAAGCCTAACCAATCTAAAATAGACTCTCTGGGCAAAGTAACAGAAAAAAATCAAATTTAAGTCTGGCGAAGGATTTCAAAACGTGAAGCCTCAAAGCCAATATGTGATAGCAACAAAGGAGGCAGGAGAGAGTCTGACTGGATAGATTTGGAAACAGCCGGTTCTTTATGTGGGTACCTGTTAACCGCTGCCAAGGAGGCCACTAGTGATTTTAAATGGTGGAGAGAACACTGGAGCATGCCAACATGGAGGTCCAGTTATTATCTTGCGTGGCTCTGTGGAGAGCACAGGGGGCCTGTGTTAGGTTGGCGAGGTGAGTGCTGTTGAGATTAAGAGACACTCAACTCCCCGAGCATCGGAACAGGGTCAGCAGCTCAGGGCGGAGAGGTGCAAGCAGAAAAATGAGTTACTTTCTCATGCGTAGAGCTCATTAGTCAAGTTGGTTCCAGAACCTGTAATACAGCGTTTTAAAAATCCAAAACTAATGTCAGCTCAAATCCTTACAAATTACCTCAGCGCTGTTCTACATTATAGTTTAAATCCAATTATTTGAAGAAGGAGAGTCCCATGACATTGAAATAGGATATTGGATTCTGCATTGGTCCCTATATTTTACTTTATTTTGTCATACTTAACCTTTACAATACAACATCCAAAGCTATATTTTTGCACTTCTGTAATATATAGCACACATAATTAAACCGCTACTTGAATCATGTAAAAGTACCAAACGTTCTTTCGACCTCTGAACACGTTGGCTTGTTGCCTTAACAGCAAGTTATTTAGCTACAGCTGTTGGTAGCACTTGTGGGTCACTCATGTATTACCACATGTCTGCTAGCCGGCTATCCACTGAAAGAGTGTTCCCTTTTGTATCCAGGGTTTTCTGGATGCAAACAATATCTGTTAATAATGTTGTGCTTTCTTGTTTGGTTCCATGACGGCACATTTTCCACTGTTTTAATTTGTCTTGGCTTTTGTCAAATGGTTCTGAATTAAACATGGTGTATGCCTTTTAAAACCCTTTCTGTGTAGCTTCAAATTTGAAATGTAAAAATGTTAATTGTATTTTGTATCAAAATAGGTATACTGCAAAAACAAATACAAAAGGACACACCTCTGTGTCCTAAATGGCAGCTATAGAAAGCCCTGCCATATTTCCATCCATTCAAACATAACTGAATCCATTCAATAGGTCTACAAGTTGTCAGTGGATCCGTCATCTCCTCAGAACAAATAAATGGGAATTGCTTTCAATTTAGGGCTTATTTATTTTGTATTGAAAATCAATATTGACCAAGCAAATGGAATAGAAAGTCTTGCAGTGTCCCAGGCCTTCATTGAAAGGCTGTCGGCCACAATGCGGTGGGAACCAAATCTCCCAGTGGGGTCTGAGGCCCTTCTCCCAAAAATGTGCTATAGAAATAAAATTGCCTTGCCTTGCATGTGACGGCAGATATAAGTGATTTCATCCTTACCATGATCAAATTAACATTAATCTATGCATTGGACTTGTGGCCAAGGTTTAAAAGAAAATCGGGGTGGGCAGTAAGGGCATTTATTTCTGCTGTGTTCTCCTCTATATTTAATCATTTTCTAAAACACCTGCTCTCTGTTCCCTGTCAGCCTCCTTGTTTTCTCTCCCCCCTCTTTATTCTGAATGCACCAGAGGGAACATGAAATACATATCATGAGTAAACAAGTGGTGTTTCTTGCCATGCAGTTCAGGGATGAATAACTAACCATTTCTGCTCTGAATAGCAATGCTTATCATATTAGGAGACATGGACCCATCTCGTTATATCTGACTGGAACTCATTTCCTCACTGATCTCAACTTGATTTTCTGAGGCTGCCCAAAAAAACTGTCCAATGTTAATGCTACCCTTCCATAAACCTATTGTGCTATTTGTCATTAGCAAGTACAGCTATGCAGTACAAATAGGCCATCAATATGGCTCCTACTGACAACATTACAAGCAGAGTGTAACAACAATAATCAGCACATCACTGAAACTCTCCTTAAGCTTCCTCCGTTTTCAACAACAGAAAGTCTATGTTTCCGCTCCATGCAAGTACTGACACAATTCCAAAATTAAAGATCCAGTACAAAATAACGTAAATGTAAACTTTACGTGCATGTCCTGGTTGAAGTGAAGGGTCTACACAATATACTGTATAGTATACTGTAAACCTACGGCAGATGTTTTTTTTTAAATTATTTTAAATGCAAGCTTAGAGTACTAGGCATATTTTATATGGCTAATGGTAGTTGGCAGATAATACAAAAGTATTTGTTTTAAGAAAATAAAAATAAACTTAAACTTCCCTCAACTATGTGCGGTATTCGGAATTCTTCAGCACTTTAAAAAGAAAAAAAAAGGAAAATTTGCAATGGTGACCCTGCTGTGTTTTCTGAAATTCAAAAGGAAATGGAAAGGTTTACTTGGAGATGCCACTCAAATCCTATGAGCACCAAGACAACAAAGAAAAAGTAGAACAGTAAAACTTTCCACTGAAAAATTCTGACTGTATAGTATGCCCAATAAAATGTCATGGCCACCCTGACTGAAAAAACATGGAAGTAAAAATGGATACAAGTTTGATTTAGTTTTGAAGGGAAGTGCTTTGAGAGTTGTTCTTTTGATAATCTTCCAAACTGCTTCAGTGTTTTCTGTTATTCGGTATTTCCAGACCAAGACTCAGTAATTTTTTATATTAAAACAGAAGTTTGTTTCGACTTGAAAATAGATAAGGTTGGACTTCCATAGTTTTACACGATTCAGCCCCTAGATTCACCAATCACATTTATTCCATTTAGTGAGTACACTGTGGAAGTAGCCGAAAAAAGGGAGCTTTTAATTTTTGCAAAGCACCACAACGTAAGATCCCCTGGGTGACAAATCAGATATAATAACTACCTATTAGGATACGGTGGCAGAGCTCTCGCTTTTGGTCCATCCAATTAAAATGGCTCAGTCATTACAGGCATACGATGTCCTGGAAGATCGATGCATCTGCACGAAATCCAGCCATTCACATTTAATGTATTCACCGATTAGGAGCGCAGAGACAAAAAAAGACGAGACAGGCGTTAATGTTGACAGCGGGCTTCATTTTTAAAAGGAGAAATATTCTAACAAGGCCCAGCACTATGATCTTCATCTAAATGGTTGGGATGATGTCACGGTTCCTTTCTCAAGTCATCATTGAGGAAGTTACAATCTTTCTGCTCCAGCAAATATACCCCTTTCAACTATTGTTAGAGACTAATGCAATATGCCACACAGAGAATAGGCCCCCTCTTACACAGCTCTCTATAAATAGCTTTCGACTCAATCTATCCAACGTTTCATAGATTTATTTCAGATAGAATCTGCTTCCAACCCGATGAATTATGTTTAAAGGCTGTGAAAGTCGGTGCAGGCTCCTGTCCCCAGTAATATTTAGCCTAAAGCTGCTTAAAAGGATATAGGGGCTCTCCGGTGGCGTAGTGGATAGAGCGTGTACCATATTGGCTACGGCCTTCGTTGCAGTGGTCGAGGGTTCGAGTCCGACCCGTGGACCTTTACTGAGGTCATCCCCCCTCTCTCTCTGTCTCCCCATTTCAACTCTGTACTCTCAAATAAAGCTTGAAAATGCCAACAAAAAAAAAGTTAGATTTCTGCATTCTTAAGGAGAAAATGTTGGTTCATTCCTTCCTTTATTTGCATTGTTTCGTTCCGTATCTTACTCAATAAATAATTTTTTGGCATGTGGTAACACAGTGGCACACAGGTACAACAAAGTCAAAGACAGGCATACATCTACATCCTGGTAGTGAAGCAATGGTTAGTTTTGTGTTGCCTTCATTTTCGCTTCAAAATAACTTTGAAACCAACTTTTACATTAGTTCTATTTTCTGAGGGCTTGTTTCCTACCCTGTCCTAGATGCCAACATTGCTGCAACAACACTCCTGTCACTGGTTACCAATGGCTGGCCGCATGCTGTGCTGGGAACGGATCAGGCCCATGAATAAACCTTACACGCTAGCCTGTGCACTCGGCTCTGTATCAGCCAATCTTTACATAAATAACAGGTGTGTACTTAAGCACTTCTGGGCAGGAAATACACTGTCCCATGTTTCACTGTGGCTCATGTTATATTGACATGTTAATGTTTCTTGTGTGTGCTTTTCTTTTCAAGATCATTGTAGACCATTCTAAAAGTTACAGCATGGCTCTCCATGAATGAAAACACTGAGCCAATTGTTTCTGTCAATGGCTTGCAGTTTCACCAACAATGACTGAGCTCAGATCCCAGTTTATACCCCTTCCTGCCATTGGAAAGTAGGACACATTTTTTGCTTTGTTGTACAGAAAATGGAACACAAAAAGATGAACGGTGGAGTGTATGGCATTTGGCAGTGGGTGACAAATACATTATTGCTTTGCGCACAGCAGCAAACAATTGTGCTGCTTTGGAGAGTGAGCTGTCACAGTCCCCTGCGCCCAGACGGCATCACACCATAAATATCAATAAAAGAGAGAAAGTGAAATGCCTCAGGGAAGGACTGAAACGAAGTATATGAATTAGAAATGTCACCAATACATTTTGGAAAAGGAGAGAAGGTCCACAGCACGGTTCTCAATTCATTCCGGAACAAGACACATTTTACCTTGAGGGAGATAACATCTAATGATAGCCAGCTGTGGACTCCTGTCAGCTCAAATGAGAACAACGGCATAACCATCTTTTGAGACCTACTAAAAAAAAACAATGCATGAATAAATGATGATCGCAATTTCCCAAACTCCGAGGAGATGTCCTCAGATTAGTTGTGTTGTCCGACCATCAGTACCTTTTAACAGTGATACAAAGCCAATCTTCACATTTGAGAGGATCGATAATGTTTCGCCATTATTGCTTGATAAATAACTTAACAGGACTAATCAATTGATGAAAGCTCTGCAAAAGTGCTGCTGAGTGTACTTTGAATTAGAGTTGTTGTGTCAAGTAAATGTATAGATTCATGACAAAGATGAATTTTGTTCCAGTTTTTTTTATATTAAGTAATTTGATAAAAACTATTGTACTCAAATATTGAGATAAAGTGTTGACACCCAGATATAAAGCAGTGATAGGTGAGTGCACCGATAAAATTATATTTTTGTATCATCTTTACCAATTACGTAATTTATACCTGAGCTCACTCAGAGTTTTCATTATTACAGAACTCCAATTCAGATGCTAAAATTTTCTCATTGTGTCTTTGTCTCTAATCAAAATGCAATTTCTAACTCTACAACTTGTGGTCAGCCATGCATTAATAGATTATCCCTACATTCAGTGATTCAGACTTTATTGTATAGCATGTTTGCAGTGTTTTCTCATTTCTGTAATGGGTGAGAAAGGCAAAAAAACAAAGCCCATTGTGAGGCAAGAAGC
The DNA here is from genome assembly GCF_949987685.1 of Ammodytes marinus. Classification (NCBI taxonomy): domain Eukaryota; kingdom Metazoa; phylum Chordata; class Actinopteri; order Uranoscopiformes; family Ammodytidae; genus Ammodytes; species Ammodytes marinus. The sequence continues at coordinate 11,482,790 of NC_137218.1, forward strand.
GTATGAACTCTAACGCGCCCCACACACATCCTGCGTCTACCTCTGGAGCGCGTCGCCTTACCTTACTGCTGCCTCTCTCGGACTTTTCTCGGACACACATGCAACGTCTCAGCAGCTGCTGCTGCTGGTTGGAAGTTTTATTTTGAAGGGGACACACCAGGAAATGGTGAAACTACAGCGAAAGCTGCCAGTATGAAGTCAATATGACTCTCAGCAGAGTATTTAAAAAATCACTTTACTGATTTATACGGGAGAGAGAGAGGGGGGTGTGGTCGGGGAAGAAGAAGGCCGTAGACACAGATAGAGCAACGGAAAACTGTTGCGCTCATCATGATCTTTTTTATTTCTTCACTATATTGGATCTCTATATGTGTCATTTATCCAAAAATGAAATGCCAGAACTAATTGAAAATTAGGTTTTGAATCCCTCGGATTTTGATTGCACAATTACATCGTAAAATAAAGGGATTATTTGCGTATACGACTGAGGGATGTTTTATTTTGAAATAAACACACCGGGTAAACGTGTAACTAGAGTGAATGCTGCTGGTATGACTGTCAGCAGAGTATTTCTCTATCAGTTAAAGCACAGAGACGCGAGAGAGACGCGCTGCTCTCAGAAAAAAATAGGCGAGCCTCCTGAGGTGAAGGGGAGCGGCGCTGCAGACGTGCCTCCGACGCGCCTCAGCAGTGCGTCTGAGGTTGGATGTGTGCTCGCTCTACGTTGATTTCACAGTCTGTGACCAAAAGTCAGACGCAGACGCGAGGTAGACGCGCAGTAGAGGTAGGATGTGTGTGGGGCGCGTAAGGCCTTATCAATTAGCTGTGTTATTTCCTCTGTGGCACCAAATAAAAGGGGCATTATGCATCACACCTGGCGAGACAGATGTCTGGATGAGGGCTATCTGGAAGCCGTTTGTCCCTCTCTGGTGACTTCACCTACGACACACAGTCATAAATGAAACGGAGACAGAAACTAAACTTTAACCTGTTGTGCTGAAGACTGCTCTGTTCTCTTTTCAGCTTGTCCAGCTGTAGTGTGCCTGTGCTTTTGTTGTTTTGATAATAAACAAAGACAATCACGCTTTGAGTTTTAATGAGACTCTGTTTTAGCAAGTCATTGTTTGAGCTTTGTATTGTCACCCACTGGAAAAAGTAGCCTATCCCACGCACCTTCTGACCTGCAGCTCATTTTGGCTCTATAGGATCCATTTAGGGGGCTTGGAAATGTCATAACAAAGACAGTTATTTATTAGGCTCAATTGTTTGACCACATAGGGAAGAGAGAATGAGAGACACTTATCTGGCCTGCAGCCTGATGAAGCTCAAGTGAACAATTCTTAATAAGAAAAATAGCCCCAGCTTGTGAGGTAGGAAAAACAGTTGAGGCCAGTGGTGTTTTCCTCTAATAGACATGTTTTCCATTAGAGTATTATTCCCCAGTGCTGTAGCCTAATATGCTGACTGACAGCTCAATCCTTTTTTCTTCAGCCTAAGGCGAGGGATTTCACATGTTTCTTTGCTATTGAAGTTTGTGACAACTGCTGATCTGCATAATGAGAAATACAAGATAATTCCTTTGGTTGTTTGGATGTTGAGAAATTGCCAATTGTAACCTTGAAATATTAGTCACCGCAAATGTTGGCAACTATTTAAGCTTATTTCAATGTGGCACACAGTAGGCTACATAACATGTTAAATAACAAAATGTTTTATATATTTATTATTATTTTATAAACTGTTTTGATGCCCTTTATACATCACAATTATACTTAGCAATACTTGGAATACATTGATATTATTATTAATTGCCATAAACTCAGATTAAGTCATGGTCATGAATATTTAAAGGGGACATATTATGAAAAACAAAACATTGCAGGTGTTTGGGCACCCTTTTAGGTTATTGGGGTCTCTACCAGCACACACAAGCTTCAAAAAAACAAATGTGTCAGTTTCTTCAGGGATGCTTTATTAGAAAAAAGGGGGATTTGAAGGTTTCTTCCAAAAAACACAGACTGGTGACGAAACCGGTCGGTTTTCATTATCATAAATACTCCCACGGGAAAGCTTACCAGAAACTCGGTAGTTGATTGGCTAATCAAGACGCCCCGTTGGTAACCACACACAGCTGAGCCTCCACTCGCTCATGCAACAACAGAGGAGAAGCAAGCTGCAGTGTTAGCTCATCCTCAAGCTACCATCACACCCCAGCCTCGAAGCAGACCGGGGCTGAATGGATTTACTTAATTTTTTGTTTGGCTATGCCCAGCAAAGGTTGGCAATCTAGTGTGATCTGCTGTTATACTGGAGTGTGGAGGAGATTGTGCCTGGAAGACAGAGAGACACCATCTCTCCTCTGGAAATGTAAGTAGTCCTATTTAAAAACAAATCTGTCCGTTTATGAGTTCAATGTGTGTAATGTGCTTTAATTTATCCCTCCTATAATAACCAACGCCGACTGAAACGAGAGAATGTCTCTGGGTTAAGTAGTTAGCGTTAGCGCCCGTTAGCTTTTATGCTAACGGTTAGATCTGTGAGTCTGTCCGTGACAGCCCCTGTGTGAAAACGGACGGTGAAACTGTATGGTGTGTTGGAAACTGAAGAGTATTTGTTTGTTGTTGACAGTGTGTAGTTATGCAAGCAGTCGTGGTACATGCAGCAGTAGGCCTATTACATCTCCAGTGTCATATAATAGACAGGAATAGCCTCCTGTAAGTTGCCTCTGCTGCTGTTTGTTTCCTGTCCATTATATTTCAAAAAGCACACAGTATCACTCAGAACTCGTTTCTTCTTGAGCAAGGGCTATACTGAACTTATTAGTGGCACATCTTATTTAATAATGGAAGAAAAAATATATTTTCATTAGTTTGTAGCTTTGCCATAACTACAGATGTATCATGTATGTAGGCTACACATGATGTAACATTGAATGTGCCATGTTTTACAGCTATCTGGGTGACCTGACGGAGCGTTGACCCACAAGGACCGTCACACTATCTGTTCCATCAGAGGAGACTGTTCACTGGGTGGAACAGGTGGTCTTCTTCAGGGCCCACCAGCAACAACTGGACAGTTACATACAATATGGCTTTGCTTCTGTTTGAATTATGTACACTTTATATTTCCATTTCACTGGCTATGAATAAACTGCTTTATTTTTAAGTATGGTTTTGGTCATTTTAAAATGTAATGATACTGTTTCAAAGAAAAAATCTTCAGAGAGATAAAGGGTTGAATTAAAAAACGTATAAGTCAATGCATGTAGATCGGTCTGAAAACTAGTCCAACATCCTGACTATGAAAATGTGAGTTTCAAGTAATCCTTTACTACACGAAGCAAACAGTGACAGTAAGCAACACAATACATGTTTTAACAGTAAAACTTTATTATAAATGAGTGATCACAATACAAATGATACATTACCTACTAGATATTGAAAGGGTGTCAGATAATTTGCAGCTCTGACTGTAATTGTTTCTATATATTTTTTTTTTACAAAAGATAATGTCTTTCCAGTGGATCTTGACATGATACATTCCTTTCCTGCCACGTTACTGTACATTTACAGCATGGCTTCACTTCACAACCAAAGCTTTTTCACTCCACTGGGTTGTAGATCATTCCCCAGTTTAACCTGTAGAGACATACATAAAACGTTGTATGTTACAAGTTGAGAGTTTATTCATAAATACTTAGCTCATATTCTGTTACTGACTGTGACATATTTAAACTGTATTTACCTGAGGATAATGTCAGGGAAACCAGAAATCTTGATGCAATTTTCACAGCTCAGACTCCTGCCTGACCAGGTTCAGTTGTAAAGCTTTTGGTTTAGAAGTGATAAGTGTGCTGATATTTGCTGTAGAAATGAAGGTAAACATGGTAACATCGATCTCCATGCTACATTGGCCAAAAGTAAACAAAACTGACAGCTGGGCGTGTGCCATGCCCATATAGGTAGGTATAGAGTAAATGAGCAGGGCGGTGCATGCACGCCCATGTAGATAGGAAGGGGGTAGATGTCAAAACCAAATTTTTTAGGGAGAGGCCAAAAAAGGCCTGAAAAGGCAATGAAGAAATGGGCATTGGTAGAAAACTAATGGCGCTTTTCCACCGCAAATGTAGCTCGACTCGACTCAACTCGACTCGACTCAACTTGGTTTGGTAGCAGCACGGGTCGTTTTCCACCGCAAATAGTACCTGCTGAACGTGGGCGGGGTCGTCGTAAGGGGCTGAAAGCCTACTCCGGAGCAAAGTAGCAGAGCAGAAATTGCGAGCAGTTGTTGCACTATTAACTGAACCAACCGCCAAAAACACGGATGAAAAATGTTTAAGAAAGGGATGCGTCACGTACATCCCTATGCACGTAAACACGGGCATGATAAAGTTGACTGTTTAGTGCTTGTTTCAGGATACGTGTTTTCAAATGTAAGCCGTGTCTCAGCCTGAATATTTTATTGAGGTAATCAGTTCAGTCCGAGGCTTGTAATGTAATCGCTCGCTATCATGTCTGTCCCAGCTGGCTACTTAGCCTAGCTGCTAGCTGCCCTACATGTCTCCTCTCGTATGATAAGTAACTTCCCCAACAACCAACACTGGGTGAGCTTAGCGAATATATGGAAAATAAATTCAGATCTGTGATGCAAATCAAATGAAAGAGAGCCAGAGAAGGCTGCACGCGGCGTAAATACACTCAAAAGTCCCGGAGAGTTGGGGAGAATAAACAACAGAATGAAGCCGGTAGTCTCTGGCCACTGATTGGCCAGACAATAGTCTCTGGCCAATCAGTGGCCGGCCGTCTGCCGACGTCACCTTTTAGCATCGGCTCAGCTCGCTTGGAACCTAGAGCGAGGCAATACCAAAAAAGCAGCCGCTACGTGGTACCAGGTACCATGAAATTGCGGTGGAAAAGCCAAAAATGCGAGTTGAGTCGAGTCGAGTCGAGTCGAGCTGATACCATGCGGTGGAAAAGCGCCATTATGGGCTTTTTGTACAATAGACCATTAAAACCTTTTCTAGTAGACCTCGGAAATACACATTTAAACCCGAGTTTTTGCATAATATGTCCCCTTTAATAGGCAACATGTGTGTATTATGATGTGTTCTTGAAAACACTTAGCAAAGTGTTGCTATCACATTCAGCTAAATATCTCTTTTAGTTTTCTACTAATGTGTTGGCAGTCACACTCATCCACTTCATCTGATGCGTAACAGCCAGTTTCTGGCACCACGATGTGTAATTATCTATTTTAGCTGCTCCGGATAGACGAATCAAGACAGCCCAAGCACCAGCCATCTGGCTGTGTGAGATCTCTCAAGTCTCTGCTGGCAAAAACACAAATGTGTTTTCACCCTCCCTGTTCAGGCACCCACCATAAAAACCTCCGCTGTTCATGTTTTACAGATTGCGTATTTGTCACGGTCACTTGGACACTGTCTCAGTGATTGTGTGTGCTCCATAATTCCAGCTGCCATTCAAATGGCCAGTTTGGCTGGTTTTACCTCTCCTGGCCTGGCAGGAATTTAAAGACCATTGCTGTAATTTTCAGATAAAAGATAATTTTTTTTTGAGATCCTTGAAATTCATAAAAGTGAAGGCTCTTTGTTAAACATGACACGTTTTACCATGCAGTAACAATGTGATAAACTGAGGTTGAAACCACTGTTTAGAATAAAACACTATTTACAGGGTTTAGATAAAGAACAAGTAGAATGTTAAACCGAAACATTCAACCTTTCTTTCAGAATCACAAACTCGTTCTGGAAACTCATGCTTCGTTCCTTTGAGCACATCAAACAGCCTGGGCAGTACTTTAAACATGGAAGCTATACATCACCAAATAAAGCATTGCCATTGTGTGTTATGGAAAAAAAGACTTAATCTTAAAGACTTGAGCATAGGTCATAGCGGTCTTGATTGTAGACAGAAGGCCTATTACAGTTGTTATCTGTGTGAAACAGGGCCAGATGGGGCCTAACCTTGGCTTAATCCCCACTGGGCAATGATCTTATAGCTCTAATTAGCTGCTTTTAGAATCCTGCAAAGCTAGTTATGCCTCTGCCTCTCACACATTGGCTCACAGTGGAGTCATGTACAGAATAACAAATCTCAACTGTTTTGGAGCTGATGACATTCACTGACGCAACATAATGTTGATTTGACATGTATGCTTCAATGAAATGTGCATACAGGATGTATTATAAGTCAATGATAGCCAAGAGAATATTCTACTTCATAATTTATTTTTTTCATGTTTTTTTTCCCACGAAAAAACACTACAAAATATTTATTCAAAACAAAAGTAAATAGTCAGGAACTCCTAAGGAATGTTGTGCAATCCAATTCACCAACGTAACACCATGATATAACACCCTGTAACAGTCTAGCTATCTACAATATCTATGCATGGAGAACTATAGTATATCATTTCTGCTCTCTAGCACAAAAGTCTAATACGAACAAGCTCACCCATCACCCTGATATCCACAACACCTGCTATTTGAAGGGCACACCACCTCCTCTATTGGCACTGAATGCTGGCATTGGACTTAAAATATATGAGGTGTGGAATAATCAAATATTAATGTCATTCCCAGGCACACTGGGCTGCAGTACAACAGTCCTGCAATAACCAGCCCTATAAAGCTTCTATTGCTCAGTGTTTGCTGACATTGTGTCAGTGAGGTCATGATAAAGGCTGGTAAAGAAAATCGACGTATATTCTGATATTTCTAATCGATTCATAATTTGCAAAAATCTATTCAAAAAGTAAACATTTATGATTTCTTATTTTTTTTAATATAGGGGAAGGTGGGGTGATTTGTGCAACTTTTTACTCAAAGTGATTTTAAAGTGAGGCCTTGACAGTTATGTCTCCAACTCAAATATGTACATATATTTCAGGATGTTGTGCATCCCTGGCAATAAAAACTTTGGATCTGGAATAAACTGTTTAAGAAATATAGCTTTCGGAAAAAAAGTTGTCTTGTCGCACAAATCACCCCACGTAGTGGGGTGATTTGTGCGTCATTGTGTCACAATGACAAAGTCACCATCATCATCTTTCTGGCCATCTGAACTCTCATCAGTGGTGTCGTTAAGTGGAATTGAGATGTCACTCTCTTCTGAGCTACTGTAGACAATCACTTTCTTTTGGTGACCAGCGTATACAGCCATGCCACTGGCACAACTCTCAGAAATGTACTTTGCACTAGTTGCTCCGTGCTTGTGGAACCAACTGCCACCTGACAAATGTGATTCCCCCTACATTTCTGCCTTTAAATCAAGGCTCAAAACCCATATGTACACCCTGGTGTTTCCTCCCCATTAACTATCTTACCTCTGCACTACTATCTGTGTTTATGTGGATGTATGGGCTTTACGTCTTTTATTTTGGTTATTGTTATTGTACCTTCATTGTTTACCTACTGAATGCACTATGTACAGCACTTTGGACAGTGCAAACTGTCATAAATGTGCTTTTATAAATACATTTTACTTACTTACTTACTTATAACTCACCCAGGCCCTTGCGCACAAATCACCCCATCCCCAGAATTTTGGATAATAGGCATGATGCAGCAATTTAGGGTTGACATTGTGCTAACTATATAGACTCAAAGTGTAGCATACCAAAGCACTAAAACATGTGTCAAATGTTTTCAAACGTGTCTATAATTGTTCAGACACAATAATCAAAAAACCTTGATCATGGAAATTTTACTTTGAAAGGCAAAACACAGTTTTTTGAGCTTAAACGTGCTTATATCTTATTCCTTGTGTCTCCCTTCTTTACAGGATGAGTCAAATGGACGGCTCTTCTTAAATATGTGGTCACATTTCCAATTTCTTCCACGGTTTTCTAGAAACAAGGGGTTTTGCAACTTCCAAAATGCACAAATCACCCCACCTTCCCCTACAGTATATGGATTCAACAATGTCTTGAATGAAGAAGGAGTGTTCTCCTCTCAGACACATATAATATAATATATCAGCATCACAATGTGTACAGCTTTGGAAACTGTATTGGCGTCCTTGACACGGTGTCACGAAGCATTTACAGCTGGCAAGCCGTACTGGAAGCAGTAGATTGTCAATATCCTGTTGTATTGGAATACCTGTAGGCCTATATAGGTTTGGTCAACTAAGGTTCACATGAAGGAAATTTGAGTCACTTGAAAAATGATTTTAAGACTTAAAGATTTCAAGAGGGCTTTATAATCTCAGAAACGTTCCTAGGCTACTCCTGTGTGGATATAATGAACCATTCCACAATGTTGAACACTGGAAAAGAAGCTTGGCAATTTTGTTTAGCATCACTTATTCAACCCAGGTCCCAGCATGGACTTTTCAGTCACTCAGAAATACTTAATTTCCCCCACAAAAAGCCAGACTGTTTTAATTAGGCATGAGTCACCAGCTGTGGCAGTATTGATCTGCATTTCTGCAGGTGATGATGGATGATGGATTTGTTAGATTTCAGCCCTCGGACGGACGAGACATGACAAGATATTCTGTTAACATGGAGAAATCCATTCTAACATTGAATTGGACGATTCACTCACTCACTCCCTCTCTATCTCACCCTGTCCATCCATCATTCCTCCTCTCTTTTTTGTCACCTGTTCTCCATCCCTCCATCTTTCTATTCTCTCTTCCACATGTCTCTCTGTTTCCTTTCCTCTTGTCATCATGGCTTTTATCTGCCTTTGCAGTCCTCCATTTTTTCCCTGCATCAGGAGGTGAGGTTTTTTCCTTTATGTCCTCAGTCAGTAATTACACAGTAGCACTTAAACCCATCATTGCATTGCATTCCTAATCATATGCTGGCAAAGGGATAATCTACGTTTGACAAGTTAGAGCTGACAATCACTGCATACGAGTGTCCTTATTTAGACTACCGGTATGTTCACTACTAACCTGCGTCCAGCTATGTACTAGCTATTCACCTTGTCTCGTTACTCTACTCCAAACTCCTTTCCTCTCTTCGGTATGAAATTGGTGCCACCTCATAATCTGTGCAGTTAATGGATTTAAGCTTTGACCTAATGTGATATTTAAAGTGGTGCTCTTGAAATAATAAAAAAAAACAATGTAAAAGTGGTCAACTTTATTTCTCTGTGTGACGGTGGGAGCCTACAAAGAAGGAAAATGAGCATGTGCTATATGTTGACATACTTACCAAAACCATGGTGCAGGAAAGGATAATGCAGGAAAATGTCCTTGCAATGGAGTAACACACGTGACACGCAAGAGGGGAAAAACCCGCTTCAGGATTAAAATTAGAACAAAAAAGAGTAAAGGTAAAGTGTAGACGCGTGTGTGTGTGTGTTGTGTACAAAGGGTGTTTTTTCCTCAAATTAGATGCCTTTATGTAAATGCATAACTTACTGTATCTTTTCAAATAACATATTTTATTTGTAAAATTACTTCTTCTGTCTTTGTACCATACAATATGCCAGAGTGCAGTCTTCAAAGTAAAATTTAAATTGTACTCAACAACTAAAGCTAATGTTCCATGTATATCATCATATCTCAAACCCTAATATAATTGAGTCACTAAAACAATAAATTACATGTAGGTTAATCATTATTTTAAATAGCCTACTTCAACACATGTCTAAATAAATAGTCTACGAATGGTCTCCTGACTATGAAACACATTTCTTTAACAGCCAATAGGCCTAGTGGGCAAAATACAACGGATGTTATACAGTAATTCCCCTAGCCTATTGAATGGTACCACCTTTTCAGCATTAATAAAGGTGAGAAAAAAACTGTAGCGGATGCAGCAGGAGCATGGACATATACAGGATCAGGAGTCATGCTCATACCGTCACGATAGGCGACATAAAAAAAATAGAAAAGAAGAAACTGAAAAAAACGGCCCCTGAAACAGCGGGAAAGAGCGCCACCAAGGCAGGCCTACGCTCAGCAGCAGTATACGGCCTACACCAAAACTACAAGAGAGCCTGCACAGTTTTTACACAGAGACAACTAGTGGTATCAAGGTGAGTGTATTGTTGTTATTGTAGCCTACTCACCTGTTCGAACCGAACCATATGTAGCCTATCCTCATTGTTAGACATTCTGTATCTGACACTTTGCACCAGGTCCAACTCAATAGCTCGTGTATTTATGCTGGAAATTTGGCTACTCTCTGCGGTCACAGCAATTTGACTGAATCTGACACACACACACACACACACACACACACACACACACACACACACACACACACACACACACACACACACACACACACACACACACACACACACACACACACACACACACACACACACACACACACACACAATAAGTTGAGAAGGTAAGTTTCTCATCGCATGTAGTAAATTGTACTTGACTACTTCAATTACAATCAATAGCTGTATGATCCAGCGTGAGCATTTAGCATGTTAGCCAGACCCATCTGTTGGTAACGGGACATTTTGGGTGCCTTTGCACGGAAGTTTGGGTCAACTGGCGTGCTCGTAGGGCAATGCATGTGTTTGTTTGAACTATGCCAAGGGTGAAATACTCCCTGATGTTAATTTGTGTCTGTGCTTTGTTTTAGGCTACTGCTCACTATCAGCTAGGCCCAGAGAATCAGAATTTGTTCAGAATAGGCTCATCTCTGGAGCTTTGCTCACCTGTGGCTTCAGGCAGACTGGTAAGCAGACAGACAGGTGAATAGACAAATTAGCGTCATATTTTCTGCAGCAGCTGCTGATTTGGTATGCTGTTTCATTCTCACAGTATTGCATTTGACTAGTCTATTAATACGAGAAAACTTTATTTTTATAGCACAGTCTATCTTACAAGAAACAAATTCCAAAGTGCTTTACAATGATATAATTGTTCAATTGATTATTGACTGTTGTTTTAACTATGTAACAAATTAACAGAGTATGCATCACATGCAACTCTGCAAGGAATTATCTTACCACTAAAATAGCAGGTGTGTCGACATCACTTTCTCCAAACACATTGCGCACTGCGTATGTGCGCGGCTCGCGTGGGCGTCATTTGAATGTGCGTTCCTCGGTGCGCGCATTTACCTGCCACTTGAAGACCTGCCGGCTGCTCGCTCTTATACGCAGTAGAAGCAAGATAAAGGCCCCGCCGCACTCTCTCAGGTAAGAGGTTCTGCCTATACACTTTGCTGACTATACACTTTGCTGCTAAACTTTATTTAATTTTTTAAATGACTCTCCTCCTTCAGCTTTGGTCATTTGTATAACTCCTGTCGTGCCAGTTGCACAATATATTGATATGCCCCCCATTATTAAAACACAGCCTAGACACTCTTCACCAGGTTCACACACACACACACACACACACACACACAATCAATTGAACCCATACCATGGTATATAACCAAGTACTTTTTTTTAAAACAAAACATCTTTATCATTATCAAATTTTCGTTTTGTGTATTGTACTTTTGATAACCTTCTTTCCTATTTTGCTTGAGGCCTAAAGTCTCATATAAGGCACCTTCAATCTGTAAAGGAAATGCTTGGCGTCTCTTGATTCCCATGCTGATCATGTTCCTATCACCATAGATGGAGGGCTTGGAGGCAAGATCTCCCAGTGACAGAGCATCTGAGTCCTGTTGAATATGAGGCTGAGATTGTAGCAAACTATCCAGCTGGAGGCATCAGGGAGACGCTGCAGAGATATGCACCAAAATGTGAGTGTTAAACTTCACACAAATGTCAGACTTGTGTGGATTCTGGTTAAATGTAGCTGTTTGCAATGACACAGAGTCCCCCAAGGTTGCTGCTGCTAATGACTCTGGTTCAAAAGGAGCTACACTTTCATATATCTTTTGATTAGTCAGGTTAGTTGTGACTCAGAGCTAGGAAACACTTTGGAAACATTTTGTGTTGGGCGCTGTGACCTGGATTGTAATGTCCTTTTAGTTAGGCTGAGAAGAAAAACAACTGTCTGCAAAGATGTTTCAAAGTCACACTGGATTGCTAAGGAGATATGTGGCCATTCCAGCATGAATAAGCACTTTCTCTCCTGTGTAGATCCAGATCACATTTACTTTCTCATCCTATCTTCCATTGTTATTTTTGAAACTTGAAATCCCAAGGATCACATTTTGATCAGTGTGAATCTTAAGAAGCCTCCAATATGAATAATTGGATAATTTTATTTTTGGGGCCAGTCTCTCTACCCCTGCCTCATCTTGACTCACCCTTTCTTACACCTTCCAGTGCCAATTACAATATTCAACTCTGTTGGAGGGCAATACAAGTTTTTACCCAGTGCTTATTTGTAGTTTACCAAAATAAATCCATAATTTATCTTGCAGTCAACGTGATCTGCCAAAGTCAATGCTCACACCCTTGGGAGGGACGCACAGATGAAAGGAATACTAAAAATGCCCAAGTTTGTTTTGAGACAAACAAAGACGGCACTCGCATTGCCATCACACTGCAAAATAGGTGTTGTTTGAGTAGTTGTTGTACGGATGGATTTCTGTAGGGAGTTTATTGCTTCAAAACTCAGAGATTGGGTTAAAAGAGAAATCCCAGCAGTACTCAAAGCAGCAACATATTGCTAATTATCCCAGAATTATTTGGAAAAAAGGAATCAGAAGGATCAACAGATAAACAACCATTTTTTTCCCATGGTACGCCACCAGAGAGATAACCATTTGGTTGAAACATTAAAAAACCTCACTGATTTCCATCATAAGTGCCCTGCTCAAGATGGTAATGACCAAAGCCCTTGAGGGAGAAAGAGCATTATCCATTCTGTCTTTGGCTCAGACCTCTAGCCCCACAGGTTGCTCTTTGTCTCCCTGGTTGCCTGTCTGTATTCCTATCAGTGCCAAAGATCCATACTGTACACTGTGAACATGCTCAGATTGCAGAGCGTTATCCTGTGTCCTTGTGAGTTGCATTCCATTTTGTCCTAAAATCCGCATTGTGAAGCAGTTTACTTAAATCAGGAAGCATTGTTGGCTTATTGCTACAGATCGATCAATAAGGGAGTGCCTAATCTGTTAGCATCAGCAAACACAAAGCAAGAAGACAAAAGGAAAATAACTGTTGGCTGCACTTGGGCAGAGTTGCTTTCTGCTAAATGCAAAGGTTCACATGCCAACATGTTAGCAGTGACACAGTGACAGTGCTTACATGCTTACATGTGTCGTCTTCACCACCTCAGTTTAGTGTGTTAAAATGATAATATTCCCTATTTAGCCCATGCTTGAAGTACAGCTGAGGCTGATAGGGATGTGATTACAGTAGTTTTGTATGTATCTAAGCATTAAGTAAAATTAGCAAAGTGACTAAGATTCATCATGAAGATGTGAGTGGGAAACAAATTGTATGGCACTGTGCCAGTCTAAAATATGTTGAGATATTTTTTTAAAGATTTAGAACTGCTGGTGGCGCTACAGGAAAAGTGAGGGGATAACCAAAGTCATATGTTTCATGTTATGGGAACTAACAAAATAACACATCCACTGCACCCTGAAGAAGGCTCAAGGTCGACACGTGTTGGTGTACTTGAATTGAATTGTGTTGATTTTTTTTTTTATATATTTTTGAAACAAACCCATTTTATGAGCCTGGATCTGGATTATTGTCTGCCACTTTTTTGTCATAACTCTTCTTCCCCTTCGTTAAAGCTCCCATATTATACACATTTCGGTTCTATTATATACACCATATCATATGGTCTTAGTGGTCCCTAATACGTTTTTCTTTAATTGTTTGCTGAAAAAAACTTTCAGATAATTTATTGTACTATGCTGATGTTCAGCTAATCTCACAATGGCCTATTTTTTAAAAAGAGCTGCAGCTCCCCTCGTAAATATACAATCTTTGAGCTCCCCCCGCCCCCTGTCCGGAAGCAAAGCCAGATACGCCTCGCCCTCTGTCTGTCAGGGCCGTGGACCAATAAGAAATAGGGGTGTGGGCTGCACAGTGGAAGCTTCTGGCTTTCCAGTTTTTGAGGTCAGAAAAGGGGAGAATTCTGACTGGAGTATATTGGGGGGAGGGGTGGGGGTTTCAGAAAGGGGGAGAGTGAGAAAAGGAGAGATTGTTATTTTTTAAAATATTTTGTCAGTCTCTAGGCACACCTTGGACCCATAGATATGTTAGAACACATTTAAAAAGTGCATTTAGCATAATATGTGACCTTTAACTTCATTCCTTTCCATCAACAGCGTGGGTTTGAAGGATACCAGGGGGGGTCCTGCCATTTCTTTCAATCAACAAAATAGTTGCTGGATAAAAAAGTATTTGTCATTTGGCATTCTTTTTAGGAACGGAAGGAATCATGGAATCATGAATTATGTTTACACAAGAGAACCTTTTTAGAATTAGTGCCTCCTTGATAAGGACACAGTTGGTACTATAATAACTGAAAGTACATAGTCTTTCATTTTCTTATTCGGACTTGACAGCGCGTTCATTCATTACTACTGGAGAATGGAATTTCATGGACAGAATACGTAAATGAAGATTGAATTGTTCTTTGTAACAATTTATCCTGATATTACATGAACTAGCAGAACAAATACAATCTTAAATGGTGTCCGATTCCTTTTCCTCTGGGCACTGATATTATAGACTAGCCTACATAATGTGATAGACTCAGTCCACAGCGCCCTAATTGGTTCTTCTTTAAATGAAAATGCAAGAAAAAGGCAAGAGTTTACTTGTAGCATTTTTGTATTTGTAGCATTTGTTTTTGTGGATGGTCAGAGTTCTCCTGCTCTGACTTGTAATTGCTATTTTGGAGATGTATGACGCCCACATGCTGTTTATTGGACCTCCTTACTGAAGATGTTTTGTCTCGCTGCTCCTTTTTGGCAATTAGCTGGACCACTGGAGTGCTGCTCATGACCTTCTCAGTTTGTTTCATATCTTCCGCGTTGATCCCATTGCTCATTCTTTATTTATAACATTTTTTCCGTCTCATTTGTTTGTAGATTTTCCTCCTGCGCCCTGTTTAAGGGGTGCACATGTCTAAATGCCATAGTTGATCACATAGTGAATGTGGCTTCTATACAAGTGTAGCACCTGAATGCTGATGTAAGATACGGTACTCACACACTCAATTCCCTTCATCGTGTGTGTGATATCCCAACTGTATACAATTTTAAAAATACAAACAGAAAACAGACAGGTGAAATATTGGTTGAAGTTGTTTAAAGATGTAGATTGTAAAACAAATCTATCTAAATCTTCACCTATAAATGAAAGAAAAGCTGATCACACAAAGCAGAGAACCAGACGCTCTCTTCTTCTCTCATGCTGTTGCTTAATATGGCCTTGAGGAAGTTAACATTAGCTGGAAAAAGCTATATCATTCTCAAAAAGCTGCAAAAATGTTTGAACTAAAACATTTTTGTGTATTTCTACCTAGCTGAGCTGACCTCACGTAATGAGGTTTCCAAGCTTATTGTGCGGTGGTGTAATTGTGTTCCCTCTCTCCATCCTTCCATCATTCAATTCTACATTCAGCAAAAGTTAGACCTACATCTTGTTTTTGCAGAAAAAAACTTAATCACTACAAAAAGCAGATGTGATATATAACCTGATGTTGGAATCACCTCTGGCACAAGCCTACGGTAGAAGTGAGATCTATTTGGCCATGGGCAAAACATTACTTCTCTAGTAGCCCATTGTTTCTTATTTTGTTGGCTGTTTTAAAGTATTCTACCATTGGGGTAATTTGTTAACTGACCTCATCATATTCTCCAGTTGAATGATGATGACCAATACGACCCAGGTGTTTTTCACTAAAGAAACAGGTGTAAATAATAAAATGAAGGATGGATTCCATTTATCTGCTCCCCTTTCAGGCTCCTGGTATTGTGCGAGCTGGCTCACTGCCACCGCTTACTGTGACACTTGAATTGAACGGAGTTATTGTGTAATGTTACATGCTTTTTTCAAACTAAGCTAACATTTCAGATTTAAAAAAAATGCTTTTTCAATTATAGCTATCTTTTTCTTAAAACCTCACAGGTTTTAGAAAATGTTTGTATACAGCAATCATACTTGTTTTTGGATAGACCTTTTTGCTGCATCAAATAATGAAAATTGAGACTTGCAGTAAATTAACTAAAACTTTAAAAAGCTTTCTGGAATCGAAAAATAATTCAAAGAGAAACCACAAAGCAAAACTTCCTTCCTTCTAGTGTCTTTTCTACAGCTATCAACTGTATTTCAGGAAAGTGCGGCTCCTCAAACCCACCTTTTTCTTCTCACATTCTCCATATACAACCAAACTCTACATCTCACTCTTCACCCCTCCTTTATCTTTGCTAAAGCCCATTAAACCCTTCACAAGCTTTAATCAAAGACCGCACATGTATTTGACAGCATGCATACATAGTGAATGACCATCAGCTGACAAGCGGTAATTTCCCTAACTTATTACCTAGCTATACTCCCTGGAAGGCAGTTGAATAGAGATTGATGTCTTGGCAATAATCATTCAGGTATCAGTTTGCATTAAGAACTCCTAAGGGAAAGTTATCCACCATGCAGACCCAATCTTATAATGGTCAAACTAGTGGAGGGTTTAAATTGATCCTGTTTGAGAGGAACCCCTTCTAGCTTGAGGACGGATCCAGGTTATTACATTGTGATTATTTTAAATTAGTCACCTAATTTCGTAGGAGGTTCTTAATGTCTTTCAAGACAGCGGCCCATTGAGGAATCTGTGGAGAAAGTCATTATGGTGAGGAGATCAGGAAGTTTCGGCACAGCAGTCAGGTGCCGGCAGACCAGAAGGAGTACAGCTTTTGTTGTTGAAGATGCAAGAAGGCCACACATCCCGCAAGTTGGCGTCTGCCTTTTTTTCCTGCGACCGTGTTAACAGATTAGCACCACTGACGCACTGCCGACAGAGGTCGGACAGGTGTCGGACAGGCATCAGCTGAGACGCACACCTTCACCTCAGGAAGCTCGCCTATTTTTTTCGCGATACTCTCTGCTAAAACAAGATGAATAATCTGTTGACAGTCATATTGACATCATACCAGCAGCATTCACATGGTTTCACCATTTCCTGGTATGTCTTTCAAAATAAAGCCTCAGGCTCCCACAAGTGCAAATGTGGAGAAAAAAAAGATTATACAATTAGGCACAAACACTTCAGTCAGAGCTCAATATTATCAATGTACTGTATATGTATAATATTAATGGGACTTATTAAATGAAAACGTTATGTAGAAATACAGTGCTGCAGCAGCAGTGCATGTGTGGCCAACAATTGCGACAACAGAGAGGCGCAGCAGTTTGAGACGCAGACGTGTCACAGAGGTAGACAGAGGATGTGTTTATGAAGAGATTCCAAAGTAGATTTCTTGTCAAGTCTCCTAGTTCCTTACAAGGGGGAAAACCTCATCCGACTGCACTATTTTTGACACTTAAACACATCACAACTCAAGACTGATTTAAAAAAATAAATAAATTGTGGGTCTTGGCAATGGCCGCTGTCTCTCTGAATTTTTAAAAGCAATTGACTGGTTTATCAGCAAGTGAAAGTAGTTCAGTCATTGCTCTTGTCACAAAATAATGGTTATTGGGGAGAGCTTGAAGCTGCAAAGACCGATTATCTGCAAGAGAACACTTGACTGCCTCTGCCGAGTTATTCGCATGGGCCGAAAAAGAATGAGCTGTGCCAAGATTTGCACAAAAACTGTTCTCCATTCTAAGGTGCCACATGGCTTACCTCAAATCATCTTCAAATTTGATATACCCTAATTGACCTTAACAAATGATACGATGAATACAAGTTAAAGAGATATATCAACAATAGTTTTGAAAGTACTGTATTTGACAAAATGTTTAATGGAAAATACCAAAATCTATTAATGATATATTCAACAAATCAACTGGCCAAGCCACCATGGCAACAGGACTAGAAATATTCTTGTGAAGGAAGAGCTGAGTACACAATACAATACAATCACAAAGAAGACATATTGACACATACACACCAATGCGTAGGATAGGGTGTGTGGGTGTGAAGGGGGTAAGCATGCAATGCGGTGGGAGTGTTTTGATAATGGATAGATTTTAAAGAGAAAGGACTGTTGACATTACTTGAGAAAAATTATGAGGGAAGAACACAATGGTGGCGGGCATCAAAAAAGCAAAGGAAGGACCTCAAATACAATGGTTTATTATAATATAGCTGTCTGTCTTTCATTTACCCCAGGACCTATTGTTAACTTATGTTGGTAAATGGAGACAGCAGAAGCCATTTACAAACCTCGAGCCCGAAGCTAAATTCTAATGTGGGATCCACTACAATCTTTCTTCCTTTATAAACAGGTTTGCTCACACTGTTGGTCGGAGGATAAGTGGACCACTATAGAACAGAATGAGGTCTAAACAAACAATTATTTTTGAATAAAATATTTTCTATAACATCTTCATAAAAGTGAATATTAACATTCATACAAACATGACATTTTAGAAAATATAAAATGTAGTAACTAATCAAATACAACACTTAGCTTGGCACTCATGTTTTTTTTCTCGATATTTTTGTCTTATCATTTTATCTAAATTGTAAACATTGAAACCCATTTTAAAATGAGGAGAAGGTAGGGCCCTTGTGTAATGTACCGCATAGGGCTGCAACGATGGCAGCAGCAGTCCAGCCATCGAGGTGCACCCACACCTAATTAACCTCTGCCTTTTATGAGTGTGATTTGAAAGATGCTGTGGGAAGAACCTCATCAATCTTTGTGCCAGATAAGTGGGATGTGTGTCGGAGTAGAAGAGCTATCTTTCTAGGCTGAAAAAAACTCTTGCATTTAATGTATGTAGTGTGCTGGGGAACAATTGATTTCTGTTGGATGTATTCCCAACAGGGGAGCCATGAGTACGGAAGCTTTTTTTTATAGTGTGTGCATGACTTTATTGGTGAACATGGTAACAGATTGATCCTTCTGTTTGTTGCCATGTCTCAGGGGTCAGTAGGGGTATTATTGTTGGGTCAGTTAAATATATCCCTTTTTTCCAGCACAATTTTTGTTAAATTTCAGCCAGTGATTTTTGCCATTTCACACAATAGCTCAAAGAACATGTTGAAGAAACACCTGTGTGGCTTCATTAATGGGCAATAAATTGAGCACAAAGCTTATCAAAAACTCTAATGCCTTGTCTGTTCCCCTTCCCCCAGGATCACAGAGGAGAAATGCCCTGTCACATAGGGAAGTGTTGACATAGCACTCTCGGATTCCGTAATTACCTCGGCTTAAAATACCAACCAGACTTTATGCCAGCTGATCTCACTAACTATGCATTTATCAGCTTTAAACAACTACACTCACCGGCCACTTTATTAGGTACAGCGGTTCATTTTCTTGTTAACACATATAACTAATCAGCCAATCACATGTCAGCATCTCAATGCATTTAGGCATGTTGACCTGGACGGGATAACTTATTGAGGTTGAAAACGAGCAACAGAATGGGGAAGAAAGGGGTTTTAAGTGACATGGCAATGTTTAGGGTGCCAGGAGGGCTGGTATGAGTATTTCAGAAACTGCCTATCTACTGGGATTTTCACTCCAAACCATCTCTAGGGTTTACAGAGAATGGTCCGAAAAAGAAAAAATATCCAGTATGCAGCATTTGTGTGGACGTAAAATGCCTTTTGAAGTCAGAGGTCAGTGGAGGATGGGCATAGTGGTTCGAGATGATAGAAAGGCAGCAGTAACTCAAATAATCACTCGTTACAACCAGGGTATGCAGAATACCATTTCTGAACGCAAAACACGCTACAGCAACAGAAGACCCCACCGGGTGCCACTCCTGTCAGCTAAGAACAGGGAACTGACGCTACAATTCACACAGGATCACCAAAATTGGACAATAGAAGATTGAAAAATCATGCTTGGTCTGATGAGTCTCGATTTCAGTTGTGACATTCAGATGGCAGGTTCAGAATTTGGCGTAAACAACATGAAAGTATGGATCCATCCTGCCGTGCACCATCAACCACGCCATGTTCAAAGTCACAAAAAAACCCTTTCCTCCCCATTTTGATGTTCGGTTTGACTTCAGTACATTGTCTTGACCACGTCTAAATGCATTAAATTGCTGCCATGTGATTGGCTGATTAGCTTTTTGTTTTTATAAGCCATTGAACAGGTGTACCTAATAAAGTGGCTGGTGAGTGTATAATGTGCATTATGTCCTTTGACAAAAAAGATACTGCCTTTCTTAGGAGGTCAGCAATGTCAGTGAACACTGATTAATACTAAGACAGAAACCCTCCAAAGGATCTCAAATTGTTGTCTACACTAATGTTGGGATACTGTCTGATATCATAATTACTATACATTTATTTCTTTGTGGTGATGTTATGGCTAAGGTTAGGAAGGCTTAAGCAACACAGCAATTCTAATTTAAAAGAGCAACAAATGCATTTAGGTTTATCTAAACAACTGTGAACTGTTTGAATGCAGAACATCTGAGCTCAACTTTTGAATAGCTAATTCTCATATTAATGTGTTCTTTATCACATAGTTATGGTCTTACAATGTAAATGTCCTTCATAGTTAAAATATAAAAATAATTTAGTTATTTAAAAAATAAATGCAAACAACTCAAAACAAATATCTTATATTTCAGCTTTCATTATTTTATAAAAAAAACATTTGCAGTAGGCCTATATTGACTTTTGAATTGTCTGCAGTATTGGTGTGTGGGTGTTTGATTACATCTGCCATTCAAGACTGCATATTAAGTAACTGGGGGAGCAATGGGATGTTGAGGGAATAACAAGTATTCAATGTTTTGTTTTACATGTTGATTAATTAAATTCATGTGGAAAAAAAGTTTGGGAAAAAATAAAGACAAACCATGAGTAATAGCCCGGAGTAAGAAAATATCTAAAACATAAAATATATAATTATATGTTTGAGGATTTACAGTATTTATGGGATTTTACAGTGTTTGTTTTTTATCTTTAGACAGTTTGCATCACTAAGGGAAAAACAGAAATAAAGGAGGGATAGTGAGAGAGCAGAACTGGAAGAGGTTTTCATTTAGTAGTTCAGTCTTCAAAGAATTAATCCCCCGAGGAGAACATGTGACGAACATATAGCTATAAGCCTTTTTTTAACAAAATAGGATACTGCCAATTGTTTGATGACATGCCCAACAGTCGAGTTTGAGAAAGGACTGGAAGTGGGAAATTACACAAGGTATGAGGGCCATAAATAGGTTCTGGCCAAGGAAATTATAGCATTGTTTGCATGTACCTACCCACATGTGCTGTTCACTCACTACATGTGCATCCATGTCCTTTGTGTGATCATATACTGTATAACAAATAATGCTTATTCATAAAGCTCGTTGGACTGTTCTTTGCCATCCAAGAGGAAATTTGTTTGGATTATTTGCAGATTTTGTTCAGATTGTGACCATAAGACATGTTGGGTGGAAAATAATGAACTAAAAGAAAAATGCAAGGTAGTGAAAAAGATGGGTCAATCAGAGTGTGTGGGTTTGATTGAGAAGGAAACGCAGTGAATGTTACCCTTCCATTAAGCTTCTGAGCAGTCCTTGTCTATTGATATCGTCTCAACATCCTCCTACCTACTCTGAGCGCCTCAGCTAAGTGAGAGATATGACAAGATACAGTAACAGATGATATTGGTTGTTTGAGTGCATTTTGTGCCAAGTAAATTAGGCT
Organism: Ammodytes marinus; assembly: GCF_949987685.1. Lineage (NCBI taxonomy): Eukaryota > Metazoa > Chordata > Actinopteri > Uranoscopiformes > Ammodytidae > Ammodytes > Ammodytes marinus. The sequence goes on from NC_137218.1 coordinate 11,504,494, forward strand.
AATTTTCAAGCATATTAAATGAATTAGGAAAGGTGTATCTCTCTCATGATGATGTTGATGAATAGTGAAGCTACATCGAAGGCTGCAAATGTATTATTTTGCACTCACGAGGAAGAGCCATGTTACTACAGTATGAAGTGGATTTGCGACACCATATCGCATTTAGAAATTAACTTCCACTCCATTGTTAAATAAGGGGTGTCAAACTATCAAATTTGAACTCTTGATGAAAAAGTTATAGGTGTTTTGATAAGGCTTTTCTGTTTATTGTAGACAATTCATAATTAACAACTCTATTCCAATGTACTGTATGTATTGTACTGTAGTGGTTTGTAATACTTGCTAATTGTATCTGTATGTCACTGAGTTTGTATTATTCAAGTTGATAGAGTTGAAGATAGGGGAGGCCATGGCAAATATCAGGTTTGTTTTCTACTCTCTTCCTGAGGGCATCACTATGACAGTCTGCTATTGCAGTTGACAACTTATTTTTGAGCCAATGGATTGCTTAATGGTTTTTATGGCATGCTGTCAGAGACAAAGTGCAGGCTACTTCAATGAGCCGCTGTCCGTCACTGAGGTACTTTCACGTGGAGACTAGGCAGACAGAACCGCCGAGAGCCAACAGATTGAGCAGACTGGTTGTGTTTGTGCATCAGTTCCGCTAACAGTGCATGAATCAGCATGTTACAGTGTGTCTCACTTGCAACTGACAATTAAGGAAATGTTTTCAAAAGCTTATTACGGTTTATATATAAGAACGGATTAAAATTGTCATTCATACATAATATGGTGACTCATTTACTCTGCAGCATGTATGTTCATTTGTGCAAATATCAAGCAAAAGTAGTCATTATTAGTTAAAATGTAAAGCCTGGTGTGTTTGCTTTCAGTAGATGGGTATAATGAAGACATATAGCAGCCTCATGTTCTGTAAACAGTCAAGTCAGTCTGAGGGTTTGACAAAATGCATGCGGGACAATCTCACTAACAGAAGGCTGCCAAAGTGGTTTATTTTACAGTAATGGACTTCAGAATGTGCCTCTACGTAGACTTACTTCTGAACTTCTTTGTTTAAACAAACTTTAAAATTATACAAAATAGGGGTGATCAACATTTTCCTCCTTTCTGAAAAGTATTTCCTTCGACTGAAAGAGGACCAAGAAGCCAAAAGTTGAATCAATGATGATGCAGCTCGGGACCACAAAGCGCAAATGATGTTTCTTCTGAAATGATCTGCACTCTGCCTTCTATGTGTCCGCCGGACTATTGACGCTTGGTCCATAGGCTGATCAAAGGCCTCAAATTGAGATGGTTTTAATGAGAGCTTAGGGCAGCCAATTATTCCGAATGACCAAATTGCATGGGGTACTTCTGCCACACACACACACACTGACACACACCTGCTCCATTCCGTTTCCCTCTGTTGCTTACTAAGACAGAAAAAAACTGATTGCTCTGATCGAAGAAGCACAGATGCATGACAAGGAAAAACAAGCATGTGGCCTATTGATTCCAAGCCAATTTACCTGCTCCTAACTAGGGTTCCAAAGGGGTGGAAAGTTTCCGGTAAATTTCCGGAAACTTTCCACGGGAACATTCGCTCGGGAATTTTGGGAATATTCAAAATAGGGAATTATAGAAATTAACTAAATGGCCGTAATGTAAATGATTCTTTTTCATGTCCAAACATAAATCTAAAAATATAAACACTATGTTTGGTCATAGGCAGACATCCATGCAAAATAATACAATAAAAAAAAACATTACATTTTAACAGATTTATTTGTAAGTATAACTTTATCAGGTTTTGATTATTTTATGAACAATCAATAATTTCACTGAACAACACAAATATGAATGTTGTGTTAAATATAACACATCTTTCTGATCCCACCCATTCAATAAATTGAGTAAATTGCCCCTAATGTGATGGAGGAATGCACAGTGCATGTAGGGGGCGTGGCCTCAGTACCCCTGCAGTAAGAGGCCACTCACACTAGGGCCGCGACCCCTTGCCCGAGCTCATGTGCATACTAAAGTCTAGAACGTTTGGCTAGTGTGACCACGCCATCCGTATTCCAGCACGTAACAGCCCCTTGGCCACAGCACACTTGGGAGAGGTGTGCCGTGGCCAAAGTACAGATGCTAATGAGATGACACGCGCACAAGCAAGCGCACAGGCGGCGTTCCTGACGTGAATTTATTAAGGATACATAGTCCGTTAACGTCCGCTGCCTTACTAGTCGGCACCAGAATTGCCCACCACTTGGACTTGTAGCTACATAAAAGAGGGCTAATACAAGAGGGAGAGAGCTAAATAGGTGAGCGCAGAAAGCAAAGCAAAAAGGTTTTCGTGTTTACTCACGTTCGTCAGATGATTTTTTTCTTTTTCCTCCCGTCAGCTGCCACAATAGCCTACTGCCTTTTAAGCATGGCGGTTGAGACGAACCCAAAACAACACACAGCGGGACTCTGCGGCCCGGTGATAAGGAAACAGTAGCCTACACTAAGGTTTAACAATACACTTTATAAAGACACTTAGAACTTGCCCATACAAAAAGTCCTGACTTGGATTACTTGATAGAGCGATCGATGTGTATAAAACCATCCGGTACGTATGGTCTGATGACGGGCCGTTATATTAATAATAAACAGCGTGCTGCACAAATATGAGACTGTCTATTACGTCAAGGCTACATTTAAAAAAAAAAATAGCTTAAGGATTCTCGTTGCTCTAATGTGGAAGTGGAATATATGATTGAAATTTGGCCGGGTGAAAATATTCACAAACAGTCGTATAGCCCAGGGGTTTTCAAAGTGTGAGAGAGTGAGCCCCCCCTCAGAGAACAAATTTCAGCGGAACAACAATTTTTTTTTTTCTAAATCCCTGTGTGTTTCTTTAAAGATCTTTTAATTATATTACAAATTCAAACATATTTTTGAAACATTCTAAACATTTTTGTGCATTTTTAAACACATTTTTTTAATAAATTTTAACATCTTAATCCAGTGTTTTAATCCTGCTTCATTTAAGCATGGATAGTAGTGACTAAGTGTGCAGCGGAGTGAGAAGGATAGGCAGACATACTTGCCCAAATTATTGACTGGTTAAATGTCATTCACACACCAAGTGTTTTTTTTGGTAGTGCCTCCAATGTCCTGCTGGAGGAAAATAGTTGCCAGTGGAGATCCAGACCCTCCTCGGGGGTTCCGGGGGTATGCCCCCCTGGGAGATTTTCTTTCACCTTTTTAAAGTGAAATGCATGAATCTGGTAGCCTGGCATTCCCAGACCTGCCACTAGGCGCTGGCAAATTAAATTTGCTGCGCCTGTTGGTCTGGAAACTCTCCGTAGAAACTTTTTCAAAGAGACCAGAAATCTGGGCTCACGTTTCAATTGGTTCTGTCTAATATGGGCGCGCCAGAGCCGTTTGTATGGTACTCTGGGGAGGACGTAACCGGATGACGACAGTGACGTGCATGCGACGTCGAAGCCGTGATAGTAAACATCAAAGATGGCTGCGGATATGTTGTGCGAGTTTGAGACTGCTTTGGCCTCGACCCTTTACGATTTGGAAGATGGCACTCAAATATTTCATTAGCAAGTAAGTGGAATGTTCTGTTTTGCCGACCGACCACGGCAAACGTTTAATTTAACAGTTTAACAGCTGTTCGCTAAACGAACGGGGCTTACGTCACCTTGTGCATCGCTCTGATTGGTTGTAGTGCTATCCAACTGCGTGCAGTGGCATTTGAAATGGACGAGTAGGAGCCGCCCCTTGAGTTGGAAATTACTATTGATCGTGGCCAGACCCTCTATCGTTCAAGATGTCAGGGTCTGGATTTCCAAGCTATGAATCTGGTGCACTTTGAGAGGAAAATTAAGAGGCTAAATATGAGGAATTGTGTGTGAACAAATAATTTGGAGACACTGGGTCTGATGAATTAGAAGCTATAGAAGAAAGACACATGGATTTTCCATAAAAATATTAATTTAAAATAAAAAAATGTATGCAGGGTCCTCTGGGTTGGGCTTGGTGCTCTTTTTCTTTAACGAGACCTATTTCTCTGTAATATAATGCATGGATTTAAATGCAGTGAGAGGAACGAAGCAGAAGAACTCTTGTCCAGCTATGCCGTGATCTACAAATAGACTACGCTCCAAATCCTAAACGCGCACGGTGACGTAGGCAAGGTGCAATCGTGCCCAGGCCACGAGCAGTGTGACTTCGGGCCAGCGGGGGGAGTGGGAAGGGGGGAATCGTGCTGAATCTTCCTGCAGCACGGAACAGGCAAACTTGCCTAGTGTGAGTGCGCCCAGAGACTTTAGTGAATATGTTCATTCATAATTTACTTCAACATTTAATATCCTAATCTGCAATTCTTTTTCAATTAATTTTGAAGTACTTTTTAAAAGAAAGCAAACATACTGTAGCTAGTCAAACAGAGGTAAACTTTGCTCTACAAACCTGCTTATAAAACTACAAAGTCACATGTCATTGTCTTTTACCACAGATCATTTTCCCTCATGCTGCTCTCGATTATGGTCTCAGAGTGATGGATGCCTCTCCTCCTCTAGAGATAGCAGCTCTGCAGCTCTGGAGAAAGATGCATCTCTAATTGTCATATGGGGGATTGGCTTCTTTCAGCAGCAGCATATAAAGGAAAGCAGGGAATGTACTGACACAGAGCGAGCGCGGCATGTGTTTGGGAGCTGCTCTCTAAACTGTATGTATTCAAAAGTCAGTTCAACCATTTATTTTACCCAAAGTGTCTCTTATCCCTCCCTTTCCATTTATACCTGCGCTAGGTGATGATCCAGTAAAGACGTGTGCGTGTGTGTGCGTGTGTGAACATGAACTAGCAGCTGTGTATGTGATGGTGTGTCATGCTGTGGACACAAATCTCTCAAGTCTGACACATTGTTCAAGCTTCAAACATTAGATAAGCCACCAGTCCCATATAATTTTTTTCCCTATTAACAATGCATTTCAGAACCCTTGACAACAGCGCAGTGCGGCTACGTAAGTACGGGGGTATATAAGTGCATTGGCATATAGACGTTGTGCATCTTAATTTGAAATCATGCATATTATTTGCATATTATTTTTATCTTTTCTTTTTCTGGTATTGTTTCTCACTGATGTTGAGGTTTTATGTTGCAGTGAGCTTCTAGCAAAGCACCATGTTCTGGCCAGTGGCCAAAGATGAAAGTTAAAGCAATGTGACATAAACAGAGAAGTTGAGTAGTACATGAGGTTTTTGTTCTTTTTGTTTGTCAACCGTTTGTAGTATGTTCATAATCTGCTTCTTCAGCATGTGGTTTGGCTTTGCCAAAGGGCAAGCCAACATAGACACCTACCCCACATGATTTACAGTGAGGGTTTAGAGCCATCTGAGATGTAACGACCCACCTTTTTTTTTTAAGTTGCACAGTTGTAAAGAAATTAAAGAAAAGTCTACGTGGAGGACATTCTGGCATGAATGCAAACCTTTCATCTTGTGTGATACAATACAATTTGTGTCTCAGCCTTTGCAGTGCATAATAATAACTAGAAAATCCCGCGGAGATTTTGAAAGTACGGGCAGCCCTGCGCAGGCCGCCAATCCCCGCTTCGGCGGCGCCCCGCCCGTCGGCCGGGCCAGAACGCTTCTACGAACCGCCGCTTCTTTCCGAACTCCAGTCCCGAGTTGTGGCCGTCCCCTGATGCTGTGTATACAATTTGGTGATGATAGGTTGGAAATCCACAGAGTGAATGTGACTTCACTGTATTTCAGGTCATGTAAGTTAGGGAAGAAAGAAGGGGGGGCGAGGGGCGTGGCCTGTCAAACATTGCATTTTTGAATGATGGTTTTCGCATTTGTGGGGGCCCCTATGGGTTAATCTCGACAAGCTTAGAGGGCCATGCTACCACATGTCTTCTGCTCATTTCCTGCAAGTTTCATGATGATAGGACCTATGATCAATTAGTTATGGCCAATTTCTTATTAAACCCTGCCACTGCATAAACGTTTTAGTCAATGGCGGCCATGTTTTCCAAGCTATCCTACTAATATTTTCCGGAGACGTGCGTCATAGTCCCCCGGGGCTTCGTGAGACATTTGGTGTTGATAAAGTAAAACTTGACAAAGTTGTGGATAAAACCCTGTTTTTCAGTTCATGCTTATTAGCGAAAATATTTCCAGGTTGACTTTAATGATCCAAGATTTTTTGTAGAGCACCCTAAAATACACCTGTGGGAGAAATTTCAAGTCGATCGGACTTACGGTGTGCGGGGCGTGGCCTCTCAAGCGGCGCCCCCTATGGGTTAATCTCGATAAGCTTTGAGGGACATGCTACCACATGACTTCTGCACATACCCAGCAAGTTTGATGATGATAGGACCTATGGTTAAGGAGTTTGGTAAAGGGGAGGAGCGTAATGTGGTAAAGGGGGGGACCCTAATTTGGTAAAGGGGGGAGCCTAATTTGGTAAAGGGGAGGAGCCTAATTTGGTAAATGGGAGGAGCCTAATTTGGTAAAGGGAAGGTGCCTAATGTGGTAAAGGGGAGGAGCCTAATTTGGTAAAGGGGAGGGGCCTAATTTGGTAGAGGGGAGGGGCCTAATTTGGTAAAGGGGAGGAGCTTAATGTGGTACAGGGGAGGAGCCTAATTTGGTAAAGGGGAGGGGCCTAATTTGGTAGAGGGGAGGGACCTAATTTGGTAAAGGGGAGGAGCTTAATGTGGTAAAGGGGAGGAGCCTAATGTGGTACAGGGGAGGAGCCTAATTTGGTAAAGAGGGGGGCCTAATTTGGTAAAGGGGAGGAGCCTAATTTGGTAAAGGGGAGGGGCCTAATTTGGTAAAGGGGAGGAGCTTAATGTGGTAAAGGGGAGGGACCTAATTTGGTAAAGGGGAGGAGCTTAATGTGGTACAGGGGAGGGGCCTAATTTGGTAGAGGGGAGGGACCTAATTTGGTAAAGGGGAGGAGCTTAATGTGGTAAAGGGGATGGGCCTAATTTGGTAAAGGGGAGGAGCTTAATGTGGTACAGGGGAGGAGCTTAATGTGGTAAAGGGGAGGAGCCTAATTTGGTAAAGGGGAGGAGCCTAATGTGGTACAGGGGAGGAGCCTAATTTGGTAAAGGGGAGGAGCTTAATGTGGTAAAGGGGATGGGCCTAATTTGGTAAAGGGGAGGAGCCTAATTTGGTAAAGAGGAGGGGCCTACTTTGGTAAAGGGGAGGGGCCTAATTTGGTAAAGGGGAGGAGCTTAATGTGGTACAGGGGAGGGGCCTAATTTGGTAAAGGGGAGGAGCTTAATGTGGTAAAGGGGAGGAGCCTACTTTGGTAAAGGGGAGGAGCCTAATGTGGTGAAGGGACATGCTACCACATGACTTCTGCACATACCCAGCAAGTTTGATGATGATAGGACCTATGGTTAAGGAGTTATGACCAATTTGTGGATAGGCCCCGCCCCTGTGGCGCCCCCTATGGGTTAATCGCGATAAGCTTCGAGGGACATGCTACCACATGACTTCTGCACATACCCAGCAAGTTTGATGATGATAGGACCTATGGTTAAGGAGTTATGGCCAATTTGTGGATAGGCCCCACCCCTGTGGCGCCCCCTATGGGTTAATCGCGATAAGCTTCGAGGGACATGCTACCACATGACTTCTGCACATACCCAGCAAGTTTGATGATGATAGGACCTATGGTTAAGGAGTTATGGCCAACGTGTTATTAAGCCCCGCCCCTGCGTAAACTATTTGGTCAATGGCGGCCATGTTTTTCAAGTTGTCCTACTAATCTTTTACGGGTATGTTTATTGTAGTCCCCCGGGGCTTCACGAGAAATTTGGTGTTGATACAGTCAAATTTCAGAAAGTTGTGGATAACACGCTGTTTTTCAGTTTATGCTAATTAGCGGGAAATATTCCCAGAAGAATTTTTATGGTCCCAGAGGCTTTTTTGTAGAGCACCCTAACATACACCTGTGTGAGAAATTTCAAGTCAATTGGAGTTAAGGTGTGCGGGGCGTGGCCTCTCAAAGTTCTTTCAGTCGGGACTTCATAACAACGCCCCCTAGCGGAAATTCAAAAAACTGTATAATAGCACACCCCGCGGGGTTGGGGCGCACGCAGGGCCGCCTTAATGCACGGGCTTACCTGGGCTGCAGCCCCAGGGCCTACAAGGATCAGGGGCCTCTAAAAAAAACAACTGTCTCAATATAGGCCCCTGATCTAAGAAGGCCCCGCACATTGTAATTTAAATAAATTATTGACTGGCTCATGATAGGCCCCTGATCTTAGGGGGGCGTAGAGAGATCAGGGGCCCATCATGAACCAGTAAAGAAAAAGGAAAAAAATCCCATTATTTTTGGCCTACGAAGATCAAGGGGCCTATCATTCACCAGTAATTTTTTGTTATTTTTGTTTAAATAACATTGTTCGGGGCAACGCAGATCAAGGGCCTATATTGAGATGAGCCATTAAAAACAAAACGAAGAATTCAAAGAGAGAAGTAGCTTTGGGATAAGGGATTATAAAAAAAAAATTGGAATGCTGACTGACTGGATTTTTTAAACCTGTATATTTTTGTTTCTGCTTTTTGGTATTTCTGTGTCTCCAAATGATTTCAGAAAATAGCTCACATAGGACACAGTTGATTTAGCCTTAGTTTTCTTCTCAAAGTGCACCAGATTGATGCATTTTACTTTAAAAGGTTCAAATTTTTCTTCCGGGGGGGCATGCCCCCGGACCCCCCTAGAAGGTCCTGGGTCCCCACCGCTGTCTCTTCAATAACTTGGAAAAACACAGTAACCAACCATGTGTGTTTGGTTGTTAAAAGTCACTAGACCAGGAGGGGGTTTAAGTACATGTTACCTTAATGTGATTTTGTATTTCATCAATAGAGATATTGTGGTGTAGACTAACATGGCTTTAACGCATCTGTATTGTAAGACCGCCGCCCGGGGGGGCCTACAAAACCTCTCAGCCCCAGGGCCTAGTGGCAGGTAAAAGCAGCCCTGGGCGCACGTTGTGTGAAATTTTTGCATGTCTGCGTGAAACGGTGTGGGAGGAGAAGCAGCTAGAAAATGTGAGGAAGAAGTCAGAAGAAGTAAGAATAAGTATGGTGGAGAGTAATAATTACGGGTCCTCTGTAAACAGAGGACCCGTACTTAATTATTCAACCTACACACAATTACCTCAGCCTGAGTTGCTTCGTATCCCCCTGATTACACTCCAGATGCTTTTCTTCACTCCAGAGCATCTAAGGCATTACTCAGCCACTCTTCATTAAATTGCTCTGCAGCCATATGTATTTGCAGTCCAAAATTAAGATTATCCAGCTAGTTATATTAATCTTCCATTCTGTGTAATCCATCTTTCAGTTTTCAGTTTTCTTCTTTCACCCCCCACCTCTTGTTTACCCTTCAGCCAGCACCTTTGGCCTTCTGCAGCAATATGTCTGCTGTTGCGAAACAGTATCCCATGAAACCCTAATGACTGTTGGTCTTCTTCTCCACTTTCCTGACTCTTCTGGACAGTATCCTTAATTTGTTGTTTTTGTTGCATTATTGTGGCAAAAGATTTAGAAATTTCTCAAGAATTTTCACAAGAAGCTAAACCAAAACTAGTCACATTGGACTGCAGACTTTCTATGATTTGTAATAACTGCAAAGGCTGTGTCTTAATCCCATCTCAATCTGTCATCTGAAAAAAATCTAAATGAATCTGCAACCAATTCACTTTATTTAAACCATCTGATATTTAATTTGGATGTTTCATGGATGCCTTCCTTGGGGTGGTAGGATGGCCTAGAGGTAAGGTGGCCGACCAGTAACCATGAGGTCGCTGGTTCGATCCCCGGCACCGGACAGGAGGGTGTGAGTCGTAAAACTAGCAGAGGCTGGTATTGTGTCTACGGTGCCCACCATCTCTACCATTGTGTCCTTGAGCAAGACATTTAACCCCAAAACTGCTCCAGGGGCGCTGTACTGCGGCTGACCCTGCGCTCTGACCCCCTCCGAAGTGTGGTAACTTGAGAGGGGATATGCGAAAAGACAAATTTCAATGTGCCTCGTGTACAACTGACAAATAAAGATAACTTAACTTAACTTAACTTCCTAAGCCATAATAGATCCACAAAGCATTGAGATGTATTAATTATTAGGGCTGTCAAACTAAAGCGTCAATTTCGTTTGATTAATCACAGAAAAAATAATGCGTTAAAAACATTAACGCGGATTAATCGCACTTTTAATGCCCTTTGACCCGGTGCAGAAGGGGTGAGATAATAGCGCAGCTGCACCTGTTGCTTGTGGACACGGCCTGCACAGGATTAAAGAGTAAAGAAAGAAGCAGGGGCAAATAAGCATGAAGTTAGGAAGACATATTGTGTTATTCTCTGCTGTGTCTGTGCATTATTGATTGAGTGGGTGGCTAATTAGCAATATAGCCATGCCTGCCTTTTTTCCCTCTTTGGTGTGTGTGTGTCAATATTTTTGGCTAAGCCCCACAATAAAGCTGGCGTTTTCTCTGTTCAAGGGGAGGAGACAAAAGTTACGTGTGAGAGAGAGAGAGAGACAGAGAGAGAGAGAGAGAAACTGAAGGCTATACAGCTGTTCATATTATTGAGAGGCATAAAAGTGTCATCAGTATGCGATTAATTTAGATTAAATAATCACAGAGCCTGAATTTTTTGGAGACATTTTTTTAATTGCTTGACAACCCTAGTAAATATATAGTATGACCGCATGGCGGAATTTTAGTAAAGAGCATTTCATTTTTCCATCAGTCTCTGTACACTTACAGTACATATTGGTGGATGCTACAATTGTATTCAATCCTATAATCTTGTGTCGGTAAATGCGAGCATGAGAGGTAAATGTGAAATTCGGCTGCGGGGGTATATTTGAAAAGATTTCCTCTCAATAAGCGGATTGCTGTGTAATTCATTACGCCTCTTACTGTAAACACATTTCCACAGGCCTTATTTTATGTGTCTGAGAAGAAGTAAGATCTTAGTTCCAGCCCGTGAGGTTTTAAAGCCCTTGTGCACAGTCTGTTCAACCAAAAGATTAATTACAGTGCAGAAATTAGGAGAAATGTTTCTAATTATATGAGCCATTATTGGACTCAAATGAGCAGCCTACATGACAGTCCTATTCATTATCACTCTATTCTAAAGAACTAATTACACCAAGGCTTTTCCACTTCTCCTGTGTAACGTGGCAACGAGATGCACAGAAGAACTTTCATTTTTTTCCTTCACTTACTGATGCTGCAATGTTACTTTATTGGCAGAATGATCGACTACATTCAAAATGTTTGATCTGTTTGAGATGTCAGTGTAAATACTTGGAAGTGTCTGTGCTCTATCTATTGTATATGGGTGAGTAGATAAATAATAGATAAACTTTGAAACCAACAGTTATGAAATGTTGATTATTAACGTTTGCATTCAGAGGGAGAATCAAGTTAGATTCGGATATTAAAAGTCTCCCCAACTACAATATAGCACTGTCTACTAGTTGTACATTTTATATGACACTCAATCAGTTAAAGCTTTTGAGCAGGAAGAGTCGATTTGATAGAATAAAGTAATTGTGTTCCTACACACTCTGCTTTTGCGAATACATACAGGTGCATGCCATACATGCCATCTGGCCTTAACGTCGCTGCTCTATGATTCAGTTCTGTGTCCATCTGTAACCCGCTATGAACCGTGATGGAAACAACTTGCAAATGTATTTCCTCTCAATGTATGCAGCAACCAGAAGAATTCAAAATGTTCCTGTGAAAGACCCCATTCTGTCCGTCTGCCTCATCCCACATTTTCACATTCTCTGATGAGCTGTTATGTAGCAGCAAATATGTATGAATTTGACTTGATGGTTAATAAACATCCTCAACACGGTATGCACACGGGCAATAAAAGGGCAGGAAAGAGAGGCAGGAGGAGAGAGAGAGAGAGAGAGAGAGAGAGAGAGAGAGAGAGGGAGAAACAATGTAAGAGTATGACAGAGGAACTAAAAAAGATCAGAGAGGACAAGAAATTCCATTATTCTTTCTCCTGGCAGTAAACAACACGTTTTTCTTTTCTTTTTGCTAGTGCTGGTCATTAGCATATTCCTCACATTGCCAAAGAGCATCGAAAATGGACTGGTAAATTCACAGTCCCCCCCAGCAGCAAAATATACAGTTCACCTACAGAGATAGGCTTTTATTTATATTATCTACAAGATGGTCTATAACCTTCAGAGACGAAAATAACTATTAGGTGTGTTATACTCATTGAAATTCACATTAAAGGCATACTTAGTGATTTCTGGCGAACGTTTGTTTATGTTTACTGCAGCAATAGTTTTATAGTAGTAGCTCAGAGCGCGTGGATGCGCCACTCCCCGAAATGTCGATCAGCAACGTTCTGGGCGGCTGCTTACTCTGAGTCAAACACTCAAACACTTAAGACTCTTGGTGACACAGGTTGTTGAGCTATGATAGCATTTCTTACATCAGATCTAAACTGAAGTCCCCACATGTGTTTCAGCAGTTTTTAATTAGGCAGACAGACACTCAGCAGGATCCCCAAATATACCGACAGGTCTCCCTCCCCCTCTGTGACCACTTTCGCTGCTACTAATACTAATTAAGTGATAATGCAATTACTTCCATGCCCATTATGTTAGCTCAGCTGCAAACATGGTGCTCAACGTTCAAACGGTCTGTGTTTGTGTTTGTGTGTGTGTGTGTGTGTGTGTGTGTGTGTGTGCGTGTCTCTCTGTCAAATTACACAAGTTTTATTGTCATGAATGTGGAGGAGGATATAACTTTGAGAAAGATTGACAGTTTACATAGCTGAATACATTGAACATGTTTCTACAATAAATGTCAAAATAACTAGAATTAAACACAGAAATATTTTTTTTTAAATATTCAAACGCAGTAAAAAATTTCACATTTCTGGACCTTCCTACATACTGGAAGTCTGGAGAGGTGAGGGCTGCCCAGTTCTCAATGCTCAAAGGCTCATGCAGGCTTACATAAAATCCACTTTGGCTGAAGAATTTTCCAGTGCTTGACTTTTGAGTGTAACCCAAAATTCATGGCACTGTGGATGTGATGATGCTACAGTATACTTGATCTGATCATCATTAACAATAATGATTAAACTTGAATCCCTGAATAGTCTGCCAATGCCATTTCATCCCACATAGATTAAAACATACAGTGCATAGATAATCCTGTCTCAGAGCTCTACAGACAGTTCCTTCAACTTCATGTTTTTTTGTGGTCTGACATGCACTCTTAACAGTTGGACCTTATAAAAACAGGTATTTGCCTTTCAAAATCATGTCCAAACAACTGAATTTACCACAGGTAGACTCCAATTAATCTATAGAAACATCTCACGGATGATTAGTGGAAACAGAATGGACCTGAGCTCAATTTTGAGCATGACCGCAAAGGCTGTGAATACTTATGTACAATTGATTTCTTTGTTTTTTGATTTTTTAATACATTTGCAAAAATCTCAAACATACTTTTTTAAATTGTCATTATCGGGTATTATGTGTAGAATTTTGAGGAAAAATAAATACGTTTAATCCAGCGTTATTCCAGGCTGTGACATAACGACATGTGGAAAAAATGAGGCGCGGTTAATATTTTCCTTATGCACCGTACATCTACATGAAGACATTTATCTTTTTTCCATGAGTTATTTTTGAACTATAGAAGCATATTGATGTTGTAACAACTGAAAATGTACCGCAAAATAATGTTGGGTTTAAGAAATACACCTGACCATGTAAAAAGTGTAAGGATCCTAAGCTGTGTTATGATATATAAAAGTATAAGCTTGTCAAGGTCAGCTGCCTGGCAAATTTGTTAATTACAGATTGTCATAGAATCTTGAAGTCATGTAATTATACATTTCAATCTACTTTACTCAATTTATTATTCAGTCCACTCTGTAATTATTGCTATAATAGAACTAATTCCTTGTTTGCCTTTTTCACTGGCTACTCCTCTAGTTATTTGGTGTACTGCACAAGGATCTATAGCAGCCGTGTAAGCTTTGAGTGCGAGAAAAATGGTATATAAATTAAATATATTATTATTATATTATGTAGAAACTTATTAGTAATGCTATTACAAGCATTCCCCGAAACTCTGCCAAAAGACCGGTGGTGCTAAAAAATCATCTCACAAAACAATGCAAAAACATACCAAAAAATACAAGGAAGTAAGAAAGGAAAAGAGAGATAGAAACCAAAGAGGCCAGTATCTGCAGAGTGGTTGGGCAGCAGGTTGAGACGGAGGCAGCCTTCTGACACTAAATGTGCTCTCCTGCTCTGGAGCCCTCGCTGCCTGCTATGTCGGCCCACACAATGTCTGCCCAGTCAACCGTAACATTCTTCTCTGGACACACACATAAAAACATGTACACACACTTGCAAAGAAATACTTGACTACTCCTCTGACTTGCCTCGTGTTACCTCCAGCTTCACCGTGATGAAAACCAGTGTAGGCTTTGGTTCAGACCCGGGAGGATAGGCGTTACTCACTTTCACTTCTTCTTCTATCTCTTCCTTTCGTTTTTCTCTCTTGTAAAATATATCCACAGTAAGTGGTTGCAGTCAGGATCTGTTCTGATTATTTTAACATTGATTCCTCCCTCTGTCTCTCTTGCCTCATTGCCAGTTTCTACTTCCTCACTGCCAATTGCTGCTTCCTTAATTGAACCTCACGGCCATAACTGTATGGCAACCACAATCATATTTTCAATACTGAATCGGTTAAACCTAGAGCAAGAGGTGTGAATATAAACGCACAAGGCATTAATAACCTGGAGATAACCCCGTGAAGCCTGGAAAAATGGGTCATGATTGAACCAAGGACCCTCTTGATATGAGGCGACACTGCTAGCCATGCATACAGCACAAATATGACCAAAATACATGGTTGTTCTTTCTGGGTGTTATACTGTATGTCGGTTACACAGTAAATATGCACAAAAGTAATTCTCTTTTTAAGAGTTTTTCTTTCAACCCAAGGGTCAAGACTATTTCATAACTTTTTTCCTTGGCATCTGTTTACATGAGTGTGCAATGTGCATGTTTTCTAAAGTGAGTAGGTGGACATGTGTGTTAATGCAATAAATACAGAACTAGTCAGATGAAACGCTGGAAAAATCCAGCTTTGGGTAAAAAAAAAACTTGTAGTTGTGTCTGACACTTTGCGTTTGCATGAAACAATGTGTGTGTGCACTGTGCGCGTATTTTACTGTGTGTGGGTCCCGGCTTCGGGTGCATGATTCTTGTTGAGGGGAGATTATGCAGGTCTGTATCCCCATATGGGTTTGCCCTGCCCCAGAAAAAAACATTGCGAAAAAGCCAGTGCCTATCAGCAGTATGGTAAACAACTTCCTAATTATGCTCATTGATTACACACACCTGGCTAAGTCAGCCATGACATAACTGCATCTGAGGGGCCAGCCAATGTTCTGTCAGTCCACAAGCTCTACACTGTAGCTTCTGTGTGTGATGAAATTGCAGAGGGAGGGAGAGCAATAGAAACTAGTGTAATATATGTGTTGTGGGTTGTAAATATGGGTTACCCAAATATCTCTTTGATTGCAAACAAAATGAATTTTCTGAAGATACAGTAAAACCAAAAGGGAAGAGCAGATGTTGCTACATGTCCAACTGTGTTAACCCCAATGTTATATCCCACTGGAGATTTTAGAGAAAGAAAGAAAGAAAGAAAGAAAGAAAGAAAGAAAGAAAGAAAGAAAGAAAGAAAGAAAGAAAGAAAGAAAGAAAGAAAGAAAGAAAGAAAGAAAGAAAGAAATAAAGAAAGAAAGAAAGAAAGAAAGAAAGGGGACACAACTACCAGACCATGTCCACCGACTTCAATTGATGAAGTTCTTCGTATAAAATAGTTTAACCAGCTCCTAATATGAGCTATGTTGGCTAGACAATGAATTGTATACATGGAACAGTCTTTTTTGGCTGAAAAACAGGAGAATTCTCTATTTGTCAGTCTCTGGCCCACCTGTGCTGAATAATGCATCCCCCTTGTCAACTTCAAGATAGATAAAGGGTCATATTCACAATGACAAACATTCCCATGGGAGGATGACCTAGTCCTCCCAAATTCAACAGAAATAATAGAAGACATTTACTTTCCAAAACAACAAAACAAATGCAGTTTAATACATCACTGAAGCAACTTGTTACTTTTTCAGTCAATAGAAGCAAACATTCCCACTATTAGGTGTCCATGCATTACAATTCAAATCAACAGCTGAGCAGCTTTTATCTGTGTAAGAAAAAAAGGAAAGATATGAGTCAATGTGAGGCCCTAACGTTGATATCGTAGGTAGAATAGGTCAGGTTTATACATTGAGATATTGTTGGAGACAGAAGTTGCCATCAAGGCTTTGTAGTCAACAAGCAAATGAATCTGTAGGCTGCAATAACTAAATATGTTTAGGCGTTGAAATGTATGCATCTATGAGCAAGTACATCTGCTTGCATTTATATGTGTGCATCATTGTGTGTGCATCAGATTCTCAGGTAATTGGAACATTGTTGTGATAGGTAGGTAGATGGTGCCCTGAAGCCAGCAGGGGTGCAGAGTCTCACAGCAGGGAAGTATACCCATATGAAACAAGTCACTTTTTATGTACAAATGGATGAGAGCCATCAAGAACAACAAGACTTTGTTCTTGTCGAATCAAAAGTCCTCTTTCTGGTGGAGAAAATATATGTCCTCTCCAAATGTTGGAGAGGTCTGGCATTTAGAGGAGATATGCAGTCTTTTTTTTATTGCTAGAAGGTTTCAGTTTTGCAGATATATCCGTATTATGGTTAGATTGGCATTGAAAGACTTTGGGAGAACAACACCTTGAGAAAACTCATTATTAAACTCTGTCTATTTGTGTTAATAGAACTTTAGCAAAATTATGATTTTTTTTTCTCTTTTTTAACCAACTTCCTGCATACACACACTGCTGAACACACTGTCATGAAACCAATGACAGCAACACACACCTATTTAATAAATTAACTAGGAATGGCTGGCTGCGATCAATATGGCCACTTGGGAGTCTGAATGAGTAAGCATGTACGTGTGTGTATTCTACAAATGACTTAGGTCCATAGTGACTGATCTCTGTCCTACCTCCTCCAATGGAAGTACTTTAGAGCTCAAGCCGCAGCACAAGCAGCCTTTTATTCTCATCGATAACACCTGACCTCAACCCAACCTCTTTTTTCTTCTCTTCACCTCTCCTCTACATATAATTTGTCATTTTCTAATACTTACCAATTACATTTACTGTCCTCAAAAATTCTTAATCCTACGAAATGTTACACATTTACTCTAGTATAACTGCATAGGTTTTAAATCAAAGTGTTTACTGTGTATCACTGCAATGTCTACGTGTTGAGGTCACTTCCGTAACATTACACTGCCTCTTCCCTGTATATTGCATTGCCCCCACCGTCTCTTCCTCCTCCTGGCCATCTCATTATGAAAGCTAAATTAACCATGGCGCGTACCTTCAGAGCATGCAGCGGTTTTACAGCGCCATCGGTCTCGCCTCACAAAAACTCCATCATTTAATTGAATATCAAGTCTACAGGGGCGCCTTCATATCTGACTGACCCTCTACATGCACATAATAGCACACACGCACACACAGATGCATCTAGGCAAACAGACGCATGCAGATGCGTTTTGGTCACCTGTCTGATGCTCTTACAGTGAGTGTTTAGCTTCTTGCCACTGTGTGTGGCACTGAATCTAACTGGCAGTACGAGTCAAACTGGCAGTTTTATTCAGGGTCAATCAGGGCAGACTGGGCTTTTTGGAAGGCGGGGCTTAAAGATTCAGGCTCTAATACTGAGCGTTTCAGAAAGAGGCTGAGAGAGGAGATTCAATAATGGAAACAGTTTCTAGTAGAAGCCCAAAATACAATTTTAAACCTGAAAATGAGCATAATATGTGATCTTTAAAGTAAACATAGCAAAGATACAGGAGTCCAGACAGAAACCAACAAAATGAATAGCTATACCATCCATCAAGAAAATTCAAATCAATCAAGTCACACATCCAAAAAAATTAAAAATAATTACATTAATACTAGGATTGCAAGCCTACACTGACTTCATCAACTCTTATACAAGTAGTGCCCATCAACTTTGTACATAAGATATGGAACGTATAGAAACCTGAAATGTCAAGCTCAGAGCTGAATCTGCCCAGGTAATGATACAGTACCTTCACATGCAGAAGCAATCGCAGTTTGTAGCTTTGCAGACATATTTGCAAACTCAGAAGGTGCATACAAAATAAATGTCAGACAGGCACGTCTTTAACGCTTTGACCCAGCTGTAATGAAGAAGAGGTTCAGCTTTGTTCTTACTTTACATATCCCTGTTTCCCCAAGGTTTGTCTCTCTTATTTCACTCAGTCCTCTAAAAGGCTTTTTATTATATCTCAAACTGCAATCTAATATGCCATTAGCTGTCGATTCTTCTCCACAGTTACTGAATCTGGTCCATATTGTCTGCCCCAAATGTGCCTTTGAGCCTTACTGGTGCCGCATGCTGCCCCCTACGCTCAGCTTCCAGTAATACAGTCTGCACAGCCAGATGTGGTGTAATTAATTTCTCATTAGTGTAGGCAATAATGACTAGCTCGCAATCTTGCTTGCCCTTTCTTTCTCGCTCTCTCTCTCTCTCTCTCTCTCTCTCTCTCTCTCTCTGTGTTTTAGATGCTAGCTTGTGTATCGTTTTTACCCCCCCTCCCCCTTCCATCTCACCACTCTGTTGTCAAGGCCTTGCTGGAGGTTTAGTATCCACATCCCTGAAAAAAACAAAGCAAACAAACAACAATTAGCTTCCTGTTGACACGGACAATAGAAGACTCATCTCCTGCAAATTACCCCTTAGTGAAGAATTGGCAACTGAGACTTTCACTTTAGGTGTTCTTTAATGAACTGTCTACATCCAAGCTAATCATTCTCTGGCACGCACCAGCCCAGTCCCCAACTGAAAACACACAACAAATAGGACAACGCAGCATCCACAGAGAGTCAGACAGCTAACTGTAATAAGGTCCATCGAAGCAATTATCATAACTGCACACGTTTTAAACTAATAGCCAGTTTAACTCTAAAATCTTTATCCTTTTTGGACCAACAAGTCCCACCGCAAGTCTGTTTTCGTGTTAGAATATAATGTTTTTAAAGATTTCACCCTTTCTGCTTCTACCAGTACTGGTGTTTGAATGACAACACATTTAACACAATGCATTAAAGCTATTATAACAACAATGATTCAACATCTTAAATCATTTATGAAAAGTTAGAATGTGTCCTCCTGTCTGGGGCAAAGTCTGCCGACATTTCAAAGTATGCCAATACAGTATGAGGATGTTTTAATTGTGTGAGAGAATATGATTTTTTTTTTTAAATATTAGTATTTTATGCAAATACATTGCTCTGATACCATGACATTTGAAGCACGAGAGCATGACGTTCTGTGTGTCCTGTGTTTTCATGAACTAAAGTGACTATTGCCTGCCTTACTCATCTACTGCATATTTTATCCTTTTTCCCCTTCTCTCACTTTCTTTCAATCCTTTTTACTGGTCCACACTGGTGTGAGGCCGGTTCTCCATCTGCTGAAATTGCATTAATGTTCCGGAGAAAAGTTAGACTTTGATCGCTCTTTGACTCGACTCACAGCTCCGCTCCTCACATCCCATCTAACAGATTTACCATTTCACCCGGCCTATGCCAGATTATTTCCAGATCAGCTCAGAGTTTCCTTTCTTCTTCAATTGTTTTGTCATGCATCGCTGAAAATTGGGGGGGAACTTACCAAGTGAAATAAGGCAACTCAACATACGCAAACAACATGTTTGACATGAATAGACAACGTTCTTCGTATTGATATTTGGTTTCTAATTTTGCTTGTAAATTAGTAATTTACTTGGAAATTGGATCAGACTTTAGGATTTTTAAGGTTGTAAGTCTTGAATTGGATCTTGAATGAGCATCATTGCCTCACTTAAATTGGTAGGCTTGATCCAGCTGTATATTCTACATTAAAATTCAGAAAACTTTACTGTTAAACGTGTTCTTCACCTTATCTTCATCACTGACCCTAAATTATATCCTCAACTTCAAAGAGGCAAAATAATGTCAGAATGTGATTTAGATTTTTTATTTTTTCCCATTCTACTGAACAGTGTTTGCATTTTTCCCTTCTCACCCTTTTCTCCAAAATGGAAGAGAAGTCCTAGAAGTGTCTGAAAGTAACACAAAGTATGACCTTTATCGAGTTTACTGCCAAGTCATTCAAAAGCAGTATTTATTTAAGTTTGGTTTCCACTGTTATGTACTTTCTTTTTCACTTGGTTCATACTGGACAGAGAATGAAGCATTTGCATTTGTCAGGGTTTCAGGAAAACGAGAGACAAGAACCCAATTGCAAGACACAAAACAGTTCAGGTGCAGCAACAAAGTTTAATTGGAAGTGGATGACAAACCAGTAAAACATCGTGGCAACAAGTCCAGTTGGGGCAGGCAAAAAGTTAATCCAAAACAAAAGTCCAAAAGACAGGTAGAAACACGAACAGACAGGCAGGATCGGAACACAGGATGATATCTGAATGCTGGAAAGCGGGGTGAACACACTAGGACAATCTGGCAAGTGACTGAGGGAAATGGACTGGTATGTAAACTGAGGGGCTGATTAGCAGATGGGGAGCAGGTGAGTAAGGGCAAGCCAGGTGAATGCAATTAACAGGGAGTGCAGAGCAGGAGGGAGTGGCCGGATCTGACATATGAAAACAAACTAAATACTGGCTGAAGTTGTGACAGCATTACTTGATTCACATCAGCTGTTCAGTTAAGGCTCCACTGTCAGTTCAGTTCAGCTGCTTACCACCTTACTAGCATTTTCCAAATGTATTCATACAGGTGTACATAAACTCATCCCCCCGTGATTGTCTTGTTGAATTGTTGATGGTTAGTAGTAGCCTATAATCATTTCCGATTTAAAAAGTAAAACATAAATAGTTAACAGACATTATTTATATTTTTAAACCCAAAGGTTTTCTGATTTGCTACCAAAGAAGTAGGTTCAGTCTAAGCATTCCAACCCAGCCAAGTCTGAATGATATATGATGCAATTAAAAGTAGCACTATTACGCAATCCTGCCTCACAACTTTGAGAAAGCTAAATATTTTAAAACCTCCCTTATTTTGAAACATTTCTTAATTAAGTCCAAACCAATAATGAGATTATAGATGGACGCTATCAATCACTGAGTGTTCTCCCTAATTGGGTAAACAATGGTGGGGCTTTTTAAAAGGCAGAGCAACCCATTAGAGGTAGGGAGCAGGAAAAGCCCATACATTTAAAGGACAGAGTGTCAAAGATCACACAAACAACTTCAGTGTGAAAGACAGGTTTTGTTTTGTTATTACACAGTGTTCATGTTTCAGAGGGGAGAAGCTCATTTAATTTGTATAAACACAGTAAATGGGCATGCTGCAATTATAGAATGTTTGAACACACACCAGCCTCTGTTGGATGAGTGCATCTCCCAAAATCATTGAATGCATTTTAAGATTGTACAGGTGTGTGTGTGTGTGTGTGTGTGCGTGCGTGTGCGTGCGTGCGTGTGCATGCCTGCAGACACTTATATAATTCTTTAGACCAGCGAAACTCAATGGCAAATATATTTGACAAAAAAAATAGAAAGCACTGCTGACGAGGAATTTTGTAGAAGAGCAAGGGGAAAAGGCCCACTAAAAATATTTTTAAATTATCCAGGACATCCCACTGTCGATAGCTCTTGCTGTGAATTATGATTAGCCTGAAATGTTATTGCTATTCAGTAACAGGACTACAAATGAAAAGAGAGTTAAACGTTTTGTATAGAAAGTGTGATGGTGGAGTAGTGTCAAGAAATGAAAACTAATTAGGGTTCAAGTGCAAAAAAATTACCAATTCTGCACTCTTTTAGCTGAAGTGGAGAAAATGTGCTAAAAATGAAGGAACACGATCCCCAGATATGTAACCAAGTTGGTTAAGAACACTCGTTGTACTCAAACATGAGGTTCTGTTTTTCAGGATCAGAATGCACATGCTAGCTATACAGCTTACAGAAACATTTCCTCAGGCACTAGAAGGAATGTAATCATAATTGATTGATATCAATGCGAATACTAAATAAAGGTATTTTCAACAAGTAGCTTTCCTTCCCTCAGAGAGTTTGTGGGGAGGAAAGAGAGAGAGAGAGAGAGAGAGACGGAGAGAGCAATAGAGAATGTAGGAGGAAAAGTTAAGGCGTGAGTGAGAGACAAAGACAGACAGCAGTTGAGGGTAGTGTCCAGTGGTGTAGGTCAAAAGGTGGGGGAGGGTTGGAGGAGAGGGACGGGATTGGTAGTTGATTGATCGTGGCTTTGTCAACCGGGAAACTTCAAAGAAGGCGAGAGAGAGAGAGGAGCCCACTGACCACAGATCGAGCTATGAGACTCCAGAGTGCCCTGCAGCCATACATTGTATTACACAATCTTTCAAATTGAAAGTTGAGGAATTGATTTGAAGAACCAAGGTTCCCTGAAGTTTTCTACCCAAACTTATGAGTACCTTTTTTTCAGATCGAAAAGTAGCGCACAGTGGACTATATAGAGACCCAAAGCAATTTTGTATTTGTATTTGACAATATCCTTTTTTAGCAGTTTCACACTGGCAGGACTCCATGAAGAGTCAGTGTGCAACTGTTCATATACTCAGAGGATGATGTATCTCAGAAGTATAGGAAAGGATAGGGACACTCCTGACTCAGGTGGCGCCATTATGGTTCACTTTGATGCTTCGTTTTTGCTATAATGCATGTATTTGCATTTTAGTGACTAATATTCAACCCCAGCTGGGCCCCAAGTTTCTTCACATCGAGCAGTAGCCCTTTTTTCATTCCCCCCTCTGCCTCTTCGAGATTCTTTGCATGCCATTGATTAGATTAAATTATTCAGGCACACCGAACTCTGGGTCTCATACAGTTCTTGCTTTTAGTAGGCTTATAAACTGATAATGTAATAGCTGCAGATAATATCATAACTATGGATTAAGAATTTGCATTGCTTTTTAACAGAGGGATAGATAGGGCCTATTAAAGTGGAGTTAGCCATCCTAATCCAAAGCACTTCTTTCTAAAGATCTGAGAAAATCTCCTCTCCGTCAGCTACCTTGCCATGTGTGCTGAACAAATTGTAGACCGCTCGAGGTAGTTTAGGTGGGTGGGTGCTGTGCTGGGGAGCATTCCTGATTTGACTTTTTAAGCCCTGCACACCCCCACAGGTGTTTTCACTTATTGTGGCTAATTGGACTTCTACTCAGGTGCAATGAAACAGATCAATGGGTCAAGCAGATGTCTGTATACACCCATACAGGCCTCAGATGAGATCTAATGGCAACAAACTGGAAATACCTGTGTAGATAGTCATGTTAACTTAAAATCTATAATGCGAGAAGAGACAAAGCCAGTTGAGGGTAATGAGAATTAGTTAGGATTTGTATTGCTTTTAACTGACCTGACTTGCCAATGTTTTTTGACACATTTTGATAATCATTGTATTGCACAAACGTGTTTGAACCTTAATATTGTGGTAGCATCCTGACAGCTGAGCCTCCAGTTTGACCAGGGATCACAATTTCCAGTGTTTGTAAATGAAATGTTAAAGCCAGTGTGGCATGATTTTACACAGCTAACTCTGAAGGGAAGGGGACTAGGGACTCTAAAATATAAAGACGATTCAAAATATTGCTTATTATATTAATCATTGCACTCTGGAGTCGACCCTTGTGGGTTGCAGCTAATGTATTTGAGGGTTTCCAAAATATTTCAGAGGTATCTTAGGTATTTTTGCTCCTGTCTATGTAATTACATGTGAATATAGCACAATATATATTTTTAGTACTATTCTTAATTATCTTGTGAAACTATGCCCATAATTAATACACTCAATGATTTAATTCAGGGTTTAATTAAGCTACAGCGCACTGATCGAAAACCTTTCAAGTGCAAGTAGTTCCCATTGTTTTAATCTCCTCCTTGATTTTATAGTACTATACTGTCTACTCAGACGTATGGTTGAGTTTAGAACGCGGCTGTTAACTGCAATAGTAAAAAGCTAAAGCGCTTTTGCACGTGTACTCATCCAGGGTATACGCACATTCCAAGCAAATAGTCACACACGTGAACACACCATAACTACATTCTCAGCACGATTCCAGAAACACTCGTTAATCACCTGTGTTCCTGGATGCAGTGGCATTCAGACCCTCTGCACTGTCACTGGCTTCATGCTGAGGCCTGCATTAAAAGGGAGGAGAGAGGAAATTATAGTCCCCTTGCATCTCTGCAGACACTTGTTCAATGCCGTAAATAAGGTTATAAATGAAATAATTCTAAAACTAATAATTCTAAAACTAGACGTCATTGTAAATGAGGGTCACCCCTCAATTGGTCTCTCGAGGATAAATAAAAGTTAAATAAATAAATAAATAATTGAGTAGGGGGTTCAGAGAAACAAGTGGATACTGTCAAAGCAAAAGGACTGTTTTATTTATTTTATTTACTGAGCTACATTTACAATTTGATTTGCTCGCAGATAAGGGTTTGAGAATGGAATGAATTGAACATATCAATCTCCTCACTGTGGTACTAATGTCACAGTATTTATCAGTGCTGTAAATTGCATCTGTTTAGTTGGCGTCTAGCAATTTCTAGACTTGTAAGTAATTTGCGCCGCATCTTTTGAGCTTTTTTTTTTCACAATTGCTCGAACATTATTCTGTCGAAGACATTATCAATCTGTATTCATCGTACTAAGGTTAAAGGCAAATCAATCTGAGCCTGTCTTGTTTGAAAAAAAAATGGTAATTTAAACCAAGACAAACAAGAGTTAGTGCATGGCGAAGGTTTACGACAGGAATCCTCTTTTCTTACGAGGACATTAAACTGTAAAGGATACAACCCGGAGATATATATCAATTTCACATGCAGCCATAAAGAAAAGACAGACGTTTCTACTGAGATTTCTATCTCTCCCTCTCAGAAACAGGGCAAGCGAGTGACTTTATATATTGGGGTTGTTCCATTGCTCAGGGCCCATAACAGCGTCTTAACCAAGGACCTAAGGGCCCTTCAACACTGATGGAATAAAGAAGAAAAAGCTGAATATGCACATCCAACAAACATGAAAAACTTACCCACACACACACAAATAAACCCCTACACATCACCAATAATTCACTGTAGTGGTTGTTCAGAAACAACACTCCAATGACCTAACCCTTTAAAATACAATCTACATAATTTAAGCCTGTCGCTTGTTAAACAAATTATTCTACCTATACATGCCTTTTATAGGTATCTCTGGAGTAGAGATTGGTTGTAAAATGCCAACAATGGTGTAGGAGCTCCGTGCTCCAGCCCCCCTAATGGACGGTGCTCCTTTTATCACAGTTGACAAAAAGTTATATTTTTAGGAAGCCCAGTTTCACAGACTCCCTGCTTAACTGTGAAAGGGACTCTTTTCTGAGAGAGAGGTGTGCCCATTACCGCTTGATTTCACTTTTGACTGCAGAGATTTATGTGCACCCCAAAGCACAATGTCCTCATCTAATACAGGATTTAAACCACACTGATTTGCCTGTCAGTGTTAAATGGTAATAAGTGCCTCAAAGGGAACAACATCAGTCTGAACTGAGGAAAATCGCCCCAAGCAAGCCCGGATGAAGCGGCACCAAATGCAGTGCCGCAAGCTGCTCCTACGTCAACTGGTGTTATGGAGGTGAGGGTACAATCCAATTGACACATGGAACAAGACACACCTGAGCCCAATTCCCTGATTTCAAGCCTCACTGCAAATTAATCCATGCAGTTATCCAGGCCCATTAGCAAGCGCTGTGGCACAGACACCACAGTCCTATTAGAATCACCCACATAGGCAAAGTGCTAAGTTAGTTTTGCTTCCCACAAAGTTGTTTTCCGCTAAAACCTTCCAACCTAAACATTAACAGTAGATTGCCACATTGCTGAACAAAATAGACACTCTGCTCTTCCCCAGGTTTATTGTTTTCTCTTTTACCTTTTAGGGTGGTAAATGGAACATCCTCAGTGTGCTTGGCAGAAGAACGGCAAGAATAAATAAGTTTTGCAGAATCTGCTCTCAAGGTTCTATCTATATTGTGATTAAATACCGGTGTTTGATTTCCATTTTCATTGTCCTCAGACCAGATTCATACTTGACGAGACACACTAGACACTCAGGGTAGTATACGGTCAATCAGACTAAAGTTTCCCGCCCGAAGCATGTTTTTAAAATCACTTTTTGTCCAAATCAGTGAATATCTACCCACGATCTGTTACCTGTCAGTACGCTACTGTGTGTGCACTGAAAAAAAAACAGTGTAAATGCACAGCCTAGGATCTGTAAACGGGTATGTTGCTAGCTATGGTGGGCACCTTTTGTTTACATACCTTGCCTTCACTTTCTGTGTCTGTATCCCTCAATGTCCCTCCCTGTCTCGACTCTTTGAAGATTATAAAACCGATTGCAAACTTTGCATCTTTGTATTCCCAATCGTATCATACACTCTGCCTTGAGCTATGTATCATTTTCATAAGGCACAAGTTCACTCTTAAAACTCCAGATGAAACTTAAACCAAAGTTGACCAAAACTGTTTATATGAAGTGTCTACGATAAGGTGTGAAAAGCTATAACCTATGCAATTTAATTGGGGATGTCAGAGGCCTTGAGGAAATGTAAAGGTTGAATTAGTTGACCCAGAAATTCTGGAGGTGGTTGTGTGTTGGTATGAAATATGCAGAATACAGTGAAAATAAACAGACGGTTCATGCAGACTGAAGGCCTGGTTTATCCTTCCAAGTGTCTGTCCTTGTCTTTCTGAAACTTCTTACCCCTCAGCTTGTATATCCCCAACCAATTGTGATTGATTAAACTAGTTTGAGTTCATTCGCCCACATTTTTAAAACAAAGGTTCCCTCTCATTCACATGCAATGATTCACACCCATGATTCAAACCCTGTTCCCTTACCTCCCAGTGGAACGTTTAGACAGATAATGAAGTCAGCAGTCCCAGGGATAGCCACTGGTTCTTCTCTATAAACAAATCACTGTCACTTCTACTTTGCAATTCACTTTATCTTATCAAGGGTGTCCTTTAAAGCAGTATGCAGGCTGTAAAGAAGGCACAATTGAACAGTTGAAAATTTGCTTCACTTCAACTCAATTGGGCCAATTGAGAGGAGAGAAAGGATGAAGGATGAAGAAACATTTGGCTTATGTTCAAAGTTTTAGTGTATTTAAAGGAATACATTTTTTTTTATTATCTACTGCCTCCCACCTTTATCCGAGGCAAGAAATCCTTAAATTTCAAAGACTGTAGCCCATGGTCCCGAATCCCGATACAAACAAATTACATCACAGGAGATGCAAAATTGAAAAACAGTTTGTCGCGACCACCCTTTAATGCAACACGTCCTGTCAGTCATCCCCCTCCTTTATAGTATTGTTGGATATAAAGCTGAACCAGAAGGCATCTAGGAACGAACAGAGGACTCACCGCTTCCATCTGCTTGAGACAGGCCAACAAATTAGCCGCAAATAAATCACTTAGAGGTGGCAGTAAAGGAGCCAAAAGAGAAAGACACGGCCAACTGGATCAAGAGAACTGGCAGGCACAAAGAGATTAGTTTTCCCAAGTGTTAAAAGACTTCAGGGAATTTAAGTGAAATGGCATTCACTTCATTGTGCAGGGCAACCTTCCATTTCAAGTTAATAGATGATTAGTTTTAGACACGTCAGACCATGGACTAATAGGGTAAAATATGTGCCTGCCAATAGCTGCTGGAACTGTTTGAAAACATCACAGACTTGTCAAAATGGTTACCTGCTTAAATTGAGAAGTTACAAGATCACCAACACTATAGGCAGCTAATGAAATAGCTGCCTATGAACAATATGGCTTAGTGTACAAAAAGAGAGATAAAATGTGAAATCTCAGGAGAGGTATTCAATACGGGCGGCAGTGGCGAAGTGGGTAGGGAGATCGCCTCTGGAGTGCAGGGTCGGAGGTTCGATCCCCCGTCTCCCTGCCACATGTCGAAGTGTCCCTGAGCAAGACACTGAACCCCAAATTGCTCCCGATGGTTCAGAGAGCGCCTTGCATGGCAGCTAGTGCCATCGGTGTATGAGTGTGTGTATGAATGGGTGAATGTGGTCAGATATGTAAAGCGCTTTGGGGCTGAGAAAATCGGCTAGAAGGCGCTATATAAGTCAAGTCCATTTACCATTTCAATAAAAAAAATCAATCTCTTCCTTAGGGTCCAATTCGAAAGCATCTTGAAGATGACATTTTTAAAAGAATATAGAGCCATGTCCATGAACACTAGTTATATTATCGCATTCTGTAACACAGACCCACACACTCATTCACACCACACACTTGTGCCCCCGCAGCTCTCGGAAACTATTCTTATAACAGACATTGTCATCCAAACTATAGCCACCCTTTCTGCATCAATCAGCCGTTCTCTCATTATGTAATCTACCTTCACAGCCCCTTCTACAACCAACATCTCTCTCTCTCTCCCTCTCTTTTTTTCTCCTTCTCCGTTGCCTTCTGTCTCACACAGCCTCAATCCAACGTAATTTGGAGATTAGCCCAAAAGGGTGTAAATTGACGCCTCACCTCCATCCCCGTATAGCTGGTTGGACCCCAGCTCTTGTGAGATGAGCAGTTTGGCTGGGGCTGCCAAGGCTGGTGTGGTGGGTTTATGGAGATTATTTCTGTGGCATTGGCAGCCGGTGGCCACTGATAGCCTGGTTGACTCACTGCCTCGGCGTTAGGTATGGGGAAAGCTTTGGGTAACTGTTGTTGTTTTTTATTTGAAATGGACAAAATTCAAAGTAATTAAGAACCTTGCGTTATTTTTTTGATATTTCCTAACGTCCTCGCTGTTCAGATCTAGAACATACTATGGATGAGCTGAACATGTATGTATTATTAATGTAATTGTTTATTTGCTAGGCATGAAGCTTGTAAATCAGTATTAATATACAAGATGAAGATGCTAATTTACATCTGTAGTTCCTAGACAAGTAACAAAAACAGAAACAGTACAAGTGACAACATCATATTCTAAGTCCATGTGCTACTGAATTAAACTAGAAAAACAATGCATCCTTAGGAAGACAGTTCATTCTTTGGGCAATTTAATCTCGGTTTTTCAGTCATGTACTGTCACAGTTTTCCAGTCTGACCCCCAACCATTGTCTGTCTGACGATCACTCATTGGCAAGTTACTTATTTGCACCGATCCTCTTGGCCCGCTGTTTCTAGGAAGTGTCTTGAATAACAAA
Organism: Ammodytes marinus; assembly: GCF_949987685.1. Taxonomy (NCBI): domain Eukaryota; kingdom Metazoa; phylum Chordata; class Actinopteri; order Uranoscopiformes; family Ammodytidae; genus Ammodytes; species Ammodytes marinus. The sequence goes on from NC_137218.1 coordinate 11,533,956, forward strand.
GGACTAAACAGGATTTTACAACCTATGTTGTCTGCTTGTACTCCAGGTCACTGGTTCACACTCAACATGCAGTATACTGTACACACAGCAAGAGGGTCCAAAGAGCATTACCTAGTGTTAACTGCAGCAATCTGACAGGAATATATAATCACATGGAAGAAAATCAGACGTTTATATCGGCATGAAATACTATTCAAATAGGCTGGGAAAGGGGTACAATGTTCCATCCTGAGGTGGTTCTTCTGCACATTAAGGAAGGAGTCATGGATTGTATCTTTCCTGCCAGAGGATTATATTTCTGAGCTCTGAAGTCAAAGAGAAGCAGGACACAATCAAGAGTATAGAGGAACAGATTAAATCCTACAGAACTACAAATCCCTCAGATGATTTGTAGTGTTTTGATCTTGGGAAGGCCCAATGTGTAAGCTGTGATGCACAGAACAAAACAAAGCATTAGCTTTAATGTGCTCAAAGGTTACATTAAAATATGTGTTAAGGGCTGGCACTGTTTGTATTACTTTCATTTAGTTCCATTTAATCAAATGGGCAAATTAAGGAAAATGTATACTTTATGTTATCATAGTCACAAATGTCAAACAGGCAGAAATGCAGTTTCGCAGAAGTGAATGACAAGGAGAGAAAAAAAATATTATTAGTCATCAGTCAGATCAGCGGAGGAATGACAGCTTTTCGTATTTGCATTCTGCGATGACAGATGGTGGTGGGAGCTCATGTAATCCGCAGAGAGTTGATAAAACAAACGTAAAAAAAATCAGCTCAGTTAGGGAGTTACTGAGATGATTACCAATGAAGCCTCGCAGTAACTCTGATAGGGCAGTCACTGGCAGTTTAGTTTAGTTTAGTTTAGTTTTATTTGTGCAAATAAACAAGATTAAAAAATGGCAAGAAGATGCGCATAAACATACATAAATGCACGGGTGGGACAAAAGAAACCCCGAAGGGCTTATGAAGGATGTCCACCTGACATTAAAATACAATAAAGAAATGAAGTAAAATAAAAAAAAGAAAAGAAAAGACAAACAAAAATAAAAGAAACAAAAATTAAATTAAACGCTGGCAGTTGACATCATGGTAACACCAATCACATTCATTAAAGACAAAGAGCCCGTCTTTCTAATCTGACCAGCACTCACTCTCTCACCTGATAAACGCTGGGCTAGCAGTGCTCCACACTGACTGGGCTGATTAATGTTCTCCCTTCTCCACTGCATCTCCTCCAGCTCTTATTACCACATTCACCAATGATGTCTCTCGCCTTGTGCATTTTGTATGTCCCATATCTCAGTGTTATGTGTCTTTCGAGTACTGTTGTATACAGCTCCAGTTTCAGGTTTGTTGGCACTCCTCGCAGTATCATACACTATACTTCTTAGATTTATTGGGCAGCACCTTCAGGATGCAGAACCTATTTCGCCAAATAATTGTGTTAACATTTTAGAGGATCCTCTTCCCTCTGACATGTGTTGGTTTGTGGAGTAACTGTTATGATGAGCTGAAAAAATTTGATACTTGATCCAAACTAAAAATAAATATTCAGAAAAAAACATGGTTATGAGCTGGACCAGTGATTTCTTGTTTTGTTAATCATTGTTTGCGGACTTTTTGACGATTGTAGTTAATTTGTTCCCATTATTTTCAGATTTTTAAAAAGCGTTCATTTGTTAGAGCTGATAAAGTCAAAGTTCATGGACAATGTCGGCTGTAAATGTAACTTTTATTATTTACGATTAATGAAAACAAATATTAGTTTTACTTTGTGTTTGTTTTATTTTAACATGTTAAATAAATTTACTAAATTAAATAAACCTAATAAATATGTATGTGAGACAATAAGAACATGCAGAATATTTCCATATTTCTTTCATGCAGTGATTTCAATCTACAAGTCATCATATGCACAGGTGACCACAGAATACTTATTTTTTTCCCATTTCGGTCAAAAGTGTCCTAGTCAAAACTCAGACACTTGCGACTTGCGAGTGAGTTTTAGCTAGTGGTCTTTATACTGGGTAGGTTATTAACAAAGGTAATAGAAGACAAACAAAGTGGGGCACTATTCTTTTCAATGCAGTAATGCTTTTATAACCTGTTTGGTCAATGTAATCTCAGGGTTGTCAGTCATATACGGTCACAGTTTTACAGTCTGACCCCCAACCGATCACTCATTAGCAAATTACGTATGTGCACCAACTCTCTTGGCCCGCTGTTTCTATGAAGTGTCTTCAATAACAAATGACGAAACAGGATTTTCAACCTATATTGTCTGCATGTACTCCAGGTCACTGGTACACACAGCAAGAGGGTCCAAAGAGCATTACCTAGTGTTAACTGCAGCAATCTGACAGGAATATATAATCACGTGAAAGAAAATCAGACGTTTATATCGGCATGAAATACTATTCATGTGCGTTGGCTTCCTCTATAATCCTGGGTAGTTGACATTTAAAGATGGATGTTTACTTCCATTTATAAAGCCCTAATATTTAAGCTCATATAGCGCATTCTGATTGAAATCATGTAGTAATGCTTTTATAACCGCTAATATTTTTTTACATACTGAGAGAGAAATTGATTCCAGTTTCTTGGAAGACAAACGTTTGCTTTAAAGTTTGTTTTTTAATTCCAAAAGAAACTTGTGAAGCGTTTAAGTTTCGAGATAGTTTTTTGCCAAGACACCCACTTTGGCTGATAAATATTCAGTGTGTGATCCAGCCGTGAAGCAAGTTCTGTCTCAGAATTTGATTATATTGGTCTGTGTTCGCTATAGGGCAGACGTTTTGCTGTCAGGTCTTTCAAAGTTAAACGATTAAACCTGCCCTTTGAAGCCAAGACATTCTGCAAGTTTTAGTTGCACTTTTCCCCTGCAAAAAAAACATACAGCTTTGTGGTTTTTTTAAGCAAATAATGGCTGTGAAATGAGCTGGTAACATATGCAAACGCTGATATAAGAAATTGTTGATGTTCTGAGCAGCAGACTGAGATCTGCTTCATGCATTGTTTGGCGTTCATGGACTAAATTTCTCCATTTTGCCAAACATTATTTTAGAAGCAACAGTAGCATAATGTACAATGTGGTGCTGAAGATAAATCCACTATTGCAATATTTTGTCAAAAAAATTATTTGTTTTATGTTTATCCTAATATATATTGTGGAGACATGGATTTTGTATTTGATTATTGCACTCAGGCGTATCTTACCTAACATTAAGGGTGTATTCACACATGCCGTGTTTAGTTCGGTTGAAACGAACTCAGATGCACTTCTGCCTTCGGTGCGCATCTTTCAGGCAGGTGTGAATACAGCAATCGCACTCGGGGGCGGACCAAACAAACGCTCCGAGACCCAGCTGAAGAGGTAGTCTCGGTCCGTTTTCAAACGCACTCTGCTGCAGTTCGTTTGTGGTGTGAATTTGTCCGAACTCGATCCGACCCAAATGCAGGACGCACTGTGCCTTTTCTTTCTTTTCTTTTTTAATAAATTGCAGTCAGCTTCACATTATGGGAAAGTGTTGTTGTCGCCATTGTTAGGACGAAAAGTTGTGGTTTGACCGGGAGCCCAGAACAATATATTACATTTGATCGAGAGGACGCGTAAAAATGCTGAATGTGTTCAGCGATCAGATGCAGGAGAGGGGAGCGTCTCCCGCACAATGCCAACAGGTTCACGCTGCGCAAGAAGTGTGTGTTTTTATTTTGCTCCCCATGTACGGGACCGTCAATACTATCCCCGTGTCAGTTTGGAGCTGAACTGCGCCGACCCAGCTGATACACAGCTTAATCAGCTGAGTGTCAGCTTGAGCCTATTCTTCTCGCGAGCCGCGCGTCCAGCACCAAAAATACAGTAAAAATGATGTTTCATATCGTAGGCTACAAGCCACATAACGTGGCATTGACATAGGGCTACATATTATAACCATATGAAACAACAATAATTTGATGTTTTTCCTCTTTATTCATAGGCTAGATGTAGGCCTTTTTATTATTTTTAACCCCATATTATATCAATGGTATATTTCGCAGTTTTAACTTCGTGCTTCCTGCTTCTCTCCACCCCAGAATGTCTGTCCAATGAATGAATGACCTCAGCTCACGTGTGGTTTTGCTTCGTAATGCTGGTTCACTTGCAAAAGGGGCAATGTGAAAGTGGACCACACCAAACAAAAAAAATCAAAACTCAATTTGGTCTGGACCAAAGCAAGTGAACTAGCGGACTTTCCCAGTGTGAATACACCCTAAGACACACAATGCCGAAGTTTCAATGTTATGCCTCATTTCCACAGAGTAGAGCGGGTCGGGTCGGAGCGGCTCAGAGCGGGACAGCTCACTTTTTTGGTGTTTCCACCTCCGACCCTACCCTTACTGGTAGGGCGGGGTTTAGGCTGGACGGCGATAGCCCCCGCCAGAATATTGGTCAAACTATCGGGCCGTGGAACAACTGTGGTCAAGCCAGTGGTCTCTCGTTTTTTGCTTGGTCAAACCAGCCGCTTCTTTATTTATTCCCCCCGTGTTGTAAGCGTATTACGCCGGTAAATGCACAGAGACGGCTCGGTGCAAGCCGACAGATAAAGTGAGAGCACAGCGCTGGCTGCGGCAGCTACGTGACATTGTATCAGTGGGACTCAGTGTATTAATTTTCACTGATTAATTTAATGACAAGGAAAAAAAACACACAATAAACAGTGCTGCGCTTACATTATTCGGCAAAACACAAGACTCTCTTCACTCTTGCCGAGGTGACTACACACGCCGGAAATTATTCTTTCGACCAATCAACGGACGGCAGTGTGTAGCTCCACATTTTCGGCACCCTTTCAGGTGGCTGGTAGCCCAACGGAGGAGTACCGAAAATGGGAGCGGCTTAGAGCAGTTAGGCTCGCTTATATCTGTACCCTACCCAGATTTTGGCAAATGGAAAGCCAAAATAACCAGACCGAACCGCTTCGACCCGACCCGCTCTACTTGGTGGAAACGAGGCATTATATACAGTACATACAAACACGTGATATTCAATAGTCTCAATTTCTCATTTACTAATACAAAGTGTGACACTATCCACTTGCATCCATAATGCATTACGTGTAATTATACCAAGGTAGAAAACCCAACACCCTGGCAAAAGAGAATATGGAGATGGAGCTCACGTGTGTCGTCTTACATCATGAAAGCTTACTCTGTGCTCATGACATTATGATCATCAGTCAACCATTAAATTCTATGTGAAATACATGTTTTCAACTTGAGGAATATGTGAATCCATCACATGTGAAATTGTATTAAGGTCATGTGAAATCTTTGTACCATTTGAGATACATGTGTCAAAACAATGATGTAACATGTGATACGTTACATACCATTGGAGAACGGACACATTTCTCTATATGTTGAACATTGTCACTTCTTTGCAAACCACAGGTTTATACTTTAATGTATTGCCGTCAATGATGTTGACAAAAAGACAGTGATGTAGATCGGGATGAGTTAAAGACACATGCAGACATGATGGACATAATGAGAAAGTTAAAGCTCACATATTATGCACTTTGCTGTCAATTTTATATGGTCTAAGTAGTCCCTAATACTTATTTTTTTAAATGTTTGCTGAAAAACCCGTTCAGATCATTTATTGTATCAAGCCTCTATACCCTGATGTTCCTCTGGTCTCCGGATGACCTATATTGGTGTCTGCAGCCTGCGATCTGGCTGGCCCCTCCCACCTTCTCTGCCGTGCTCTTGTGATACTAGAGAGACACTGCGTGACTGTGAACACAGTGTTTACCCGGAGCAAAGCCATACTTTGACATAACAGTTTGACATGACCTGACATGATTAAAACCAGTGAAAAAAGCTTCAAAGTTTGATTTCTACAGGAATAACTTCCCACCCTTTGTGGTGTTAAAAACGAGGCATTATTTAACTCCAATGGGAAAGCTAAGTTAGTGTAATAGAAGCAAACGTTGGGTGCTACATCCGAAGCTACATGTGCGCTAACGGCTAAAAGTAACACTCGGACGATTTAAAACCAGTGAAAACAGTAGCCTCACATTTGGTTTCTACAGGAATAACTTCCCACCCTTTGTGGTGTTAAAAACGAGGCATTATTAAACTGCAATGGGAAAGCTAAGTTAGTGTAATAGAAGCAAACGTTGGGTGCTACTCCCTAAAGCGATCTCGACTTCCAAAGTCTGATCTATAATGAAAAGCTAGTATCTAAGTTTATTAGTTATGTCCTATCAAACCCGTATTAACCAATTTGTAACACAATGCTTTATTTGTTTATTATTTCTTCATAAAGAAGTCTCTCCTCTCACCACAGTTCCTGCAAGAGATGCGAACCCCGGCCTCGGCGGTTAAAAACGTGGGATTTTACCCTCTGGACTACCTGAGTTTACTTCTAAATGAAGTACAATACAGTATTAAATATATACCACCGTGTTTAGCGTTTTACTTCATCAGAACCCCCTCATCCTTAATGATGATGCCGATCTCCGTGTAGTATAAACCCTTTTAAATATTGCTTCAGAAAATCCTCCTTAAGTTATTGCTTATAAGTTGTACGCAACTTAGTTTTGTAAACCACCCTTCTAGTAAAATAGAACAGATATATACTATTTTCAGAATTTAAACATCCTCGTTTAAACCTGGGAAGGTATTATAACCCATTATTTTATTTTTAAAGATTAGGTGTATGAGATTGTGTGTGTTTTAAATCAGTAATGTGCCGTTGTGTGGAATCGAATTGTACTTACCTCCCCGAGGACGGAACCATCTCTTTGAAGAACAAACCTATACCTAAAGTCCTTCTGTTCCAGTTATAAACTAATTCACAACTGAGGCTTTACAACATTTAAGGGATTTTATTTACAAAATACAAGAGAGTATAGGTATAATACATAAAATGGACAAGAAAAGAGGTTGTATGCCTATAACTCATTCAATCGAGTTCTTTTTCCCCTAATATCTGTTGACTTGATCTCTTTTCCGAATTTTTGTAAATCTTGAAACGATACAAAGACATATGCATGCATGCCAAATAAGTATCGTCTAAAGCTTTACTTCGAAATCTTCAAAAATGATAAGGACTTAAACAGGTATTGCCCAACTAAAGGAGCCTTGTTAGACCACCAATATCCTGCTACTTCTTATTCATTCTATCCGATGTCCTATTCTATCATTTTCCCCTTTTTTCGTTTACCATTTGACCAAGTCATTTGTGTCAAGAGTTTCAAAGAAGTGTTTTCAAAAGACTTTGCCTCTAAGTACTTCGAAGTCCAAAATCTTTCAGAGTATTTTGGACTCACAAAGTTTTTCTAAGTTTTTCTTCTGCCTCCATGGTTGAAGGGACAGATAGAGTCTGCTGGAACAAAGTGTGACAAACTATATGCGTATATAGTAATGACTAAAAAAGCCCTGTCCTGCTCCAAACGAGCTGTTATATAGTGAACTGAGGACTTGAGAGAGGAAGGAGTGAAAAAGGAACAGCTGCACGGGGGACCCCGATAGCCACCTCCCTCTACTCCTTCCTACTGTATGGCCATATAAGGTCCTTCCCCCTACTCCTTCCTATGACCCTATGGTCCTCCCCCTTCCTCTGGTCAACTTTAACCTGATGAGCCTTCACATTCTATTCTGTTTCATTAAACATCTCCTACTTTTACTTATGACAAAAAGAAATACAAATGTCACAATATATGCACAAGTAAAAAGTTACATCATGTTCAATCATCACATCATCCCGAAGCTACATGCTACACTAGGTAAATAACAGGCAAACAGCCTTTAAAGAGGACCTATTATACTACTTTTCTGGTCTTAATTTCTTGTTTTACACTGCTATAGAGCAACCTGACACGAATCACATCACAAAAAACTATGTAGATTTTCGGGAAGCTCTTTCTCTTATTTTGGCGATCCAGCACGTCCTGTCAACACTTGAGTGTATGTGCTTCGGCAATCTCCGCTCCCTCCGCCTGTGATCGGCCATCTCCGCTCCCCTTCCCCCCCCCCCTCCTGCAAACCCCACTCCGTTGTGATTGGTTACCTTCCTTCCGGAACACTTTTAGTGGCGGGAAGCGCGATCATGGACCTATAAGGGCGCGAGGCAGATGCGAACAGGGAAGTGACAGCATTACCATACATGGAAACATCCGCGTGGTGACTTCACAAAGTTACATGCGACGTCACAAAGTTACGGAAGGGTAGACCGCTTTGAACACGTGACTTCTCGACTGGCTAGAATAGTGTTTAATGCTCTGCACAGACACCCCAGACGGTCAGGAGGGAGTACGTCGAAATGCATGTAAGTCATTATTTGATAATTTTGTATGGTTAAGCATGACTATGAATCATCGTAACAACGTTTATAGGTCATAAAAGTCAAAAAGCATCATAGGTCCGCTTTAAGGAGATTCCTTTTAGTTTCACCGATGGAATTACTTCACAAGTAGTTCCCTAAGCTTTGTCTCGTTATAAACGCGGCATTATTAAGACTGCTGTGATTAAGATAAATAATAATCGTATTCGGCAAACAAACTTAATAAAAACGTAATACGACATGCCTTTCACAAATACACGTTACTTTCTTTAAAGCCAGGACTCTTGTCTGTCTATATGAGCTGTTTTTATGAAAAATGATTGAGTAATTTTCAATATCGAGACAAAACTCTTAACTAATGTATGTTGTATGCTAGGCTAATGTTAGCCTACTGCTGTAGGCTAACCCTCAGGGATGGGAAAAAACACCTCAATATTGAAAATTACTAAATTATTTTTCACAAAACAGCTCGTATGGACAGACAAGAGTCGTGGCTTTAAAGAAAGTAAAGTTTTTTGTAAAATGGATGTTTGAATAAGTTTTAATTAAGTTTGTTTGCAGAAGACGGGTCTCCTTCAATACAAAGTGAATGTAATGGTGTTCAACGGTTTCCCTCACGATGGGTCCAACCGGACAAAAACACCTCAATATTGAAAATTACTCAATTATTTTTCACAAAAACAGCTGGTATAGACAGACAAGAGTCGTGGCTTTCAAGAAAGTTAGGTTTTTTTGTTAAATAGATGTTTGATTAAGTTTTAATTAAGTGTGTTTGCAGAAGACAGGTCTCCTTCAATGCAAAGTGAATGGAATGCTGTTCAATGTTTTCCCCCACGATGGGCGTGGCCTATTGCATGCACTGTCTCTATGGTTTGCTGTACTATGGGCATCTTGTCGCTTAGCGGGGAAAACAACATGGCTGTCGCTCGGAACATTTTCCAGAGGATCTCGGGGCCGTAGACCAATAGGAAATGGGGGGAGGGGAGTTATCATAGAACACTGCACGGTGGAAGTTTCTGGTTACTAATGTGGGGGGAAGCATGGACATATAAAGAAAATATGGGGATGTGGCTGTGCCGTCTATGACGTTATAGACAGCGAGAATTCTGACTGGAGTATATTGGGGGGGAGGGGTGGGGGTTTCAGAAAGGGGGAGAGTGAGAAAAGGAGGGATTGTTATTTTTTTTAATATTTTGGCAGTCTCTAGGCACACCATGGACCCATGGATATGTTAGAACACATTTAAAAAGTGCATTTAGCATAATATGTGACCTTTAAATTATTTCCAGATCAGATGTGGCTAACTTCTCCACACTGCAAAATATTAATGCATGCCAGTTTAAGATGAATGTCTGCCCGCCATCTGCTTCCTTTGTCGTTTTGTACAAATGGGCTGCAAGAGATCGCAGATATATCTATAAAGCACCATACATGATTGGTGCTGCCACTCGGGAAAGTGTTTCCCTCTGTATTCATAAGCCATTGTGTGCTGGCCACCATGATTAAACTGTGTTTTATTTGATAATGGCAATCTCAAAGAAATGTCCATTTTATTTAATGATCCACATTACATCGCAAAGAGTAGCACATATAGTGCCCTCTACACATACGTGGGAGTGTTCAGCCCCTTTACCCCAGCCCCATTTTAAACTAAACCTAAGTTTAAGTTGCTGAGTCTGTAAAAGCCTGCAATTTGTTTGCTTTATTGCTTTGAGAAGCTACAGAACTATAGACAGGTTAGGAGTTGTTAAGTCTAGTAATGTATTTATTGATTGACATTTAATCATGCATTTAAGAGAGTAGAAAAGGACCAGAAAGTAAAAAAACACTGTGTATCCACCCACTGGATCCATTAACTATTCCTTCTTGTTCAGGTTATTAAAAGAGAGGGTGCCCTTTCCAGTGGAGACAACATGATGAAGTGCACTAATAGGTGCCCTTCATCCTTTTCCCAATGCTTTTTTATTCCAGAGGTGTAGTAGCTATACCTTAAATCACACAAGTCACATGTTAAAACTACTTCAATATTAGCTAGAGTTTTGAACTTTCCCAATACATTAATTTGACTTAAGCTGGTGCCCTTTTGTATGTATCTTTATTTTTTGCTAGTTTGATCAAATGTGCAAACACCGTATTTGTTCAACAATTTCAAAGTGTGGTGTGATCTTCGCGCTCTGTCGATTATCCCTCAATATTTGCCTGAATTCCACTTTTCTGAGCACTGCAAACCCAGAGTATTTAGATTAACAAAGTGTGTATAAGTGTGTATTTGTACCTGCTCCCTTGTCATTAGGTCCTGTAGGACAGAGGAGGGCCAAGAACAGTTCTATGACCCAATTTTCAAATATTTGGCTCCATGGTGGAATACTGAGCGAGGGAGGAAGCTTTGAAATTACAGAGTATTAAAAGTTAACTTTCAACTGCATTATGGGTGGTGATTATTTTTTATAACAAACCAGTCAGAGAGAGAAAGGAAGAAAGTAAAATGAAAAAAAATAGAGGTACTGGAGATTCGGGTTCCTCCTCATCCCAGATGTGGCAGGCATTAGATTGCTGATGGGGCTTTTGGCCAAATCTGCTGACAAGCCCTATAGCCTGCTCTTAAACTGAATGTGAGGCTATCTACCATACTAAGACGAAATAATGGAAATACCAGCACAAAGATAGGTTCTGGGGGGGCAGGGACAGTGGTCTGTAATGGTCTGGGTGTGCTTGTTCCGCCGTGTTTTTGGACCACCTTGGACCGCGCTTGATTTGTGGTGTAATGAATGACAACGATTCAGTGGCTTGGAATTAAAGCAGGGTGTTGCGTTTCTTCTTTATTGTCATGTTCCACATTTTTCGAGTCTATAACAATCAAACAAGTATTCCCAACCCGCCTTGAAAACACATGAAATGTTTCAGGAATGCCTTTCACACATGGCAGTCACAGACATTGCCTTTTAAGAATTATGCTGCAGCTCAGACGGTAGGACACATTTAGCACGTGTTTGATATGAGAGTGACATTTACGACCGATCTGAGGTTCAGTGACGCAAGAGAATGAATCCTTGACACAAGATGACTTCACTATAGACTGCATTTGCTCTACCTACACATAAAATATCATGTCATAGTGGACATGTTGAGGGGTTGTGCACTCAAGCAGCTGGTTTAGGACACAATAAAAGAAGAGGCATTGAAAATGTAGTGTTTTATTTCCATGTGGATAAAGCTTTGAAACAAATTGGAACGGCAACAACCTGAGAATGACATCACTATTAAAAAAACAACCTCCTGAGCAGGCCAATAGTTCTATTGTAATTTATTGAATTGTTCTCCCTTTCTTCTTATCTATCTCTCATCTCTGATTCTCTTAAAACAAAAGCATTTTAAAGTGATACAATCTATAGAATATTTGTTTTCAGAATGCTAAACAATGCTTCTATGTCACGCTTCACCATTGTTGGGTATTGGTGCAATTAAGTCATTGATCAAATTTGATTTACGATGTTATAATGCATGAAACTGTCTCCTTGTGATTCACTCCCTCTCATTTTTCGCTGTCTTTTTCCTCTATTTCTATGTCAGACTATTTATCTTCCCTGTCTGTTTCCCCTCTGTTTTGAAAAAAGAAAGAATATATATACTATATACTGTATATAATGAAATAATCAATTACCCTCATACAGCACCTCATGTTGTGGATATACAAGGTTTTCATTTGCTGTGTTGAACAAGGAGCGGAGATAGGAATGGGGCAGCTTTCCCAGTAGATGAAACAAATTGCAAAAATGTGTGCGTCATTTTAATTAAAATGATAACTCTGTTGTGGATTCTGTTTTTTTATCGGATAGAGGACCACAGATGCAAAATAATGTGACAACAAAAAAGTGATTATGTGTTTGTGTTATCTCAAGCCATGTTCACTGCACACAGTAATTGTATTTTAGAATTGTGGGCCTGCAACTGTGTCACCATTCCCCTGTTCCAGGGATGGCTTATGTTAGTGACCCGAAACATGCTACAAAGAAATGTTTTGGATTAGAGCAAGTGTTGCTGCTGAGACAATTCTGACAAACCGATAGCACCTCGGAACATACACTCACTCACAGCTATCAATTCTCTCTCTCTCTCTCTCTCTCTCTCTCTCTCTCTCTCTCTCTCTCTCTCTCTCTCTCTCTCTCTCTGCCAGACAGGGGCGCCAGCCAAACATCGCTATTCACCGGAGCAGGACTGGCACTTCTCCACACCATGTGGGTAGCAGGCTTGGCAACGCAGCTCGCTGATGGACTCATTGAAGCGGTTGGCCAGCATGGACAGCTTGCTGCCGTGACACAGAGAGCAGGGTGCGCTGCCCGAGCCGCCACAGTGCTGGCAGCTGTCGGCCTCCTGGAGACACAAGAAACACATCAGAGGAGGAGAAAATGGAGGTGAAAGAGAGGAGCTGTGACATTATGCATATTATGTATACCAAATGGTAAAATGGTTGGATTGGCTGAAAAATACAAGAAAATGTAGGGAAGATTAAACAGGAAAATACATTTGGACAGCAATTTAGTATTCTTTAACAGTGACCATTAACAAAGTTATCTAGTTTCACTGCCTAGGCCTTCCTGCTGCTGGCACACACTAAACCTCCTTAACGACACAGAGCATTATCCCAATATTATTTATAATTAAATGCCTCTGGTAAATGGCCGTGTTGCAGGAACATGCACAGCCAGCCGCTCATTTAACAGCCAGCTGCCCATTACTGCACATTTCACAATAAGGAGCAGCTGCCTGTAGATTATGGACATGGTGAGGGGTTGATGGTGTAAGACCCTAGGATGGGCAGTGAGGTTACGTTTAAATCTTTAGAAACTACTGGATGTCCGTAAATTAGCAAGGAATTAGCTCTTGTGAAAACTGCACAGAGAGATTTCTGTGGATTATTCTCAGTATCTGCCACCT